>NW_026712122.1:0-350943 GCF_030504385.1 Musca domestica
AAATATTATCTAATAAATTTGCTGCCTCTTAACCGCACCAATTTTTGTTTTGCTAATTTAATATATTAATACATCGCCATCATGTCAATGGACTACACTCAAACCTCAATTGCGGGCCACTTAAGGCTATTTAGACAAATATTGAGCACGTCGTACAATACACGCTCACTCCTCTATCTCTCTCCATTACTCGCGCACATTTAATTTATAATATTTATCTCCTGCCACCTACAAACATTCTTTTCATAATTTCATACAAAGGACATCATGTCCTTTGTTACAAGGCCTCAACCAGAATTGTATCAGCCAGCATTCACCATTTTAATGCAGAGTTTGTGTGAAATGAAACACTTGACATGTCATTATAAATAAACATAATGAAATTTCATTTTGATACTCCTGCTCTGGAATATCAGACCCGCCTGTCTGACAGGCTGTTTGTTGGTGGGTCGATTGGAAGGGATGTCAGACAGTTGGCTATGCATTTTGTGTATTAAGCATAAATATAATTACAATTTTTCCGAGAAAAAATTTTTTTTTGGCAGAAGAGAATGACAAGGACAATGAAAATTGAGATGATAAAGAAAAAAAAAATAACCAAAAAAAAAAAAGAATGGTATCCTCAGACAATAATATTATGCTTGTAATATGAGGACCGCCATGTAAGCATCATAGTTGTGTAAAAAAAAGAAACGTGCCTATGCTGAAAGAAGGATGCACAGCAATTTGGCAGGACACACTCACGTATGCCATTCTGGCGGAATGACGAGGAGCCAATGCGGGTAGAAGAATATTAATAACATTGTAGGCGAAATATTCTTAACAATGTAACGGATATATGCCACACCATTAACATAAAGAATTTTATTGGAGCTATAAAAGCGATACAATATCCAACGAGCGAACACAAAAACATCCAACATATAGCCCTGAGTTGTTGTTGTTGTTGTTTTCGTTTTCATTGAAAGAAATATGCTATTTAAGAGAATTTGTGAATACTGATTTTTCAATGGCATGGCTTATTCGGATAAATAACGTAGACTATTGTTGTGTGATACCTAGAACGGCAAATGGCATTGTTGGGAGATTACCAGGAAGCCAGAAGAAACCACAGTAAAGACCAATGAATCCACATAATTCACCATCTTCACACCACACACACACACACACATCTCCAGCGGCAATGGGGGTGGGAGAAAGATACAAGTAATCTCACAGATAGAGCCAATGCAATGAAGACGAATTACAGGCAGCATTCAAAACGAAAATCCCGTAGAACATCTAAATACACGCATCAATGCCTGTGTTCAGCCGATAAAACTGGCAAAACAATAAGACTACAGACTGACTGCCAAAATAGCTACATACCGACGCACTAGACCCCATGTAACAGAAGTCACTGGTAATAGCCGAAAAATGGCAAAGAAAGGAACGAAACAATTTTATTGGCTTTTAAGGAAACGGATGTACGGAAGCACAAGCATGTAGTCAGCAAAAAAGGCTCTAAGAAGAATAACCAAAGAAAACATAAACAAAAAAGAGAGAAACGCAATGATTGTTGTCATGTGTTATCGATGATAATGGTGGCAAAGTCCAAGAAAGAAGAAGTTAGGAAGGGATAAAAGTAGACCGTACACGCTATATGATACCTTGTGCTACTTGAGACATATATATAACATTACATTAGCACTTTGTGTAAACCAGGGATATCGGACGACATTTTAACATCTAAATCGATATTAAATCAATTTCATACCCTCCACCTTCTATGGAGGGTAGGTTTTTGTCATTCCGTTTGTAACTCCTCGAAATTTCATAATGAACCCTACAAAGTATTATATTCTGGATCACAACAGTCTGTCCGACTGTTGTATCACCCTATCTTTCGAACGAATTTAGATATAAGGTAATTTTGCATACATGTACAGTTTACCAGTAGGCAGGTTAAGTTGGTAAATGGGCCATGTCGGTCAACGTTTTCGTATAGCCCCCGTATTGCGGCACCTCTCGATATTCGTATTTTGATATTCAACAACATTATTCCCCGGAATCGGTTCAAATTTCAAATTTCGTATTGCAAGATCTTAATGGGCCTACAACCAATGGCAAAATATTTCGTATGCAGGACCACGTCTTTGTATACCCCCATATAACGGTACCTCCGTATATTCGATATTTCAATTATTTTAGCGACATTATTTACTGGAACTGTTTTCAAATTTCATATTTGAATTCGTAATGGGTACAACAGCCTATGTATTCCGTAAGCAGTCCACTTCTTCATATAGTCCTCATATATAGGGTTTTCATTTAAGTAGTCGTTTTCGGAGTTTTTTTTTTTAGCAAATGTTCAAGTTCTTTCCAAATGGTGGAGGGTATTAAAAGTTCGGCCCGCCGACTTATCTACTTTTGTACTTGTTAGAACTTGTTATTGGTTTATAGATGACAAGGACGACCTCTCTAGATCCTAATTTTTCCATACCATCTCCTTAGGTCATTATAAGCTCATCTCGAAAGAAAAATTATAAAATATCCATAAAAATTTTCCTGCCTTATACGGCAAATATTTTAAATAAAGAGAATTTGAAATTTAGTTTAATTGAGAATAAAACAAGTTAAAAATATCAATCGGTTTTGCCGACAGATGCATACCCTCAGCCAATGTCTATGCCCGATTAAATATATTTTGACCTCCGATAATATTCAAATGTTTGACCCTCTATGGAGTAGTTCCGAAGGAATGGGGCAATATTGTCCATTTCGTATCGTACCTAAATAAATATGATATAAATATTGCGACGTGCCAGTTTGGACTATATTGGCTGCTTCCTGCACTTTATATGTGATAATTTTAGAAATGTTAAAATGTGCATGAGGTAGCAGATATAGTCGACCAAAGTATTCCATTTCCATGCTTCATCCAATACAGATAAAAATATTGGTATGGCAAAAATTACAGAAAATTAAACACTTTTATCAAATTTTATGCGAAGCATAAATTTATAATCATCTCAGTTTTTTGTTGAGAGAAATATTTAGATATAGCAAGTTGTAAGGAATCACTGACTTGTTTTGCAAGTTATGACAGATAAATTAATTAAAATTGTCATCTTTTGTGGGTGAGGTACCAGTAGGGGTTAGCAAATATATATCATCTTCGCAAGCAAAAATGGTAGGTGTGAAATTTGAACAGAGTTGGATGATTATTTCGCTTTCTTTGAGCACTTTTTTCCAAATCTTGATCCTTGAGTGGCGGAGGTACCAGAAGAAATTGTACGATTTCTACCATATTTCTAACATCTTGTGTTGATGGAAATATTGAAGTGTACCAAGTCTGAATGTAATCGGATAAACTTCGCATATTCAAAATTTGACTCTTTGTGGGGAGGTACCAGAAGGATGGGACCAGCAGCAGATCTTGTGATAGTACAAATAATGGGATGTGTGAAATAAAGAGAACCGAATACTTATTTCGGATTTTTTTTAAATAAATCGAACGGACATAACATTTTTATAATTATCACATTTTTGATACTTTGTTGGGGAGGTACTTGATGGTGGACCGATATTGTCCATTTTCGCACCTGACCTAGCACTAATGCTCAGTGGAGTAAAATCGAATTATATTTTTCTCTTCTGTGCAGTAAATATATTTTTTTTTTAAATTTCGACCTTTGTTGGGGATTTTCAGAAGGAGGAGAGAGACCGAACTCGACCTAAATTTCATAATAATATTACGATGTACCAGGTTTGAACCAAATCGGTTACTCCCTCGTACACACCAGCCAGACAGATATCGCTAGATTGACTTCACACATCCTGAAAAGGATTTGGTCCAAAGAGACCTAGGGTCTTAAATCGATATGGCGATGAGACACATTTTGGCCGTATCAAAATTATATACCCTCTGTAGCCATGGCAGAGTGTATAATGAAAATAGTTCAACATTTTGAATAAAAAAAAATCAATTATTTACATTACACATAATCGATCGTTAGGACACATACATTTAGACAAAAAATGCCTATAAATTCTCAAGGTTTATGATAAATTCTAAATTCATAGAAATATGCCCATCAAATCATCTTCTCAACATTGAAACATTTTTTATTTTATTGATTACGATTGCTTAATTTATGATTACGGCCCTTAGATGTGTGCACTTTATTGTTTCTTAAATGTGAATATTTGCACGTGTGTACACTTAAAACGAGTGTGTGTGGCTGTCTACGTGCGTTTTATGTTTATTTATTTATGAAAGTGTATTGTGTGTTGAGGAGCAAACGTTTACAAACATCTTTTCTGAAACATATTTGCACATATGATTCGGAAACGTATCTATGAATACATATATATATATCTCTATTGAATAGAGATATATTCTCTGTTGAATATTAAATACAAATCACGTATTTACACCAGGATATTTGTTAGCATTTTATTACGTAGGCTGTAGAGCGAAGGTGGAGGAAAACTTCGAGGTTCTCAGGGAAAAGTTTAAAGAGATACAGATAAACTCGATTAAAATCATTCTAATGATTAGGATGATTGTTTTATGTTCCAATCCCCACGAAATTTGGAATTATAAAATGTATAATAAAATTAAGATTGTGTATATTTCGATTATATCTTGAATGTGATGACACACTGACAATGATAATATATCGTCTTTAGCATTTATGTTTGCACATAAAAATAAATACAATTATATATAAATTAAAGTGAATAGCCGAAGGCGCTGGAAAATACAATGAGAAATGTTCCAAAAATATTGTAACAATAGCTTCAAAAACATTAAAAAAAATATCACAATTATTTCTAAAAATCCAGATTATAATATCATTAAAATTATTTAAAAATGAAAGATTATACTCTGAAAATATTCAAATGTCTACTATTTAAAATTGAAAATGCCCTACTTCCATTAACTTCAAAAAATATTAAAAAGTGATCGTTGTAGCTTCAGTGAAAAGTGATGGTTGTAAGAAACCACGACCAAATTAAAAAATATATATTTCTAAAATCCTTGAATTTAACCTCAAAAAAATCCTCGAATTTAACCTCAAAATAGTTTCTTAAAAATGTAAACTTATTATCATCTAAGAAATATCCTTGAAAATTCACGAACAGAGTTTCAATTCTTCTTCTTAAAAACCGCTTTTAGCTTCAAAAATTAAAACAAAACAATTAAAAAGAAGCTAAGTTCGGCCGTCCGATTACCCTCCACCTATTTAAAGGACCTGAAAATTTTCCAGAAAAAAATCTTAGAAAACCCGCTCAAATAAACCGGTTATAGGGGCCTTACGAAGACGTGGTCCTGTGTACCCAATTTTCCGTCATGTGCTGTAGTACTCAGTACGAATTTTTAATACGAAATTTGAAACAATTCCGGTAAAAGATTTCGGTAAAATCATCAAATGCTGATTAAAGGGAGGTGCCGATATATGTGGGCTAAATGAAGACGTGGACCTACATGAAACACTACCGAATATTGGGATTATCGTTATATATACAAATATGTGGATCTGCATAAGCAATTTTTTGTTATAGGCTGAAGTACCCATTACGAACTTTGAAAACGAAATTTGAAACAATCCGGTAAAATTTCGTTAAAATCATCAAAATAACGAATATCGGGCGATACCGTTGTTTAGGGGCTATATGATATCGTGGACCTATATACAATACTCTTCCAGGGCGTAAAGTACTCAACAGGAACTCCTTGTGTCGATTTTCAGACAATTCCTTTGAAAAGTTTGGCTACAATCAACAAAATGCCGAATCTGGAATACCGAATACCGTTTATATGGGGGATATATGATATCGTACTCAGAGGAACTCCTTGTGCAGAATTTCCCACATTTTCATCGAAAAGAGACTAATCATTAAATACTGAATATCGGGGTATCGTTATATAGGGGATAACGTATTGTGGCCTAATGTAGTTCAACTGCGAACTTGACATGCCTGCAGACAAAAGACAGATCGGTGCAAAATTTTAGCTTCATATCTTTGTTCGTTTTGGACTCTATCGTGATTATAACAGACGGAGAGGGCCACAAATTCGGTTAAAATCTTAAAATACCGAATATAGCCGTTATATTAGGGTCTATACGACGAAGTGGATCTGCATAGGCAACTTTTGTCATAAGCCATTACAATATTCAAATGCAAAACTTGAAAAAAAAAAAAAAACAAAATCGTTGAATAATGTCGCTTAAATCAAAGTACCGAATATCGGGAGGTACGGTTATATGGGGCTATACGAAGACAGGACCTGCACAGACAATTTTCAGTCATAGGCTGTAGTATCCATTACGAACTTCAATACCAAATTTGAAACAATTCCGGTGAATAATGTTACTGAAATCATCAAACTACCGAAAATAGGGAGGTACCATTATATGGGGGCTATACCAAAACGTGGACCTATATTGCCCATTTTCAATACCAAAAGTCTGCAGGCATATTATACATTTAAGTAACATTTTATAAACCTACCTTAATTTCGTTCGGAAGCTAGATGATTTCCGCAGACGGATAGACGTACGGACATCGCTAAATCAGCATAGAATTCTATGGTGATCAAGAATATATGTACTTTTTGGGGTCTCAAATGTATATTTCGATGTGTTACAAAGGGAATGACAAACTTAATATTCCCTCCATACTATGGTGGAGGGTATAAAAACAATAAATAATAATAATAATAAATAAAAAATCGTTTCGATACTCCTTGAAAAAATATTGTTACAAATACAATATTTTAGATTCGGAATAATTCTTAAAAATCTGAATTAAACATATTCTTGAAAATGACTCTGATAATCTGTGAACGTCGACTGTTCTACCATTATAAATTTTCTAATGTTTTAAGAAAATCCAGGATTAAAAGTCTTCAAGTCTTTTTAGACTTCTTAAAAATACATGATTTTAGCCGTACTTGAAAACAATTGATAAAAAATCTTGCAATTTGCATAATATTCTTTAAAAGTCCCTGATTAAGCTTCAAATAGTCCTTAAAGAAATATTCTTTAAAAATTCTTGATCACTCTCTTTGAAAATCCTCATTATTTTTTTTTTTTTGTTTTGAAATGCACGATTATAGCCCTGCTAATTAGTTTGTAGAAATCTACGAATGTAGCTTTGACATTGGTTGAAAAATATATTTATTTAGGATTGAAGCGTCGAAAATGTTAGAACTCTTCTATTCTTTTAAAAAATATGTATTAAAAGTACACCATCCGCTTATAGTCCCTGAAAATAAATTTTATTAAAACCACTATTATAACTCTGATAGCCACAACTATGGCTCTAATAGTAACTAAAAAATACATATATATTTGTTTTTTAATCTACGATATGAAAATTCAAAATTAGGGCTCTCCTTGTCTCTTATAATATTTTTTTAAAGATCCACGATCATGACTCCCATATCCAAAACTAAGGATCTAATAGTCCCAAAAATAATAATTAATAATTTATGATTTTACTCTGACAATTATTTTTAAAAAAGTCACGATTATGACCCTGATATTCCTCAATTTTTTTAGAAAATCATTATAATTAATCTGATGATTTGAATTTATAAAACAACGACTATGGCTGTAATATTCCATTGCAAAAATGTGTGTTTATCTAGGAATAAAACAAAAACCCTTCATTCCAGTATCCTGTGATCTTATATTTAAAAATTCTGAAACTGTTCATGTAATATTTTTCTCAAATGTTTGTTATTAAATTACATTTGAAAAGCCAGTTCCACAAGCTTCAGCTCCACCAAACATTGTCGGATATCAACGTTTTATTTATCATTTCTTTTTTATCTACTTTTTTTTTCTGTTGTTCCATACTTTAATTTAATTCGAACATTTCATTTTATTGTCATTACGGTTGGTCGATGGATGGATGATGTTCGTTCGTACGCATTGTCAGTTTTGCTGTTGTGGTAGTTGTGTTTTCTAAGAACATTTATCCACTCGCTTCTCGGCTGGCTGGGATGGCTGTTATCGGTCTTTGTCAAGCACTTAAAAACGTCAAGTGCTTAGCGTATTGTCTGCTGTTGGCATTGGCGTTTATTTGTTCAACGCCATCTTTCCGTTTAGTTCATTTGGTTGTTGGTGTTGTTTTTCTCCCGCTCTTAAGCTTTTAGTGATGATGATCCTAAACAGCATCACTGTTGATGAGAATGATAATGATGTTGTTTTTGGTATACCGAAGCCATTGTTTGTTAGTTTGATGAATGAAGAACTGAACTGGATTGGGCTGGATGGGATGGCTGGGTGTGTTGGTGGATGGAAGGAAGCTGATGTTTATGTTGTTGTATAATTCCATTTGAATTGTATTGTTGTCCTTTCAGTGTCATTGCCACTGTCATCCTCATCATAAGCAGCATCTGTCTGTCTGCAGCGAGCATTTCTCTCCGTTGTAAGGCAGTGTATGGCTAGAAGGGGAGGTAGTGTTGTAATGCCAAAATTAAGGTGTGAGATCTATGGCAACACGTTCCTGTTTGTTTTGTTGGTCGTTATCATTGGTTAGTGGTGTTGTTTTTATTGGAGTTTGTCTTCTAACTTGCGCAGTATGTTTCATAGAAATATTATTCGAATTTTTGTGTAAACAATTTTGTTTCATATATCTTTATTAACATTTATCTCATATTTTCTTTGTTTATTTAATAGAGTGTCGGGGGTAAATGGGGTTAACTTTTGTAGCTGTTACAAAACGAAGAGCAACAAAGTTAACCTAATAAATATAATATCATTAGTTCTGAACGACTGAAAAACATTAGAGCTAAAATATGCGTTTGCTGTGAAAAGTGGGTTTGATATCCTACTCAGACAATATTACTGAGAAACAACTTGGTTTCCTATAAAAAAAACTCTAATTAGTTTTCCAGGCGAAGTCTTTTGATCTGTTGTAAGAAAACCTTCCGGTTTCTATCAAACACCATTCCGGATCTCTTTGAAATTTGTTTTCCTAGAAAATACATTTTAAAGAAGACTTTCCAGTCTACAGATCTTTATTTAATGACCTTTAGGACTTTATGTGAAGCCCTTTGAGACTTTTTTGAGAAGTCTTCCTAATTGTCCATGAGAAGACCTTCTGGCATTTTTGAGAAAACCCTCTAATAATCCATGGGAAAACAATTGATCCTCTTAAAGAAATTTTTTCTGGAGTTTGGTGGCAAAACTTTTTGATCTGGTATGAGAAGATCTTCTGGGTTCCCATCAAAAGATTTCAGGGCTGCTGTGAAAATTATTCTGGGTTTCTTCTGTGAAACCATTTGGTCTTCTATGAGAAAATTTCTGGTCATTCTTTGGAAGACCTTCTTGTTCTTCTTTAGAAAACATTCTGGCATTTATAAGAACATAAGAACATTTTCTGCTCTTCTATAAGACCTTCTGGCCTTCTAAAAGAATGCGTTTTTCTATGGGATGACGTTCTGATCTTCTATGAGAAGTACTTTGGGCTTTTATTAGAAAACCTTCTAGTATAGTTTGAGACAGATTTCTGGTCTTCTATGAGAATACCTTCTGGCCTTTATGAGAAGACCTTTTGGCCCTCTAGGAGAAGACCTTTGGCCATCTGGAATTTTTTGAGAAGATATTCTGGTCTTCTTTGAGAAGGCCTTCTCGTCTTCTTTGAGAAGGCCTTTTCGTCTTTTGGCCTTCTATGAGAAGACTTTGTGGCCTTCTATTAGAAGACCTTCTGGCCTTCGTTGAGAAAATCTTCCGGTATTCTTTGAGACAGACTTTTGATTTCTATGAGAAGACCTTCTCGTCTTTTATGAGAGAAGTTTTACTGGTCTTCAATAATAGAAGTCCCCTGGACTTCTATAAGAGAACTTTCTTATCTGCTATGGCAAGACATTTTGGTATTCTATGAGAAAATTTTATCTATGAGAAGATTTATTTCTTAACGAAGCTCTGTGTGTTTATAAAAATTCACGAAGTTACAGGGTGAGATGAAAAAACTGCAACCACTTCAGACTGCTGTAATTTCTAAGCCACTCGTCCGACAGCTGTTAAAATTATTCCAGTGACAGCTCATTATATTGTTTACAAGCGTACAAAAGCATTTGTTTAGAATTTTCCGAAGGTTATTCGTGATAGTATGATTTCTTTATATTTGGCTGGAAAACCACAAGTGGCTACCGTTAGAGCACTCCAGCATTTAAATGTGAATAAATCTTTTGTGTCTCGAACCATCGCTCGTTACCGTGATACTGGTAGCGTAGCCCGACGTCAAGGAAATGAACGGAAGAAAAAAGCAAAATCACAGAAATGTTTCGAAAGTAAAGAAGCGACTTGATCGAAACCCGCGTCGCAGTGGCCGAAAAATGGCTCGTGGGCTGTACATATCGCAATATTCCATTCGGCAAATATTGAAAAATGAACTCGAGGTAAAACCATTGAAATTCCAAAATGGCAGACTCAAAGAGCTAACGAGTTGCTTCGCTTGTCCGAAAGTGGTGAACTGCCGAAAACATTCGTTGTCCAGCAGTTTGTAAACAAACAAATTGATCGTGTTTACTTGCCAAAGAGGTCAGCTGAAAATGTGGTCCTTCGGTTGGCCACCAGAACTCAAGCGACGGTCCTGGTGATGGTGTGGGCCGCCATAACAGCCGATGGTCGCTTTCCGCTCGTATTAGTTGACCGTAGCCGAGTATTATCACGAAAATATTCTGGAGGGTGTATTAAAGCCTTGGGCACGCAAACCTTTAACCCCAGACCTTGAACATTCCAACAGGACTCAGCACCATCGCACTCAGCACGCGCCACCCAGAATGGTTACAAAATGACGAACCTCGCTTCATTTCCAGTGCACAATGGCCACCAAATCTCCGAATACCAATCCGCTGGACTATTGTGTTTGGAGTATTTTGGAAAGCAAGGTTGGCACTAAAAAAACCAAAGTGTCGATCACCTCAAGCAAGCGCTTCGCCGGAAATGGGCCAAAATACCACAGAGCAACATTCGGCCAGCGTGTGACGGTTTTATTGGCCGTTTGAAGGCCATAATTCGTGCCAAAGGTTGCAAATTCGAACAAATCTAAACTTATTCTTAAATTTGATGTTATTTTGAAATGTTTGCTTTCATTCAATAAAATGAAAAAAAAATAGATATGTAAACATTATGGCGTTTTACTTTGTTGCAGTTTTTTTATTTCACCCTGTAGATCTTGCAATATTATACAGTAAATGATAATCGTAGAAGCTCACGATTCTAACTTAGAGAGTTGTTAAAATGCTTGCATCTACAATCTACAAGTAGCCCATGATTATTGTCCAAATAAGTCCTCCCAAAATATAAGACAAGTTGGTACTAAGAGCGGAACTTTGAATTCAAATATATTTAAAAGAGCGCCATGTTATTATATCGTATTAAAATAATTAGGGTTAAGTATAGTTCGTAAACATATTTCTATAACAAACGTACCAAAGTCGTCCAGCGACATCATGAGAGTTTCACATTCGATACACATACCTGAAAGGAAAAAAAAAAAAAACAATAATCAAAAATACTTCAATTTATAAAATTATATTTTGTTCGTTTCAATCAAAATATTTACAAGAAAAATTATTTACAAAGTGAAATGTGTTGCTATTTAAGTTAATTTATATCACAACATTAATTATAACCAACATTAACTACATTTCATTACCCCACAACTGATTTGTAAATTAATTACAGTTACAGGGCATTTTCCATTCCAAAGATTGACACTGAAGGGTTAGGGAAATGACTGGCCCATTTTAACAACACATCCTTCAAGTTTTAAATATTCTTTTAATGAAAATAACAAAATAAAGTGCTAACCATCTTCAATGGTTTTTCATTTTGCCCTCTGGCATAGTTAAATATTACTAAAACCAAGGGGCTACAGGATCGCTGTGCTATTTAACATCCGTTAGGTTATTTCCATTAAAGTTTCAACAAAGACACAAAAGCCACAATGCGGTAATTTGTGTTTCTATTAAACCACTTTGTGGTGGGGTGGCGGCGGAGGTTGTGGTTTTGGTTATTATTTTTAATTTATTAAAAGTGAATTTTAACATTTTCCACATCGACCAACAACAGGCAGGAAAACAACGAAAAGAAAAACAAAAAGAAAGCAATAGCAATGTAAAGTATAGGAAGTAACCTCCAGTGTCCATTCTTCCTGTTGGCCGTTTATTACTTCCTTAATTAGGTTTTCTTGTTTTATATTTTACATATTTTCTAGACATTCTCTTTTAAGATAACAGGGATAATATAGGTAATGAATGAAAAATATTATTTTATACCCTCAGCCATATGGCTACAGAGGGTATATCATTTGATACGGCCAAAACGTGCCTAGTCGAAATAAGGGTTTTAGACCCTAGGTCTCTTGGATCAAATCCGTTTCAGAACATTTGGAGCCGATCTAGCGATGTCCGTCCGTCCGTCTGTGTGTCTGTCTGTCTGGCTGGTGCGCACGATAAGTCCCGCAGGCAGTATCCGATTTGGTCCAAATTGGCTACATCGTAATATTTTTGTCAAACTTAGATCCAGTTCGGAGATGGGCAATATAGGTCCACTTCTTTTGGTACCTCCCCCACAAAAGGTCGAAATTTTCAAAATATATTTTTTGCACAGAAAGAGAAAGGATAATTCGAATTTGCTCCAAGTTTGCAAATCGTAATATTTGCGTCAGTGCTAGGTCAGGTGTTAAAATGGACAATATCGGTCCACTCCATCAAGTACCTCCCCCACAAATGGTCCAAAATTTTGAATAATTACAACTCTCATAAAATGTGATGTAAGAGACCGATTGTCTTCAAATTTCACACATCCCAATATTTATATTTACCCAAGGTCTGGTGTTAAGATGAACAATATCGGTCCACTCCTTCTGGTACCTCCCCCACAAAAGGTCGAAATTTTCAAAAAATATATTTTTTGCACAGAAAGAGAAAGGATAATCCGATTCTGCTCCAACTTTGCATATCCTAAAATTTGCGTCAGTACTAGGTCAGGTGTGGAAATGGACAATATCGGTCCACTCCATCAAGTACCCTCGCCCACAAATGGTCAAATTTTTGAATAATTACAATCTCATTAAATGTGATGTAAAAGTCCGATTGTCTTCAAATTTCACACATCCTAATATTTGTATTAACCCATCGTCTGGTGTGAAGGGGGAATACATCGGTCCACTCCTTCTGATACCTCCCCCACAAAATATTGAAATTTTGAATACCCATGAAGCTCATAAAACGCCAAATTAACATCCGATTCCATTAGACTTGGCACATCTGTCGAAATATTTATATCATATTTTTGGGTCCGATAGGAAATGGGCAATATTGGCCCATTCCTTCGGGATCTGCTCCATAGAGGGTCAAACGTTTGAATAATCTTAACACTAGTCAAAATATTTAGATAATCGAACATAGGCTTAGGGGATATATCTGGCGGCAATACCGACTACTACTATTTAACTTGTTTTTTTCTTTTTCTAGTTGAGCATTTTATGACCTAAGGAAATGGTAGAGAAATATATTCGCTGCCATATGCCCTTCGAATTATTTATAGTAGTCCGATGTTTAATAACACAGGGCCAAATTATTTCATTTAATATCGGACAAATTGTGACCGAAATGACTTTTAATATGTCACCTTTAGCTTGATTTAATTGAAAATTTCTGCATAATTGACTTAATTTGGAATATCAGAGTTGTTGTTTTTACAAAACTTTTTTTTATCAATCTATAATATGCATACAGAAATAATTTCGATCGATTTTTTGGATATCGACTTTTACTGCGAGCCTTAGAAATATTCTTAAAAAGTTAACGTTTTATAGCAAAAATCATTAAATTGTTTCAGAAAATTTTCGTCGAAAGTCATTGGAGAAATCTTAGAAATTCAAAGAAGCCTATTTATTATTAAAAAATTCAAGATTTTTGTCTGGGATATCTTAAAAATCTATCAAAAACATGAAATATACCTCATGTCATCATATACTTTATAGTGGACTTAAAATATGTAACGCTATTTGGCCCTTTTTTCAATACCAATCATCCGAGACACAATATCAAGTACTGTGCCCAATAGTTTAATAAGTTTAGCATCGATGTATAGGTAAGAGGTGAGCCTTTCATATATTAGAATTTTCGGTAATTTTGTTTTTTTTTTACCCAAATTTTTTATCCCATTTAACCAGGAAAAAAAATGCAAACCTCTAACCACATCAAAAAATTCTATGTCTATCCACCCTTAGTCGATAACTGCCAAATCCAGGCAATTTTAAGGTTTTCGGTCTCCTCGGTCACACCCCAAAATATTTGCGAACAATAGGCAAAATTTCATGAAGACCGGAAGATAATAGCGACCTAAATATAACTCCGACAAATGGTATTGTAAGGTGGAAAACATATTACAGAGAGAGCAACCAACTTCAGCCTGTCAGCCTGTCATTTCTATGCCACTCGTCCGACAGCTGTTAAAATTATTTCAGTGACAGCTCATTATATTCTTTACAAGCGTACAAAAGCATTTTGGCGAGAATTTTCCAGAAAAAAAAGTTATCCGTGATGGAATCCAAGCGTGATAGTGTGATTTTTTTATACTTTGCTGGAAAACCACAAATGGCTATCGTTAGAGCACTCTAGCATTTAAATGTGAATAAATCTTTGTGACTCGTACCATCGATCGTTACCGCGATACTGGTAGCGTAGCCCGATGTCAAAGCAACATCAGCAGAAATGGTTCGAAAAGTAAATAAGCGACATGATCGAAACCCGCGTCGTAGTGGCCGAAAAATGGATCGTGAGCTGAACATATCGCAATATTCCATTCGGCAAATATTGAAAAATGAGCTCGGGGTAAAGCCTATGAAATTAAAAAAAAGTGCAAGAACTTACACCACATCAGAAAGAAAATAGACTCAAAGAAGCTAAAGAGTTGCTTCGCTTGGCCGAAAGTGGTGAACTGCCGAATTTGGGTTTCTGCGATGAAAGAACATTCGCTGTCCTGCAGTTTGTAAACAAGCAAAATGATCGTACTTGCCAAAAAGGTCAGCTGAAAATGTGCACCTTCGGTGCCGACCATGGTAATGGTGTGGGCCACCATAACAGCCGATGGTCGCTCTCTGCTCATAGTAATCGACCGTGGCATCAGAAAAAAGCTAAATATTATGGCAAAAAATTATGGAGGATGTATTAAAGCCTTGGGCACGCAAACATTTTAGCCGCAGACCTTGGTCATTCCAACAGGACTCACACGCGCCAACCAAAAATGGCTAGAAAATGAGGTTCCTCGCTTCATTTCCAGGGCACAATGGCCACCAAAATCTCCAGATACCAATCCGTTGTGTTGGTTGTGTTTATTTTAGAAGCAAGGTTGGCAGTAAAAAATTCCAAAGTGTCGATCACTTCAAGCAAGCGCTTCGCTGGGGATGGACCAAAATACTGCAGAGCAACATTCGGGCATCGTGTGACGGTTTCATTGGCCATAATTCTTGCCTAAGCTGGCCAATTCGAAAAAATCTAAACTTATTCTAAAATTTGGTGCTATTTTCGACATTTTTTGCTTCCTTGAATTAAATTAAAAACAAATGTTTAAATTATGGCGTTTAACAATGGAAGGATTTTTTATCTCACCCTGTATCCTGCATTCCATCAGTGGCTATCATTCAAAATTTTAGACTTCTAGCTCATTTTTTTGGTCAATACAAAGTATTCAATTTAAGTAGAAAAAAAACAGGCTCAAGCTTCAGCGGTTTCGTTAGGGGTTGATTCTCAGTCAGTTATGTGGTACAGGGTATTATCATGGTTTATTGCGATAAAGTGTTCTACGTCCTAGGAGTACTATATAGAGTTCTTGACTAGGGGGCATGCGATATTTTGAGAAACACAATTTAATCAAATTCAGAGGACATGATCGATTTTCATTTTAGGCAAAATTAGAATAACTAAACCCATATCCACTCGGTATTTTCGTAATATATGAAAGGAGGGCCTTCAGTTGGTCTATATACAAGGGAAGGAGATTCACTTCTGGTCACCACAGAGACTCGCTGCCGGTCGCCTAGTGAGACTCCTTCAGCTTGCCATTGGAGACATATTTTAACTGTTCGCAATAGATGGTCATCAAATAGTGCCTAAGCTGAAGAAACAAGATATGTGGCGCGGCCTACATATGATCGATATCCTAATGCATTTTTAAAAGCAGCTGTTCGGTCAATCTTTCAGAGGAAATACAGAGGGTTTTGTTTTATAATTTTGATCGAAATTCTTAATATAATCCCTGTTCATGAGGTTTATGATGACAATTACAAACAACCTATTTTCTCATCAAATAACATTAAAATTCCTTAATCTATAATTCTTGTAAATATCAAACAAATAATACTTACTTCATTGTTTTCCGAATTTTGAAGATTTTTATTCAATTTGCTCGAGGGTGGCCATAAAAACTTTCAACAGTGTTAACAAATTGTAATTCTGTACACACCTTTTTGAGATTTAATATATTCCCCTATATGGATGTATGTAAATGAGATATTATCTTTGTTCGGAATACGTTATAAAACATTTGACCCCTTGTGAAGGAAAAGTAATCCCCAAAGCAATACTGTTTAGCATAATTTTTTTTTTGGAAATATTTCATTTGAAATGCGAAAAGTTTCACACAGCACATGTGAAAAGTTATCAAAACAGATGAAGATTAACATCATCCCCTAAATATCATAATCGTTGGCAAAAACAAGAGCACCATTCACCAACCTAACATCCGTGACTTATTCTTTGGATTTTTTTTGAAAAATTAGATCTGCAATGCCAACAACAGTAAACTTTGGTGGGGTATTAACATTATCCTTGTTACCTTGACTAAGAGCAGATTTAATTTATATGGGGAATCCTGTGTCCTTTTCAGCTGGATACAAGGGTGGGAAAGCACCAATTATATTTCTACCTTTTAATGTTTATATCATTAAAAACATAACCTCTTCCCCGTGCTGGAGTATTGTGTGTGTGTGTGTTTCAGAACAACACAGCATGGAATTTTGGAATTCCTTTTGTCTTCATGACTAGGAGTGATTATGTCGATTATATGTGTTTAACAGAATACCTATCTTAATTCACCATTTATGTCTGCCAATGATTTATGTTGTTTAACGTCTGTTTGTGAGCGGTCACCATGGTCACCGTAAAAAATTAAGATGCTGAACTAATTTCCATTTAACTTAGTTACGAACATTTAATAAGCCAAAAGTTCTATGGAAATTAAGTTTTGAGAGGATAATGAAATTGTTTTTATTACATGGAAATAAAAAGTATAAACATAATGGGCGCTTAGGGGAGTTGGGGAAGTTCTGTTTATACACATTGAAAATATATTCTTCTATCAGTTTGTCTATAAAGACCGCCTTTCAGGCCCATAAAAACCTCCCTTAGAAATTTTTCAGGACTTTTATAGATACTACCTCTGGGAAACAGTCTTCCGAACGTATATAAAGACAGCCTTCAGCTGGTCTAGAGAAACAGCCTTCGGCTGGTCTTTAGAGACCGCATTAATCAGATCTATAGAGACGGCCTTCAGCTGGTCTATAGAGACGGCCTTCGGCTGGTCTATAGAGACGGCCTTCAGCTGGTCTATAGAGACGGCCTTCAGCTGTTCTATAGAGACGGCCTTCAGCTGGTCTATAGAGACGGCCTTCAGCTGGTCTATAGAGACGGCCTTCAGCTGGTCTATAGAGACGGCCTTCGGCTGGTCTATAGAGACGGCCTTCAGCTGGTCTATAGAGACGGCCTTCAGCTGGTCTATAGAGACCGTCTTCAGTTGGTCTAAAGAGACAGCCTTCAGTTGGTCTATAGAGACGGCCTTCGGCTGGTCTATAGAGACGGCCTTCAGCTGGTCTATAGAGACGGCCTTCGGCTGGTCTATAGAGACGGCCTTCGGCTGGTCTATAGAGACCGTCTTCAGCTGGTCTATAGAGACCGTCTTCAGCTGGTCTATAGAGACCGTCTTCAGCTGGTCTATAGAGACAGCCTTCAGCTGGTCTATAGAGACAGCCTTCAGCTGGTCTATAGAGACAGCCTTCAGCTGGTCTATAGAGACAGCCTTCAGCTGGTCTATAGAGACAGCCTTCAGCTGGTCTATAGAGACAGCCTTCAGCTGGTCTATAGAGACAGCCTTCAGCTGGTCTATAGAGACAGCCTTCAGCTGGTCTATAGAGACAGCCTTCAGCTGGTCTATAGAGACAGCCTTCAGCTGGTCTATAGAGACAGCCTTCAGCTGGTCTATAGAGACAGCATTCAGGTGGTGTATAGAGACAGCATTCATCTGGTCTATAGAGACAAAATTCAGCTGGTCTGTAGAGACAGCCTTTAACTGGTCTGTATAGAGACGGCCTTCGGCTGGTCTATAGAGACGGCCTTCAGCTGGTCTATAGAGACGGCCTTCGGCTGGTCTATAGAGACGGCCTTCAGCTGGTCTATAGAGACGGCCTTCAGCTGGTCTATAGAGACCGTCTTCAGTTGGTCTAAAGAGACAGCCTTCAGTTGGTCTATAGAGACGGCCTTCGGCTGGTCTATAGAGACGGCCTTCAGCTGGTCTATAGAGACGGCCTTCGGCTGGTCTATAGAGACGGCCTTCAGCTGGTCTATAGAGACGGCCTTCAGCTGGTCTATAGAGACCGTCTTCAGCTGGTCTATAGAGACCGTCTTCAGCTGGTCTATAGAGACAGCCTTCAGCTGGTCTATAGAGACAGCCTTCAGCTGGTCTATAGAGACAGCCTTCAGCTGGTCTATAGAGACAGCCTTCAGCTGGTCTATAGAGACAGCCTTCAGCTGGTCTATAGAGACAGCATTCAGGTGGTGTATAGAGACAGCATTCATCTGGTCTATAGAGACAAAATTCAGCTGGTCTGTAGAGACAGCCTTTAACTGGTCTGTAGAGGCAGACCTCAGCTCGTCTATAGATAATTCGTTTCTTCTTCTCTTCAATACGTCTAATGAAATTATCTTCATATAATATATTAAGAGTCTATTTATATCGCCTATGGATGGTTTCTCCAGTTTGCGTATAGACTTTCTCCAGGTCGCCTCCAAAGACTCCCTTCAGGTCGCTTATGAGGACTTCTTTTCTGTTTCTTTTTCCACTAAGAATTTCCTCCAGGAGTTTATTTGAATATCCTTAAAATTATCTAAAATCAAACGCAAAAGGTCATTTAACTAAAGTAAATAATACAATAATTATGCTAAGTTATTATTTTAATCTCTGGCAGCATTAATTATGTCCACAAACATTAGATACATATTATAATGAGGATACAATCACAAAAATAAGAAGAACAACGTAGGTTGATACCCTCGCCAAAACACACACCAGTATACTTGCAATTGCACTAAGGATAACATGATTATCCTTGGCAACTTTCAATTTTATAAATGTTGCAACATAGCGTTGTGGTAGTAGTGGTCGTTGACTTCAACAAAGTCAAGTCAAGTACACCATGTCCACACCCACACATATATTCACAAGCTCCTGTGGGACGAGCAACAGCAGCAGTAAGTATGTGTGTGTATGTGTTGCCTGCCAGGCGAAACTCTCTCTATTTTAAAAACTGTGGTTGAAGTTCAATTTATTTGTGGCTTTGAGTTCTTAACCCTGACCATCGGAGTAATGAGTAAAAATAACAAAATAATGTTTGGCAAAAAAGTTCCGACTTAAATGAAAGCAAAAATACAATAAGGATGTTATGCATGTCATAGTCAAGTGAGTTTTTGAGGGAAAAGAAAAGTTCGTTTTAAATTTGTGAATAATGTTTGTTAAAAGTTTTAATAATTTCAAGTTGACTTTTTGAGTTTTGATGTGGTTTTTGTTGTTCTTTTTTTCAGATTTTATTTGTTTTAAGTTTCTATTGTACGACATCATCTGTTTGAAGTTTTGCAGAAAGCGAAAATAAAAGTTGGCAATTTTTTTCAAAACAGTTTTCAAATCATTCGCATTGATTGATATGAATGTAAACAGGTTTTCTTTAATGATATATATAAAGTAGACAATGGAAATTTAGCCGTCGGACGTCGTTAATAATACTAATGCAAAATAGGGTATACGCTTGAAGATGTGTTGTTTCATATGTCTACCAGGTTCAAAATAAATCAGATTGCCATGTGTGTAGTCAGTATAATGTCAATCCAATTGACGCAGAATTTAGAATGAGACTAGAGTTTAATCCTGCGCAGAAGCCTACCATTTAGTTTGGTCATCGGACAATATCTAGCGGGTGAAGTAGACCACAACTTTTATGTAAAAACATAAACAAAACATAATATTTTTAATCCCAGCAAAATCAGAAATACATTAAAATGCTATCAGATAGATCAAAACATTAACATTTTTCTGATTTTGCAGTCGCTCTACGGGTCACAATTGAAAACCAATGGACACAGAATTTTGCTTGAAGAGAGAGTTAAGGACAGGCAGAAAGAGAGAGAGAGAGAGTTAAGGACAGGGAAATTGTTTTTTTTGAAATTTTTGTTGTCTCTGTCGTGCAGATTGATATTCAATTAAATATAAGGCAAATGACCCGGTCAAAAACCAGAGGTAATATTTGTGCAGGACTGTATGGTATTATTTTAAAAATATCGTCTAAAATGGGTTTGGACCTAAGGAGGTTTTCCCATATATTGTAGGGTAACACACGATCGGCACCGCACGGATTTAAAATAACTGTCACACGATTTGACCTCTTGCACATTTCTTTAAATTTTCGGATGAAATACCCTCCACTATTATTCAATCCATTTAGTTGCAACATTACATTTGAACGTGTTATCCATCAGGCTGATTCGAAACGAGTTTTTGATAAAATAAAACTAATTTACTAAATTTCTAACTGCATTTGTTTTTCATTTCGTCCAAATTTTATGTAAATTATTTTGCATCTCTTTTTGCTAAATTCGTTTACAGACAGTTTTCAATGGAAATTCACTAAAATGTTCTCATTTTATTTATATGCTTTGGTTTCCGTTTTCATTTCAGTTGTGAGTAATGGCTACAATCATCCAACAAACAACACCAACTCATACCATGTTTGAACATCAACAAAATTTACAAAAAAAAAAAAAAAACACTAGTGAAAAACAAAAATTTCGAAACAAACAAATGAAGAGTGAAATGGCATTAAAACCACGACACTTAATTGGATGAAATTGCCAAATGACAGAAAGGCGATTAAATTTAATTATTAGTTGTGTGGATGCGACGATCTGCTGTTGCGGTGGCTTAATGTCAAATATTCTGTCTGTTTGTGAAAATATTTTTGCATGTCTGCGAATAATGTTTGTGAGCCGAATGAATAGATGTGAGTGGTATAAGGGGGAGTGGCAAATATATCCATAATTGAAATTTCAATATTGAGGTTCTTCATTTTTTTTTTGGGTTGGAATTAAAGATTTTCTGATAGGTCCTCATTATACCCTCAGCCACATGGCTAGAGAGGGTATAAAGCATTTTATACGGTGAAAACGTACCTAGTAGAAATAACGGGTTTAGACACTATGTCTCTTTGGACCAAATCGGACGATGTCCGTCCGTCTGACTGTCTGTCTGGCTGGTGCGCATGATAACTCTCGAAGGGAGTATCCGATTTGGTACATCGTAATATTTTTGCCAAACTTAGATCAAGTTCGGAGATGGGCAATATCGTTCCACTCCTTCTGATACCTCCCCACAAAAGATCGAAATTTTTAAAAATATATTTTCTGCACAGAAAGACAAACGATAATCCGATTTTGCTTCAACTTTGCAAATCCTAATATTTGCGTCAGTGCTAGGTCAGGTGCACAAATGGATAATATCGGTCCACTCCATCAAGTCCTCCCCCACAAAGGGTCAACATTTTTAATAACTGCCACTCTTATAAAATATGATGTAAGAGTCCGATTGCCTTCAAACTTCACACATCCCAATATTTTTATTTACCCAAGGTCTGGTGTTGAGATGGAATATATCGGTTCACTCCTTCGGGTACCTCCCTTACAAAAGGTCCAAATTTTCCAAAAATATATTTTCTGCACAGAAAGAGAAACGATAATCCAATTTTGCTCCAACTTTGCAAATCCTAATATTTGCGCCAGTGCTAGGTCAGGTGTGAAAATAGATAATATCGGTCCACTCCATCAAGTCCTCCCCCACAAAGGGTCAAAATTTTGAATAACTGCAACTCTTATAAAATATGATGTAAGAGTCCGATTGTCTACAAATTTTACACATCCCAATATTTACATTTACCTAAGGTCTGGTGTTAAGATGGAATATATCGTTCCACTTTTTCTGGCATCTCCCCCACAAAGGGTCAAACTTTTAATTTTAATTATAACTCTTATAAATTGTGATGTAAGAGTCCAATTGTCTTCAAATTTCACACATCTTAGTAATTTTATTATCCCAAGGTCTGGTGTTAAGATGGAGTATGTTTGTCTACTACTTCTGGTACCTCCCCCATAAAAGATAAAAATTTTCAAAAAAAAAACAATTTTTTGTACAGAAAGAGAAAGGATAATCCGATTTTGTTCCAAATTTGTGAATCCTTATATTTTCATCAGTGCTAGGTCAGGCGCAAAAATGGATAATATCGGCACACTCCATCAAGTGCCTCTACTACAAATGTACAAAATTTTGAATAATTAAAACTCTTAAAAAAATATATTGTAAGAGTCCGATTGTCTTCAAAGTTCACCCATCCTACTATTTTTATGATTCCAAGATCTGGAATTTAGACGGAATATATCGGTCCACTCCTTCTGGTACCTCCCCAACAAACGCTCAAAATTTTGAATATTCATGGAGTTCATAAAAAGCGAAATCAACATCCAATTCTATTCCAGACCTGGTACATCTCAATATTTCCATTAACAAAGATCTGTTATAAAGATGCTCCACAAATATTTTGCTAACACAAAATCTGTTGTGAAGATTCTATATATCTGTAAATCACTTCTGGTACCTCACCCACAAAGGGACACAATTTTCAATAATTTTATCTGTCATAAATTGCGAAACAATTCAGCGATTTTTTATAACTTGCTATATCTAAATATATGTCTTTCAACCAGAATCCTGAGATGAATATGGAATTTATGATTTCCCATAAATTAAATATAAATGTTGGATTTTCTTATATATTTATAATAATATTTATATCATATTTATTTAGGTTTGATACGAAATGGACAATATTGTCCCATTCTTTCAAAACCCACTCCATAAAGGGTTAAGAGTTTGAAAATTCGTAACAGAAGTCAAAATATTTTTAAATAATCGAACATTGGCTGAGGGTATACATCTGTCGGAAAAACTGTTGTTAAAATTTCCTTTTATCTCAATTTTCATTCTATCCTAACGCTGCCTAGCATACACACTATTGACCATGGTGGCGACATCGCATAGGCAGGCCCCACAGTTCATGAGTGACAATTATACATTATTTTTAGCGAGCCATGGTCAAAGGCCAACTTTTACAAAATTCACACATTAATGTGAGCATAAATGCCTGTAGAGATTTTAATTTAATTAAATTGCTTCTGTTGGTATTTAAAATGTGTGTATATGCACACATACACATATAAATTGTAACATTATCATATATTTAATGTAGCCATAAATATATGAGGCAGACTTTGACATTATGTGTCTACCAATAAAACACAGCAGGAGTAATTTAAACGAGGTAATATAGAACAAATTTGGAAAATACAGACATTATTTTAAATTTTCTAAAGTGAATCTCGTATATTTATCCACATAATTTAGGGTTTACATACATGTGTACGTTTAATATCTGTTGTTTGCAAAATTAAATAAACCATACACATTAAGCGAGTGTTTTCACGCCGCCTGGCATGACATCTAAATTATAAATGCGATTTATCTCTATCCCATCTATTTTGTTTTTGCGTGCCACTGCATTTATGTGGCTTTTTGGGTTAATATCATATTTTAATTATGCGGTTTTTGTGTAACAGCAGGATAGCATGGCATTCTAAATCTAACGCCAGTGGCAACCGACCGACATCAACATATTTTTGGAAAATTAATTTTTCCAAATTATGTGTCCGATGGTGAAATAGATAAAACGAAAAATGTTTATTCGTAATAAATTGCAAATTAAATTAAAAACATAAAATAATATTTTAATATGTGGCTAGATTAGGCTGCAAATGGGTGATAATTATTCCCTTACTTAAGCAGTTTCATATCTGGCCGTAGATAACTATATATATTTGAGTTGTTTACAATTAGTTTACCAAGGAGGATAAATGTAAATTGAGAAAATCCCAAGTTTTGGAGATAAAAATTTTAATATTATTAGTTTCAGAGGCAAGGTTAAATACTTTTATAGGAGATTCTAGTTCTTCCTGTAGTAATTAAAAATATTGAATTTTTTATGCGCTCCAGCAGCTCTTAAAAACATAAATTTTCAAAAATTATAATTATTGGCGTTCAACGTCTGGAAGATATAGGTTTTAGAAATCCGCTATTATTCGATCCTAAGTTTTCACAATATAAATGAAAATAAATTACAATTATAGGTTTTTAGGGGATTTCAAAATTTTAATAAATTTTCAAAACCATAAACTTAATAATTAAAAAATCCAGCAAATATCCCAAATATCTTGAAAATATAAAATTATAAAATGGTTATTTAGTGGTTCCAGTTGCCTTTAAAAATGTATATAAAAAAAATCCCTTATAAAAAATGTAATATTATTCATTTGAGTGATTTACGATTTTTGGATCCACCGGCATTCGAAAATATATATTTAATACATTAGTTTAAGTATTCACGATTATTATTTCCAGATGCTTTAAAAATATAAATTAAAACAAATTCACAGTTGTTGGTACCACAAGCTTCAAAAAATATAATTTTAAAAACCTCTGAAAAAATCAGAATCATCTAAATATATAAATTAAAAAGTCCAAGATTATTTACCCCCAGACCTTAAAAATATAAATTAAAACTCCAAGATTATGGACAAACAGAAGTTTAATAATTTAAGTTAAAAATTCCTGTTTATTAGTCCAACAATCCTAAAAAAATACACCATTATTGGTTTCAGACACTTTGAAAATTAAAATATCTAAGAGACCCCAAAAGTAAATAAAAAAGCGACAATATTTTAGTTCTAAAGGTCTCAAAACTATATATATCGAAAAATACATGACAAATCATATTAGTAAAAACACGGTACTATGTTCCACAAGCCTCAAAAATATAAATTTAGAAAATCAAAGATTATTGAATGCAGAAGCTTTTAAAAATATAACTTCTCTTTAAAGCAACCACCATCCACGAAATATAAAGCAAAAATGGATGCCTGGTCCCAATTGAAAAATTATTTCAATTTCAAAAACTTTCCAGCCAAAGGCTTTAAAAAATGTGAATTTTTCAAAACAAAAAAAAAAAAAAAAAAAAAAAACGAAAAAGTGCAACAAAGTCATCAAATTTTAGAATAAGTTTAGATTTGTTCGAATTGGTCACCTTTGGCGTGAATTATGGTCTTCTCCAAATCAACTTTTCTCCAAAGCAACCACGATCCATGAAATATAAAGCAAAATTGGATGCCTGGTCCCAATTGAACAATTATTTCAATTTCAACAACTTTCCGGCCAAAGGCTTTAAAAGACGTGAATTTTTCAAAAAAAAAAAAAAAAAAAAAAAAAAAAAAAACTGCAACAAAGCCAAACGCCATAATTTTTACATTTTTCTTTTTTAATTTTGTTGAATGAAAGCAAAATGTCGCAAATAGCATCAAATTTTAGAACAAGTTTAGATTTGTTCGAATTGGTCACCTTTGCCGTGAATTATGGCCAATGAAACCGTCACACGCTACCCGAATGTTGCTCTGCGGTATTTTGGCCCATTCCCGGCGAAGTGCTTGCTTGAGGTGATCGATACTTCGGTATTTTTTATGACAACCTTGCTTTTCCAAATAATCCAGACACAAAAGTCCAACGGATTGGTATCCGGTGACTTGGTGGTCATTGTGCGCTGCAAATAAAGCGAGGAACCTCATTTTGTTATCATTCTTGGTTGGCACGTGCTGAGTCCTTTTGGAATGTCCAAGGTTTGCGGCCAAAATGTTTGAGTGCCCAAGGCTTTAATACACCCTCCAGAATATTTTCGCGATAATATTCGGCATTTAATGTGATGTCACGGCCGATTAATACGAGCGGCCATGGCCCACATCATCATGGCCGGCGCTTGAGTTCTGGTGGCCAACCGAAGGTGCACATTTTCAGCTGACCTCTTTGGCAAGCAAACACGATCATTTTGTTCGTTTACAAACTGCTGGACAAGGAATGCTTTCTCATCGGAGAAAATCAAATTCGGCAGTCCACCACTTTCGGCCAAGCGAAGCAACTCTTCAGCTCTTTTGAGTCTATTTTCTTTCTTTTGCGGTGTTTGTTCTTGCACTTTTTGGAATTTCAATGGCTTTACCTCAAGCTAATTTTTCAATATTTGCCGAATGGAATATTGCGAAATGTTGAGCTCATGAGCCATTTTCCGGCCACTGCCACGCGGGTTTCTATCAAGTCGCTTCTTTACTTTTCGAACCATTTCTGCTGATGTTGCCACGTCCACTTTCTTGACGTCGGGCTACGCTACCATTATCACGGTAACGAGCGATGGTACGAGACGCAAAAGATTTATTCACATTTAAATGCTGGAGTGCTCTAACGATAGCCACTTGCTGTTTTCCAGCCAAATATAAAGAAATCACACTATCACGCTCGAATTCCATCACGAATAAATTTTTTTCTGGAAAATTCTCACCAAAATGCCTTTGTACGCTTGTAAACAATATAATGAGCCGTCACTGGAAAAATCATAACAGCTGTCGGACGAGTGGCTTCGAAATGACAACAGTCTGAAGTTGGTTGCAGTTTTTTAATCTCATTCTGTATATTTTTTAAAAATGGCTCATTGTTGGTTCAGCCGAAATGAAAATATTATTTTGGAAATTTACTGCTATTGGACCCAAATTCCCTAAAAATTTATTTATGTCACGATTAGTCACAAAGGTAATATGAATATTACTGTATACGATTATTGGCCTTAACGTTTTAAAAATACTATTTTTAAAAATATTTCTCAATTCCTGTTCAAAAAATTTGAAATGCAACATTTTTTGGCCTTAACGTTTTAAAATACTATTTTTAAAAATGTTTCTCAATTCCTGTTCAAAAAATTTGAAATGAAACATTTTTTGAAAAAAACATTCTATGTGGAATATATTTTTCATTTCATATTTTCATAAAACAAGATTTCATACCCTTGATCCTGGGAGTCTATAAAATAAAATAAAATTTAAATGTTCTTGGTCCAAAATACTATAAAAATGTTCATATATATTAGTCACAGAGGCCTTACCGACAATAGTAGTCTAACAATAGTCTGAGAATAAATGTTTGTTTTTTTTTCAAATTATGTATTTATTTTTTTATAAGTTTGGTTTAAATTTACCACCAAACCAAATTGCAGAAAAAGGTAATTCCGATATTTTGAGAAAACACCGAATTAAATAACCCTTCCGCTCTCAAACTTGAAATATGAGGCTATAATTTATATCCCCACAAAACAGATGGCCGTCTCTGCAAACTTTATGGACTCAATTTATTTAATTCACTTCGAACGTAGACAATGAAAAATTCTATTGACCTTTCTCTAGATTCAAATCCATGCAAAGGTTATAATTTTGCTGATGCCATGGAACTACGACGGCAAAATGGAAACTGAAAGAAAATTCAATTAATTTTCATTTTTACAAATTTATTGGTATGTTTGTGGACTGTCAAAGACACACATGCACGGATACAGGCAGCAGACAGACAGGCAGAGAGACAAACAATGCATAGCAAAACAACATGACAAATTGACAGCTTACAACTATAAAACAAATTAACAATACTTTTAACCAATTTACAAACATACGCCTTGAACATAATTTACAAGGAGCTATCTTAGCAACCACGGAAGAACAGATGACGATGCGATTACAAATGGACAATTGCACAACCGCCAAAATCCCAAACACACACAAATCATTCAAATCGAAGTCTTGCTGTTCCTTACTTTCAAGGTCTTCACATTTGCTGGCAAAATGAATTGGCCTCTCATATATAAATAGCCGAAAGATTTATTTTTTGTCCCCTTCTACCTCTTATCTTTTTCCGCTCGCGTGTTATGCGGAAGCCACAATTGTCAATTGTCTTCGAAGTACACAACTCTTTCCAATCACTTTTAGAACCAAAGAAAAATATGTCTGCCTATCAAAATGGTCAGCAATCTAAATTGACAACACGGCAATACAATTGGAGAACAACAAACGCCATTAGACCGCAATTGCAAAAGAGGCCAAAAACAGAGAATGGATATTGGACAACAACAACCTAAAGAGATTTTAGTAACAAAGCCGATCGGCCGTTAAGGTCCAGCAAGAAAAAGTCACTTCCATTTATTCTGTGTCAGAGAATCATGTCAGGCGAAGGGAATGCATGCAATTGTCGGTCAGCGAAAGATGTGATTTCAGATGAAGAACATTGGCGAGAAAAGAATAATGGACCTTGAGATGTGAAAAAAGGGGAGGAGAACAATTGGTGTATTAAAGGATTAATAACAATGAATAGAAAGAATGCGAAAGTAATAGAATATACTATGTAAGAAAATATATTAAAAATTTATTTTTGGAGTAAGATAATTAATAATTAAAACCAGTAAGAAAAAGTCAAAAGCCGGGCGGGCCTGACTATATAATACCCTACACTATGCATATTCCGTAATAAAAGAATTTATTTGAAGTAGATCATACTACCTATCAACATATGGCTTTAGAGCAGTCATAGTTTGGTTTCAGAGGGAACTAATACATAGGAGGCATATCCAATTCTGAATTGATTTTTACTAAATTTGACGGTGACTTTTAAATCATGTATACCAAATAATATTGCTATAGACTGCATGATATCACTTCGAGACGGATTATATAAAAACAAGTTAAAAAGCAGTAAGTTCGGCCGGGCCAAACTTTGAATACCCTCCACCATTTGGAACGAATTTAGAAATTTAAAAAAAAAATAAAATCCTTAAAAAATTCTGTTAAATTTTAAAAATACCGAATATAGCCGTTATACTGGGGTCTATACGACGTGGACCTACATAGGCATTGTTTGCCATTAGCCATTACCATATTCAAATTCGAAACTTGAAATAAACGGTGAATAATGTAGCTAAAATCATCAAAATATCGTATATAGGGAGGTACCGTTATATCGGAGCTGTGCGAAGACCTGGACCAGCATAGACAATTTTCTGTTACAGGCTATAACATCCATTACTAACGTCAAATACTATATCTAAAACAATTTCGGTGGGTATTGTACCTAAAATCGTCAAAATATCGAATATAGGGAGGTACTGATATATGGGGGCTATACGAAGAACTGGACCTGTATACACAATTTTCTGTCACAGACTGTAGTTCCCATTACGAACTGTAAATACGTAATTTGAGACAATTCCGGTGAATAATGACGCTAAAATTATTTTATTATTTTCCACCTAAAAATTTTAGATTCGTCTCAATATTTTTTTAGACCGTTTTAGTTCTCAAAATGCACAATTTATTCAATTTTGACAACATTTTTTATTAAAAACTTCAAAATTTCAGATTTTTAAGAATTTTTATATCATTCCAGTTATTCTTTTTTCGCAAGTGTAAAAGGAATCTTTTACACCAAAATGTCTTCAACATTTTTCATTTTGAAGTTTTCCGAGGAGGATATTAGTAAAACCATTGCAAAGATATTTAAACGTAAGGGTATTATTATGACTTTGTATATTTGTTTGTAATAGGGAGAAGGAAGCGAGATAGACCCATAGTTACTTCTGATGATATTTATAGAATCACTTTCTGTCCATCCATGTATTCTTGTGAACAAAATGCAGGTGGCATTTATTACCCGATTGCGATGAAATTTTGCAAACAATATTTGTTTGGCCCAAGGACGATCCCAATTGCAATTGGTGATAATCGGATCAGATTTAAATATAGCTCCCATAAATCTTCAACCGATTTCGGATTAAGTGTGCACCCAATGACCAATATAAGTCCTAACGACCTGAATTTTGGTACATCATACCGAATTCAGTCTAGAAAAAAGTATATCAATTTTGGAGAAAATCGGTTCAGATATAGCCATAGCTCCTATATATGTTTCATCCGATTTGGGGTTTTAAGTCTCTCACATGCGTAATATGCACTCCACAATTTGGTACGAAATGTCAGATATATCCCTTAAATATCTCTGCCAAATTTTATCAAGATCGGTTCAGATTTAGATATAGCTCTCATATATATCTTCAACCGATTTCGCGTTAATTGTGCCCCAAATGACCAATATAAGTCCAAAAGTCCTGAATATTTGTACATCCGACCGAGTTCAGTGTGGAAGCAAGTACATCATAAAGCTCGGAAATACTTTTGCCAAATTTTATCGAGAACGGCTAATATTTGGATATAGCTCTCATATATATATCCTTAATCCGATTTCCGGTTTTATTGTGCAAATAATGGCTAATATCACCTCAAATGGCGTGATTTTCCAGACGTACGTTTCCATTTTGTGGAACTTGGCTCCGATATATATTTTAATATCAACTTTGTCATTCCGTTTGTAACTCCTCGAAATACTCATGTCAGACAAAACAAAGTATATATATATATTATTGATCAGAGTAAAATTCTAAGTCGATTTAACCATGTCCGTCTGTCTGTCTGTTGTAATCACGCTATCTTTCGAACGAATTCAGATAGAAGGCTAAAATTTTGCACACGTGTTTATTTTTCCAGTAGGCAGGTTAAGTTCGTAAATGGCCGTGTACGTCCACGTTTTCATATAGCCCCCATATAACGGTACCTCCTTATATTCGGTATTTTGATGATTTTAGCGTCATTATTCACCGGAATAGTTTCAAATTTGGTATTTGAGATTTGAAATGGATACTACGCCTATGACAGAAATTGTCTGTGCAGGTCAACGTCTTCGTATAGCCCCCATATAGCGGTACCTCCCAAAAAGTAAACCAATAAAGATAAGTCAAATTTGTTGGGATTTAGTTATTGCTTTCACACATACTTTGTCAAAATGTGATTCAATTTTTTTCTATTTCAAGTTTAATTTGTTTTAAATTTTACCCCGGAAAATTTAATGTTTTGTAATGCAACAAAGCATAACCAAATTTAGAAATCGTCAGCACCATCATCATCATCACCGGTATTATCATAGCAAAGTACAAAGTTGAATCACATAAGCCAAGTAAACATGTTCTGGAGTAGCCTACTACTACACGGAAAAAAGGGAGTACACAGACCGCATAGTCGTCTATGGTCAGAGAAAACTAAAAACAAACAACGGCATGGAGAGAGAAAGGCCATCACCAAATGGTTGGAAAACAAAGCAAACGATGAAATTCATACATTCAGCCTCAAAGCACACATGTGGTCCACACGCACACATTTTTCCACAATGATAATGATTAGGATGGCTTGGCCGATGACGATGACCATGGTAATGCTGGCCGAACTCATCATTTTGTGATGATGCTCTGATGTTCGAGTACAATTGAGTACACAATTAACAAAAATGTATTTTGTTGTCTGGTATTTTTGTTGCAAATACGCCGCACACACACCCATACCCAGCATTTTCCATTGACTGTCAGCTGAACTGGCGGTTTTGGATATTTCGTTTGTTGGCCAGCCGCAGTATCAGCAAAAATATGGCTGTAAATCCACAAATGACCCAGCTCCAAAATCCTTTCCCCGTTCCCGCCTTTCCATTGCACAAAGAAAATGGTCAATAATTTTTGGACGACGCACAAACGTGGACGACAACAGCAATTCTTTCAGTCAGCCATGACATGATTTTCATACAGACATTATTTTCGCCAGGCGAGAACTGGAGAATGACCATGACCAACCAGGTAGCTAGCCATCCAGATAGATGTTTGTAACGGTTGTCATTGTTGTATGACAGCTCGTTTGGTTGAATATCTGGCAACACTCATCCGGTAAATCCCATGTATCCTTTGTAATGCATTGTTTCTGTTTTCGCCTCTAACTGCTACTGCTTCCATCCAATGTGAGATATTGAAATGATTTTAAATTTTAAAAGCCGATGTCAGTCATAGATTCGATAGAGATGGTTGCAACAATTGTTCAAATAGATACTAAGTACTACTCAGACTGAGTGTGGAATCTTCTTCTCTTGGATTACAGGTCCCAAGTGGAAAATTCAACTAGAATTACAAGCTCCGGCAACTGGAGTTACCGATAATCAAACAGAAGAACAATGTTGCAGTTGATAAGGCTTAGAAAGGAAAGAGGTATATGGGGGATACTGTCCACTTCTTCTATATTTCCACCCAACACTTTTGTTCAATTGATTTTGAGTAATTTATAGATAGCCCAGTATGTATGTCTGTAGTTGCTGCCAAGGAACACTTACTTGACCATCATTGAAAGGCGTTCGAAATGCAACATTCGATTTAGTCGATAGTGAATGTAAAATTTCAATGGCACTAAGAAGACATGAAGACATGAGAAGCTATAGGCGCATAAATCTATTGAATTGGGAAAAGTAAGGAAATTATATTTATGTCTAAATTGAATGTAGTAGTAAATACGGATAAATAAATGATTATTGTGAATGTTACTGACATATTTTCTTTTGGCCAAAATGCTATGACCACGATACTTTTGTTAAAAATATATTTATGTATTTCAAATGGTATAGGAAATGAGATTGTGAAATTTTCATATATATAAAAATTTTAATAGACCATATAGGAGTCATGTAATTTAGTCTACACACAGCTTACGTCATTGAAAATTTCAAAGCCCTACGTTGTTTAGTTTTCTAAATACACAATGCTAGAAGAAGGGAAAAATTAGTTTTTGGTTTTTCGAAGAGTAATAATTTAGTTTTTTTTCCTATCATTTAATTTTTCCATTTTTTCCATTTTATTTATTATTATTCCTCTCTCATAAAAATGTATGTATTCTTTTTGTCTCCAATTTTAAAAAGGATTTTCAAAGCATTTTTTGTTTAACTAAAATTTTATTCTTTTTTATTTATTCAGACATGAACACTGAGAAAAAATAAGTAAAACAACTGTAAGGCCGGGCCGGGCCGAACTTTAAATACCCTTCACTTAATAAATTCTAAAAATACCGAATATAGCCGTTATATTGGGGTCTATACGACGTGGACCTACATAGGCATTGTTTGCTATTAGCCATTGCCATATTCAAATTGGAAACTTGAAATAAACGGCGAATAATGTAGCTAAAATCATCAAAATATCGTATATAGGGAGGTACCGTTATATCGGAGCTGTGCGAAGACCTGGAACAGCACAGACAATTTTCTGTCACAGGCTATAGCGTATATTACTAACGTCAATTACGATATCTCAAACAATTTCGGTGGGTATTGTACCTAAAATCATCACAATACCGAATATCGGGAGGTACCGTTATATGGGGGCTATACGAAGATGTGGACCTGCCCAGATAATTTTCTGTCATAGGCTACAGTATCCATTTCGAACTTCAAATACCAAAGTTGAAACAATTCCGGTGAATAATGTTGCTAAAATCATCAAAATACCGAATATCGGGAGGTACAGTTATATGGGGGCTATATGAAAACGACATTTACGAACTTAACCTGCCTACTGGAAAAATAAACACGTGTGCAAAATTTTAGCCTTCTATCTCAATTCGTTCGAAACATAGCGTGATTGCAACAGACAGACGGACAGACAGACAGGGTATAAAAATACCGAATGTAGCCGTTATATTGCGTTTATACGATGACGTGGACCTGCACAGGCAAATTTTGTCATAAGCCATTACAACATTCAAAACGTGGATCTGCACAGACAACTTTCTGTCATTGGCTGGAGTATCCACTACGAACTCCAAATACTAAATTTTAAACAGATCCGGTGAATAATGTCGAAAAAATCAACAAAATACCAAATATCATAGACTGAAGTATCCATTACGAACTTCAAATACCAAATTTGAAACAACTCCGGTGAATAATGTCGGTAAAATCATCGAAATACTGAATATCGAGAGGTACCGTTAATATGGTGAGATGAAAAAACTGCAATCAAATTAAGATTGCTGTCATTTCTAAGAACCTCGTCCGACATCTGTTAAAATTATTCCAGTGACAGCTCATTATATTGTTTACCAGAGTACAAAAGCATTTTGTTGAGAATTCTACAGAAAAAAAGTTATTCGTGATGTAATTCAAGCGTGATAGTGTTATTTTTTTAAATTTGGCTGGAAAACCACAAGTGGCTCTAGCGCTTAAATGTGAATAAATCTTTTGTGTCTCGTACCACCGCTCGTTACGGTGATACTGGTAGCGTAGCCCGACGTCAAAGAAGTGGACGGAAGAAAGCACCAACATCTGAAGAAGAGGTTCGTAAAGTAAAGAAACGACTTGATCTAAACCCGCGTCGTGGTGGTCGAAAAATGCATATCGCATTCCATTCTGTAAATATTGAAAAATGAACTCGGGGCAAAGCCATTGAAAGCCCAAAAAGTGCAAGAACTTACACCGCAACAGAAAGAAAATAGACTCAAAAGAGGCTTGGTCGAATTTGAGTTTCTCCGACGAGAAAACATTCGTTGTCCGGCAGTTTGTAAACAAACAAAATGGTCTTGTTTACTTGCCAAAGAGGTCTGCTGAAAATGAGCACCTTTGGTTGGCCACCAGAACTCAAGCGCCGGCCATGGTGATGGTGTGGACCGCCACAAGAGCCGATGGTCGCTCTCCGCTCGTATTAATCGCCAGCTTGTGACGGTTTCATTGGCCGCAAGGCCACAATTCGTGCAAAAGGTGACCAATTCGAACAAATCGGAACCTGTTCTAAAATTTGATGCTATTTCCGACATTTTTTTGCTTTGATTCAATAAAATTTAAAAAAAAATGTAAAAATTATGGCGTTGCAGTTTTTTTATCTCACCCTGTAAAGGTACCCTCCGATATTCGGTATTTTGATGATTTCAGCCAAGTTTTTCAATGAAATTGTCTTAAATTCCACAAAAGTAGTACATTAGTATATTACCCCCTGGAAGAGAATTGTCTATATACGTTCACGATGTCATATATCCCCTATATAACGGTTCTTTCCGATATTCCGTATTTTGATGTTTTTTTGCGACGTTATTCACCGGAATTATTTTAAATTTCGTATATAAAGTTCGGAACAGTTACTACAGCCTATGACACATGTCTGTGTACAGCCCCCATATAACGGTTTTCATTTGAGCGGTATTTTCGGATTTTTTGAAAATTTTCAAGTTTTTTCCAAATGGTGGAGGGTAGAAACTTAGCTTCTTTTTTACTTGTTAGATTCACTTTTTATAATCTACGTGGTTTTCTTTGTATTTATTTTTTGTGTTGTACAATTTGTTATATTTGCTGGCATTTGTCTCCCACATCAATTAGATTACACCGAAAATAAATCTTATCACTTTAAACACCTCATTGTCATATTACAACATTAACATCCTCTAAAGAGAAAAAAAAACATCAAAGAATTAAATTCTAAAAGCAGATTCGAAAAACATTGGCTTCATTTTTCAACACCGCACACAATATCGCTGCGGGGTTTTAACCTCGCTTTTACAAATGCCACTTAAATTCTCAAACCGACCTTGTTCGCCGTCTCCAGACTTTGTGTTGTGCTGGTAACCATTACTTCCTCCTCCCTCCACCCCTCATTTACACATTCTTCTGTCATTCATAAAACCATTCATGTAAATTCGCTTAGGAGCAACATCAAAAGACCAAAAGATGACATTAAGTAAACATTAATGAAATTAAATTAACAACAAAGTGTAGAGCGCTGGTCTCCAGAATGTATTCAAATCGGGTAATAATATTGTGAGGGAAGTTTGAAAGGGATGAATATTCTGGCACTGATGCCATGGAAACATTGTCATCACTATTGTCAATGATTTTAAAGAGGTTAAAAGGGCGTCAATTAAACCAGCGGGGGCGATAAAACCAAAGAAATAAAAGAATTAGCATAAGCGTTTCTGGCGTTGCCTTATACCAGATCTAGTCTAATTTTAGATAATGTGTTTTAAAAGTCAAATTACACCAAATGTTTGCAATTAAAATATGTTTACTTTTGGGTTTATGCAACTTACACTTTTTACAGTTGTAACTATCATTCAAACTTACCTGAAAATAAAATAAAAGGTAAAATGTTAACATTTTCAATAAAATCAATAAAAAAATTAACTTTTGGAATACAATATTAAGGTGACTTATGGCTATAGAGGGTTTACAGGGTTGCCCATATTCGACGGACCCATGTTATTTTTTTAAATCAAAGAAAAAATAAAAATTAGGCGGTTGGCAATGTTAATCATTTAATTTGTTCCAAGTAGATTTGTTTACATCAATTTTTGAATATGATATCTCTCAAATGGCCGCCTCTGGCGTCGATGACGTATTGTGCCCTTTTTGCTGCATTTTCCATTGTTTTTGCCAACATTTCGGCCGAAATAGCGGCCATTTCTTCACAAATGTTGTCCTTGAGCTCTTCTACGGTCCTTGGCTTGTTAACGTAAACCGTTGACTTCAAATATCCCCACAAGAAGAAGTCAGGCGGCGTCAAATCGGGCGAACGCGGTGGCCAGTCCAAATCACCACTTTTCGACATCAAACGGCCCGGAAACAAATTCTTCAGAAAATCGATTGTTATGCGACTTGTGTGCGGTGGAGCGCCGTCTTGTTGAAACCAGAACTGCCTCATACGCTTTCGACGAATAATTGGCATCACAAAATTGGTCATCATGTCGCTATAACGCTCCTGATTGATGGTAACAACATGGCCATTTTCATTTTGGAAGAAAAACGGCCCAATGACCGTTTTCGCACTAACGCCGCACCAATCTGTGACTTTTTCGTCATGAAGAGGCACTTCTTGAATCTCCTGAGGATTTTCAGTGGCGTAAAAATGGCAATTTTGCTTATTTACCGTCCCATTCAATGTGAAATGGGCTTCATGGGACATGATAATTTTGTTCCAAAATTGCTCGTCATCTTCGGCCATTTCGATGACTCTTTGAGCCCATTCCAATCGATGAGGCTTGTCCGCAGGCAACATTCTTTGCGTCAATTGAATTTTGTACGGGAACAAATGCAAATCATCTGTCGCGTATCGTGCACTTACTTTAAGCGATATCGACTTGCAAAACTATCAATCAAATATAATTGTCCAATGTTTGCATATTCTAACATTATTATCAAACTAAGGTCAAGGAAACACATTTAAAATATAGGCAAGCTCCTTCTGCTATATCCTCCACATAGCGTAAGAATCTATATGTACATACAAATTGTGTAAAAACTGTAAAGTAACTCCTCACTTGAAAACTGCTGGGCAGATGTGTCTTACATTTTCATCCGATTCTTTGTAATTACAGTGAGAAGGCTTTTATAAAACCAAATTTCGAAAAAAAAAAACGTCTAGAAAACTCGGGAAATTGAAAAAATCTAAAGTTGTTTTTCGATATTAAGTTTTGTGCGGAATGGTTTTTCATATGGAAAAATTGAAAATTCTAAGCGGAAAAATCGGATAATTGCGATAAAAACGCCATAATTTGCAATACAAGATCAAGATTGAAAAGGAATGTAGAGTCCAATATGTCTGAAAATTTTATTTAAACTTTTAAAAAATCAGGTGTAAAGAGTGTAATTTTTGTCATCCAAATATTTCTACCGAAATAATATCATGTGAGGAAAAAACTGCAACCAACTTCAGACTGCTGCTATTCCTAAGCCACTCGTCCAACAGCTGTCAAAATTATTCCAGAGACAGCTCATTGTATTGTTTAAAAGCTTACAAAAGCATTTTGCGTGATAGTGTTATTTCTTTATATTTAGCTGGAAAACAACAAGTGGCTATCGTTAGAGCACTCCAGCATTTAAATGTGAATGAATCTTTTGCGTCTCGTACCATCGCTCTTTACTGTAATACTGTTGGTGTAGCCCGAAGTCAAGGAAGTGGATGGAAGAAAACAGCAACATCAGTAGCAATGGTTCGAAAAGTAAAGAAGCGGCTTGATCGAAACCCATGTCACAGTAGCTGAAAATTTCGCAATATTCCATTCGGCAAATATTGAAAAATGATATCGGGGTAAAACCATTGAAATTCCAAAAAGTGCAAGAACATACACCACAACGGAAAGAAAATAGACTCAAAAGAGTTAAAGAGTTGCTTCGCTTGGCCGAAAGTGGCGAACTTCCAAATTTTTTTTTCTCCGATGAGAAAACATTCTTTGTCCAGCAATTTGTAAACAAAGAAAATTATCGTGTTTACTTGCCAAAAAGGTGAGCTGAAAATGTGCACATTCGGTTGGCCACCAGAACTCAATAATCGGGCATGGTGATGGTGTGGGCTGCCATAACAGCCGATGGTCGCTTGTATTAATTATCGCGAAAATATTCTGGAGGGTGTATTAAAGCATTGGGCACGCAAACATTTTGGCCGCAGACCTTGGACATTCCAACAGGACTCAGAACGCTCCACCCAAGAATGGTTACAAAATGAGGTTCCTCGCTTCATTTCCAGCGCACACTGGCCACCAAGATCTCCAGATGCCAATCCGTTGGACTATTGTGTCTGGAGTATTTTGGAAAGCGAGGCTGGCACTAAAAATTACCAAAGTGTCGATCACCTCAAGCAAGCGCTTCGCCGGGAATAGGCCAAAACACCGAAGAGCTACATTCGGGCAGCGTGTGACGATTTCATTGGCCATTTGAAGGCCATAATTCGTGCCAAAGGTGACCAATTCGAACGAATCTAAACTTATTCTAAAATTTGAAACTATTTCCGACATTTTTGCTTTTAAAAAAAATTTAAAAATTATGGCGTTCGACTTTGTTGCAGTTTTTTATCTCACCCTGTACAAGTAGCTTTATTCCTTCTAGTGCTTTCTGCCCAAATGATTGAAAGACTAAAGTCCTTGGTCCCATATAAGCCGAGTGAATTGCCCCTTTTGGTTTAAATTTGAAATATCTCAGTATTTATATTAATTTAAGTAAATATTTAATCAAGGTTCGTGGATTTTCAGAAGATTTTTTCAAAAATATTTTTCAATGGCTTCTTATTTCAAATTGTGGATAATTTTTTCATGGCGGCCCACACCATCACCATGCCTGGTGCTTGAGTTCTGGTGGCCACCCGAAGGTGCAAATTTTCAGCTGGCAACTGCAGGGCAACGAATGTTTTCTCATCGGAGAAAACCAAATTCGCCAGTTCAACACTTTCAGCTAAGCGAAGCAAATCTTTAGACCTTTTGAGTCTATTTTCTTTCTGTTGCGGTGTAAGTTCTTATACTTTTTGGAATTTCAATGGATTTACTCCAAGGAGGGTCTAAGAAGTGTAAATTTAGTTATTTTTTATCATTTCTCAATGGCAAGGAATCTATATTTAAATTATTTTGCTTATTGTTGACGAACCGTCGGAATAATTTCAGAGATCTACTTCTTACCAGTCGATCGATTGATGTAAATTGTCGTACATTTGTGCTAATTTGATTTGATTTCAAGTGTTAAATTTCAAAAATGTGGTTACAGCACTCTTATGCGAAATTCATAATTCCAGCTTCAGACATTTCTTCTGGGCATTGATTTATTAGTCCTTCCAATGTCAATACTAGAACTATAACATTAGTCCACTTGAATGCCTTTATAAAATCCCAAACCTTATATTTTATGCTAAACTGCAGATATCTTCTTCTATATATAAAAATCAATTGCTGTTTGTTGGTAATGGAATCAGTTGAGAACGGCTGGTTTTTAAAGAAAAAAAATATTGACCACGCCTACTTTTAAGCCCTCTATTTAGATTTATCAAAATCCTTATATTTGCCAAAATAACGAAGATATCGGTTTGAAAATTATTACCCGAGATACTTTTGACTTCCCATCTACACCTAAGTATATTTGGGGCTGAAGAACTAACCACGCCTACTTTTTAATCTATATATATATATATATATATATATATATATATATATATATATATATATATATATATATATATATATATATATATATATATATATATATATATATATATATATATATAATGTATATTTGTAATGTTTTTTTTTTTTAATTCTAGCATTATGTGTAGTCTTTTCGGGGAGTATAAAGCGGCAACGGACACAACTGTTATTTATACATATAAGCTATGAACAAAAATATTTTAATTATTTTATTTTAAAATCGCTAAAAAATCACAAAAAAGGCCATCGCATTGCAAAAATTCTAAAATCGGGAAAGAAAAATTAAAAATTGTTTAATGGAATCGAATTTCGAAATAATAGTACATACATTCTATTGACGAACTTCGTAACGACCTTTAAACATTTGCTGTAAAATATCAGCGAACCAGTTAAAGATTTTTTTTTCAATTTGCTTTTCTTTTTTTGTCAATTTTATATAATGTACGATTTTTTATCGATCGTTTTTTTTTTTTTTTGTGAAGCAAATAAAGAATTATTTTCACAATAAATAAGAAAATCATTTCAGTTACTACGCTTATAACTTAAGAACGGTTTGACGGATTTAGAGAATTCATACAATTTCGGATGCAATACGATATTAAATGACAATCTTTCATACTTAAAATTGGCATATAGCTTTAAACTCCAGAACCTAAATCGTGCTTAAGCTGGTAAATGCGAACACATTTAAACAAACAAAAATGACCGACAAAACGTTATGGGGCTCATTTCAAAACGTGGACTTACTTCTTTCACATGACAATAATCCGTCCAAAGAGAACTCAAAATGCTAAATTCTGCAATCAGTGAAATACCGAATATAAAGCGAATTGGACATTTAGTAAAAAAAAAGAATTTCTTCCTAAACTTTCAAGATACCTTAGACTGCTTTTGCAGGTCATGATTTGTGTCATAGCCCCCAGATTAGAGTACAACCCGATTTCAAGTATAGTTTACATTTTAACCATATTTTTCATACTAATTTCGGCAAATGTTGGTAATTTGAGAAGAAACCATCATCATCAAAAAAATTAATTCCCATCTTTCGGTAATGGGTGTAAAAGAGTAATTATCTTTGACTATTCTGAAATCATTCTGCCCTCAATTATGAGGTGGACAAAAATAAATACCACGCAGCACGGTATTCTAAACGTTTGAAATACAAATTCCAAATTACAGCTTATTTTAATGGAAAATATTGCTAAGCTCTTTAAAACACCGAAAATTGAACCGACGGTAGGTGAACATCTGTAATAATTTTTGCCATGAATATTTGTTTCTATTTATAAGTTACTATGCAGTCATTACTTTTTATTAGATGAGTCAGATCTGTAATCTATTATGCTTTAAAAAATAATCATTAAAGACTAAAAGTATGGGCCGGCAACGCGGAACGGGCCAGCTAGTATGTATATGATATAATTTAAAATCTCTTTGAATATTTTTCTAAAAAAACACCTTTTCCTTTACTATCAAAATTTCAACCAACAATGTATCTGACTCATTAGATACGGATTATTTTGATTTGTTCACTTTTAAATCTAAGACGAAAACAACTACAACAGCTAAGACAACCACAACACAAACTAATGAATTGTGTATTGAAACTATCCATTACAACAGCAACAACAAATTGACATTACTTTGACACAAGGCAATTGTAAACCTAACCTTAATTTTATTTGCAATTAATTCTAACAACACTCTTATGGCAACAAATCAATTACATTCCCATTCGGCTCGTTCTCAAAATCCTAAATAGTCCGATAGGTTTTAGTTGAAAAATGTTGCCATGGTAAACCGTAATTACAATTAACTTTAACAACTATGGAAACGACACAAATGATGACCTCAAATCTCAGGGCTGAAGACAAAACGAATGGGACAGCGTAGATAAAATAGGAAATGGTCTAACACACGTTTTTCCTGAAAGTGGGTATAAAAAGAAAATTCCACTTTTACAAATAATATAATGTTATTTACAATACTTTACATTTTCCCCCAAAGCTAAATTACAGCCCACTCACTTTTTAAATTGACAAAGCTTGTGGGTCGCCGTAAAACTAAAATAACCATCCAAAGACCTCTGTGCAAAAACACAAAGTGACACATGTAAGACATGTGTAACATCCAACTGGGCTTAAGAATGGCTCCGCAAATACATATGTGTGTATGCAAGTGAGTAGTATAGCCATTGGTCTAAAGTCCCCAAGAATTTAGCTTCGTAACAAAACACATTCTAATCGGCCATGGTAGCCAGGTTACAAGCCTCAACAATATTCAGTAATGCAATGGTATGGCCGTCAGGAAAACCCAAAATGACATATACGTAGGTTTGGACTCAACATTCCTGTCATTTGTATTTTCTTTGTTTTGGTTTACTTGCATTTTGCTGTCAGATTTAAACTAGAACAAACAACTAAACTAAAACTATTATAGATTCCTCGCAACGCAAGGGGACAAAATGACAAGCAAGACTATTCGTTGCCAAAGTCTGAAATGTAGTTAGTCATTGATTTAAATCAAGGCCTATAGTAAAATGTGTTATGTTTAGATTTTCATCAACTAGTTAGAAAAGGAATTTCAGACTTTGTTTGCTATATGGATAAAATGTTAACTAAATTTAATGGGAGTTGTGCCAGGAAATCGGAGCGATATTTCCATGTAAATATGGAAAAAATATTACACTGCAAAAAAAAAACAAATAAAAAAACAGTAAGTTCGGCCGGGCCGAACTTTGAATACCCTCCACCATTTGGAACGAATTAGAAAATTTTCAAAAAAATAAAATCCATCGAAAATTCTTTTAAAATACCTAATATCGGAAGGTGCCGTTATATGGGGGGATATACGATATTGTGGACCTATATAGACAAATACCTTTCAGGGGTTAAAGTGCTCACGAAAAAATCCTTGTGTGGATTTTCGGAGAATACCATTGGAATATATAGCTAAAATCATCAAAATACCGAATATGGGGGCTATACGATATCGTTAACCTATATAAAGAACTCTATGTCAGGGGGTAAAGTGCTCACAAAGAACCCCTTGTGTGGAAATTCAGACAATTCCGTTGAAAAATGTGGCTGATATCATCAAAATACCGAATATCAGAGGATACCGTTATATGGGGGATATACGATATCGTGGACCTATATAGACAACTCTCTTTCAGGGAGTAAAGTACTCACAAAGAACTCCTTGTGTGGAATTTCAGACAATTCAATTGAAAATTTTGGCTAAAATCATTAAAATACCCAATATCGGGGGTGCCGTTGTATGGGGGCTATTCGATATCGTGGACCTATATAGATAATTTTCTTTCAAGTAACTCCTTGTGTGGATTTTCAGACCATTCCATTAGAAAATGTGGCCAAAATCATCAAAATCCCGAATATCGGAGGATTCCGGTAATAGGGGGATTATACGATATTTTGGACCTATATAGACAATTCCCTTTCAGGATTTAAAGTGCTCACAAGGAACCCCCTGTGTAGAATTTTAGACAATTCCGTTGAAAAATGCGGCTAAAATCATCAAAATACTGAATATCGGGGGGTACCGTTATATGGGGGATATACGATATCGTGGACCGCTATAGACAATTCTCTTTGAGGGGATAAAGTGCTCACAAAGAACTCTTCGAGTGTATTTTCACTCTATTCTATTAGAACATGTGGCTAAAATCATCAAAATACCGAATATCGGGGGGTACCGTTATATGGGGGCTATACGATATCGTCGACCTATATAGATAATTCTATTCCGAGGTATAAAGTACCCATAAGGAACTCCTTATGTGGATTTTTAGACAATTCCGTTGAAAAATGTGGGTAAAATAATCAAAATACCGAATATCGGGGGGTACCGTTATATGGGGGCTATACGATATCGTGGACCGATATAGCCCATCTTCGAACTTGACTTGAAACTGCCTGCAGACAAAAGAGAGATCTGTGCAAAATGTTAGCTTCCTATCTTAATTCGTTTAGACTATCGCGTGATTACAACAGACGGACAGACGGACGGACAGGGCTAAATAGTCTTAGAATTTTACGCTGATCAAGAATATATATACTTTGTTGGGTCTAAAATGATTATTTCGATGAGTTACAAACGTAATGACGAACTTAATATACCCCCTCCATACTATGTATGGTGGAGGGTATAAAAAAACAGATATCACCAAGTATTCTTTGATTCTTGTTTTGCTAGCTTTCTCCAAAAATAATATATGGCTTGATTTTGTATTAAAATTGAAAAGACAGATTTAAAACTTACCCCTCGCATTTATGCAAGTCAATTTGTTTCTAGAAACTTTAATTTTTACACACACACCCCCCCTCCACACCATACAAAATATGGAGGGTATATTAAGTTTGTATTTCCGTTTTTAAGTTCTGAAAACAAATTAGACCACAATAAGTTTCTGTTCATAGGCATAAGATTATATGTCGATTAAGCCACGTCCGTCCGTCTTCCTCTAGCTTCTGAACGAAATAAAGTGGCCTTATAAAATTTTACTCAGATGTGTTTCAGGCCTGGTATCAAAAATATAGCCCCCGCATAGCTGTACCGGCAAATTAAACGTTTTTGTCGGTTTTAGTCATATTTTAGAACAGAATTTGCTTTAAATTATCAGTTTGTGGTCCCTTCTCCTAGGAAGCATATTTGCAAAGAACTGTCCATATACAAGATGCGATGACAAAACTGCGACCAACTTCAGACTGCTGTCATTACTAAGCCACTCGTCCGACAGCTATTAAAATTATTCCAGTGAAAGCTAATTATATTGTTTACAAGCGTACAAAAGCAACATCAGCAGAAATGGTTCGAAAAGTAAAGAAGCTTGATCGAAACCCGCGTCGCTGTTGCCGAAAAAAGGCTCGTAAACTGAACATATTGCAATATTCCATTTGGTAAATATTGAAAAATGAGCTCGGGGTAAAGCCATTGAAATTCCAAAAAGTGCAAGAACTTACACCGCAACATAAAGAAATAGACTCAAAAGAGCTAAAGAGTTGCTTGGCTTTGCCGAAAGTGGTGAATTGCCGAATTTGGTTTTCTCCGATGAGAAAACATTCGTTGTCCAGCAGTTTGTAAACAAACAAAATTATCGTATTTACTTGCCAAAGAGGTCAGCTGAAAATGTGCTCCTTGGGTTGGCCACCAGAACTTAAGCACCGCCATAACAGCCGATGGTCGCTCTCCGCTCGTATTAATCGGCCGTGGAATCAGAATAAATGACGAAAATTATCACGATAATATTATGGAGGGTGTATTAAAGCCTTTGAAATGTTTGTGTATTTTGCCCACAGACCTTGGACATTCCAACAGAACTTAGCACCATCGCACTCAGCACGCTTCACCCAAGAATGGTTACAAAATGAGGTTCCTCGCTTCATTTCCAGCGCACAATGGCCACCAAAATCTCCGGATACCAATCCGTTGGACCATTTTGTCTGGAGTATTTTGGAAAGTAAGGTTAGCACTAAAAAATACCAAAGTGTCGATCAACTCAAGCAAGGGCATCGCCGAGAATAGCCAAAATACCGCAGATCAACATTCGGACAGCGTGTGACGGTTTCATTGGCCATTTGAAGGCCATAATTCGTGCCAAAGGTGATCAATTCGAACAAATCTAAACTTGTTCTAACATTTGATGCTATTTCCGACATTTATTGCTTTTATATAATGAAATTTAAAAAAAAAAATGTAAAAATTATGGCGTTTGACTTTGTTGCAGTTTTTTTATCTCTCCCTGTATGTTTCATATGATTTTGTGTTAAAGTTCCTTACATGCGTAATATGCTCTCCTCAACAATGAAATTTGACAACGGGCATCAGATACTGCTCGAAATTTTATAGAGATCGGTTCAGATTTTTATATAGCTTCGATATACATTTTCATCCGATTTAACGGTTATTGCTCACCATATATGTAATATCAGCCCAGATTGTATAGATTTTTTCACAATCAACCGAATTTTACGACTTCCTGAACTAGGTCCGGTATATCTATTAAAAAATCCGGGTCATTTCTCCTCACTACAGAAATGATGGATCCGCTGCAAAGTCTTATGTCTACCAGTGAATCAATTATACATATTTTTTTAGTACTTTTAATACTATTGAAGAAAAACTTTCAAATAATATTGCCTCATTTCAGCCCCTGATGCAAAGGATGATCTCATGCAAGCAGTTCAATGACCTATCTGTGCTAATCGCTCCATAACAATGCTTAATATCAATTTCTAAGAATATCATTATACACTCAGCTACACCGGTTTGATGCGGCCAAAACGCGCCTTATCGAAATAATGGTTTAGCCCCTAGCTCTGTTTTGGAGTCGATCTAGCGGTCTCCGTCTTTCTGATTGGCTGGGACGCAAGTCTTTCTGTCTGGCCGGGGACTTGGTACATTTTAATATTATTATCAAACTTAGATCGAATTCCGAGATGGACAATATGGGTCCGCTCCTTCTGATACCTCCGTCGCAATGAGTCAAAATTATGAGTAATCATATCTCTCATATAATGTGAAATAAGAGTCCTATTGCCATCTTAATATTTCCACGAACACAAGATCTGGTAAAAAGAAAGGATATAACATATCACTTATCTCCTCACACCACCCAACACCTCCCTCAAATTTTTGAATAACAATAACGCTCATAAAAAGTCGTTTGAGAATTCGGTTCAACTCAAACTTGGTAAAATTTAATATTTCAACAATATTCCAACACAAGATCTAGTGTGGAGATGGGATATATCGGTCCACTATAATCGGACTACATGCGAATTATGTCAAAAATTGTCTGTGTATATTACAATATTTTTATTAATCAGAGATCTGGTACCTTCCCCACACGGGGTAGGCATATTTCTAAAAAAAATATATATTTCAATATTTAAGCACCCATGTCGCACATAAAGTGACATAATCCAAACCTGACCCTATCATAACATGTGACCCAATCATAACACATGTCAAAATATATTCTAATGAACGGATCTGGTCGATCAATAACGGTTTTGCACCCTTCATTTACTTTTCGTTCATTTTAAATTCTGAATAGATTATTTAGAAGAGTTACAAATGAAAAGACCTACCAAATACCAGATTTTCGAATTGAATAGAAATTTGATTTCGGAGGAAACTCCGCTGTATTAGAATAGAAAAGTTCAAGGATGGGTCTGAAGCCGAATTGTGATCAAATCATAAAATAGGTTCGATTCCATAGCTTTTGTGTACAATTTTTTATACCCTGCACCATACATAGAATGGAGGGTATATTTTGTTCGTCATTTCGATCGTAACTCATTGAAATAATAATGCAGCGTAAAATTATAAAACGAATTAGCCCTGTTCGTCCGTCCGTCTGTTGTAATCACACTACAGCCAAAACGAATTAAGATAGGAAGCTAAAATTTTGCACAGATTCTATTTTTTGTCTGCAGGTAGGTTAAGTTCGAAGATGGGCTATATCGGTCCACGATATCGTATAGCCCGCATATAACGGCAACCCCCGATATTCGGTATTTCAATGATTTAGCCACATTTTGCAATGGAATTGCCTGAAATTCCGCACAAGGAGTTCCTTGTGAGTACTTTACCTCCTGATTGAGAATTGTCTATATAGGTCCACGATATCGTATATCCCCCATATAACGGCATCTTCCGCTATTGGGTATTTTTATGATTTAAGCCACATTTTTAAATGGACTTGTCTGAAAATCCACACAAGGAGTTCCCTCTGAGTACTTTATCCCCTGGAAGAGAATTATCTATATAAGTCCACGATATCGTATAGCCTGGAAGCACCTACTGCTTTTTTATACCCTCCATCTTGGAAAGGAGGGTATATTAACTTTGTCATTCCGTTTGTAACATCCTTAAATATTCGTCGTAGACCCATAAAGTATATATACAGCATAAAATTCTATGTCGATTTAACGATGTCCGTCTGTCTGTCTGTCCGTGTATCTGTCTTTTGAAATCACGATACAGCCCACATTATTTGACGTAGAGCGCCAAAATTTAGCAGAACAATTTGTATTATGTCTAGGATGGTTGGTATTGAGAAAATGAGATATATCGGTCCACGTTTTAATATAGTCCCCATATAACGGTACCTCCCGATATTCGGTTATTTGATGATTTTTGCCACATTTTTTCATCGATTTGTCTGAAATTTTGTATTTGTAGGTCATGACGGGTCCTAGTTCGTGTGAAGAAACATTGTATGTATAGGTGCACGATTTGGTACTGCCCCCAAATAAAGGTACCTCCCGATATTCGGTATTTTGATTATTTTTCCCACATTTGTTCATGGATTTGTCTATAAATTGGTATTTGTTGGCTTGAACCCATTCAAGCTCCGGTGGCAAAACATTGCATGTATAGGTCCACGATTTGGTAATGCCCTCATATAACGGAACCTCCCCATATTCAGTATTTTGAAGGTTTTTACAACATTTTTTCACGGATTTCTCTGAAAATTGGTACTTGTAGATCATAATGGGTCCCAGTTCGTGTGACGAAACATTGTATGTATAGGTCCACGATTTGGTAATGCCCCCATTTAACGGTACCTCCCGATATTCGGTATTTTGATGGTTTTTACCACATTTTTTCACGGATTTCTCTGAAAATTGTTCATAATGGTTCCCAGTTCGTGTGACGAAACATTGTATGTATAGGTCCACGATTTGGTATATCCCCCATATAACGGTACTTCCCGATATTCGGCATCTTGGTGGTTTTTGCCACATTTCTACGCGGATTTGCCTAAAAACTGGTATTTGTGGGTTCGAATGGGTTCTACCCCTTTTGACGAAACATTGTATGTACAGGTCCACGATTTGGTATAGCCTCATATAGCCGTTTTTCCCGATATTCGGTATTTTGATGATTTTAGGCACATTTTCCCATGAATATGTCTAAAAATTGGTATTTGTGGGTCATAAAGGGTTCCAATGTTTCCTTTACCCTAACGGGGAAAAGTATTAAAAGTTTGGCCCGGCCAAATTTATTGTTTTTTTTTTTTTTTTTACTTGTTACTTGTTGTCACTGATTTAGTGAAAGGCCCGGCTTAACAATGACGCAGATGCGGAATTGAATAGAAAATTAACTGCACTAATAGAGAATAGACTTAAAGCAGAGGTCGCTTGCTCTTCCTCAACCTTGCCGATGTAAGAGAAATAGCTTGGAGAGACTTTGTTTAAATAGGGTTTTTGATGGTTCAGCTAAGTATACATTGAATATGAGAGAAACTCGTGGCATTTATGAATGCCGTCGGTAATCTGCAAATTCCTGCTCACAGCTCTTTTTATAACAACATTCATGGGAAAACTTAATCCACAATTAAAACAAAAAACACATTCAACTATTTCCTTTGTAAAATATGTCTAAACTTAGTTGTTGACTCATAATTTGTGTGTATGGCAAATTAATTACAACACCTTTTTAGCGACGGCACAACGAAACCGAAGGGATGTTTTATTTGCCGGCGGCATTGTTATGACCGACCAACAATAGTTTGTTATGCGAATGCCGTCGGCAATATTTTATTCTAATTGACTACTTTCACACATTTTGCGGAATATTTTCAGATTAAGGCAATAGTTTCGAGATAAATAAATTCAAAAATATGCACGTACGAAATGCACTTCAAGGAACGATTTAGTGATGAGTGATGGGAATTTGTGTGATGTTTATATGGGGATGAAATTGAAATCTTTCAATTGAATTTTGATTTGGTTGCCAAAGGTGATGATTGACGGCTACACGTGCATGCACACACACACTCACTCACTCGCCGTTTATTTCTCCCAGGAAATAATCCAAATTATTGTAAAAACAAAACAACTACCGTAAAATTTGAAAATCGTAATCCTAAGTACTGTAAACAATTGATGAATTTTATTAAAACAAAACAATTAAACTACCCTCTGCTTAGCCAAGGGTAAAAGTACTTGTGGGAAGCTTACTTGCAAATGTGTAGTTTTATTCCGTTTTGGGTAAAACAATGTTATGTTGTTAATATTTGATATCCGGTGGACGTATTAATACAATTTTCCCCCGACGTATTTTTATTTTTGAAACTATATTTATTTGTTTAATTTTTTTTAATATTTCACAAATTCATTGTAAATATCGACGTATATTTTATTTTGAATATTTAATTTTTAATTTAAATACTTTTAAAAAAATATTTTCAATATTCGTTGTAAGTACGAACTGTGTATTTTGCACAGACAGAATTTTAATTTTTTTAAAGACAATTTTTAAGTAACTCCCTATTAAAACTTTTTTCAAATTCTAGGATTTGAATATTTAAAAATTCATACAGACAAATTTTATAAGGTTTCCGTTTTTTTTTTCTTTTAATTTTTCGATTATTTATTTATATTAATTTTCTTATTAGAATATTAATGTCATAATCGATATATATTTTTTATTTTTAATTTTTAATGATTTTTCTTTTAGTACGAGTATCACATTCCCATTCAATCAGGTTTCTTTTTCATTGCTCACTAATTTGTACGATATACTTTCATTTGATTTTTGATCTCGATTTCAATTCCTTAGATTACAATAATCAATTAAATTATGCACATATATTTTTGTGGCACGTATAAACCACCAATTATTATTAAATATACATTTATATTTTAATAATCTCGTTAGCGTTTTGTTGTGACACACACTGAGAGAGAGAAGGAGAGGAAATACGTTCACACGCACGTCTTACTTCATCGCCCGTCAAATCTAAACTGTCCTCGCTGATTGATTGTTCATTCACACATACTCCAGGCCTTACAGCCATTACAAGAGGCTGCTTGGCTGGCAGACCAGCTAGCTAGCTTGTTGGGCTTTACTGCTGCCAGGCTGCTGCTGCTGCTGCTGCTGCTGTCTGGATGACTGGATGTTTGTATGGCACTTGAGAGCTGTCAGCAGCCAGTAACCAGCAACCGGCAACGATAACGACCATCAGCAGACGGCAGCAGCAACAGCACCAAGAACGTTAAGAACGAAACATCCCTCTACGTGTTTTGGTGCGACGCTTGTTATCCTCCCTGCCTGCATATTTTTATTCTACTTTTATTTCTTTGGATTTGTGAACGACGACGTTAATCGCACACACATGCCTCCCGATTGCCGACGTACATTTAATTTCGACCTACTTAAGTTAAATATGATTTTATTGAGATTTGAGAATAGAGACCATCGATACCAATTAAATTCGCATTCGTCGAAATATTTGAGGAGTGTTATGCCCAAACGGCGGCCATCGAGGCCATGTAAATGCTTGACATGTCAAAGGTTGCTCAGAAGGCAATAATAGGGCAGGTACTTATTATTATCAGTGATGAGGATTCTAGATTTAAAGTCCATCGGTGGTACAATATTTTCAGGAATTGTAATTGAAATTTTTATAATTTCGATCATTTTTATTCTCCCGGATTGTCCGATGGCCAATAACGTAAATTGTAAATTGAGCGGAATTTGTAGTATTGCTTAAACATCATTGCTTGAGTCCAACATTTTGGACCAAAATAGTGCATAAATGAAGGCCCAGATGCCGTTTTTCTCATATGTACTTCTATATCATACTGAAGAAAAAAAAGTACAAAAACTGTAAGTTCGGCCGGACCGAACTTTGAATACCCTCCACCATTTGGAACGAATTTGGAAATTTTCAAAAAAATAAAATCCGTAAAATAACGATTGCAGCCGTTATATTAGGGTCTATACGACGACGTGGACCTGTATAGCCAAGTTTTGTCATAAGCCATTACAGTATTCAAATGCGAAACTTGAAAAAAATCGGTAAATAATGTAGCTAAATCATCAAAATACCGAATATCATCAAAATACCGAATACCATTATATGAGGGCTATACCAAAACGTGGACCTGTACAGAAAATTTTCTGTCTTAAGCAGTAGTATCCATTAAGAACTTCAAATACCCAATTTGAAACAATTCCGGCGGATAATGTCGCTAAAATCATCAAAATAACGAATATCGGGAGGTACCGTTATATGGGGGCTATACGAAGGCGTGGACCTGCACAGACAATTTTCTGTCATAGGCTGTAGTATCCATTACGAAGTTCAAATACCAAATTTGAAACAATTCCGGTGAATAATGTCGCTGAAATCGCCAAAATACCGAAAATATGGAGGTTCCACCATATAGGGGCTGTACCAAAACTTAGACCTACATGGTCCATTTTCAATATCAAAAGTCCTGCTGACATAATATACATTTGAGTAAAATCTTATCAACCTTTTTTATTTCGTTCAGACAGACGGACATCGGACATTAATCGACATAGAATTTTACGCTGATCAAGAGTAAATATACTTTACCCTATATTATGAAATATTCATAATATTCCCTATTACAGAGTTACAAACTGAAACTAAACGACAAACTTAAAATACCCTCTATACTATTGTGGAGGGTATAAAAAAAATAAATAAATAACGAAGTTATGGCATATAGCAAAAATTTAAGAAGATTTTTAAAAAGCCTTTTAAAAGCTTCGAGAATAGAAAAATGTACTGTTCATTTCATCAACTACACCATGAATTGAATTGAGCTGATATAACACTTTTTTGTAACAATAAACGTTAAATCGGATAAAGATATATATATCTACAGCTATACCCAAATCTGAGCCGATCTCTGTAAAATTTAGCAGAGGTATTTCTATGCTATATCTGATTGCTGATAGACACTTTGGTATTTTGTAGTGCCAACCTTGCTTCCCAAAATACTTTAGACATAATAGTCCAACGGATTGGAATCCGGAGATTTTGGTGGTCATTATGCACTGGAAATGAAGCGAGGAACCTCATTTTTTAACCTTTCTTGGGTGGCGCGTGCTGAGTGCGATGGTGCTGAGTCCTGTTGGAATGTCCAAGGTCTGCGGCCAAAATATTTGAGTGCCCAAGGCTTTAATACACCCTCCAGAATATGTTTGCGATAATATTCGGCATTTATTCTGATGCTACGGTCGATTAATACCAGCGGAGAGCGGGCATCGGGTGTTATGGTGACACACACCATCAACATGGCCGAAAGTGCACATTTTTCAGCTAACCTCCTTGGCAAGTAAACACGATCATTTTGTTTGTTTACAAACTGCTGGACAACGAATGTTTATTCATCGGAGAAAACCAAATTCGGCAGTTCACCACTTTCGGCCAAGCGAAACAACTCTTTAGTTCTTTTGAGTCTATTTTCTTTCTGTTGCGGTGTTAGTTCTTGCACTTTTTGGAATCCCAATTGATTTTCCCCGAGTTCATTTTTCAAAATTTGCCGAATGGAATATTGCGATATGTTCAGCTCACGAGCCATTTTTCGGCTACTGCGACGCGGGTTTCGATAAAGTCGCTTCTTTACTTTTCGAACCATTTCTGCTGATGTTGCTGTTTTCTGTTTATGTAGGGGCTGTACCAAAACTTGGACCTACATGGCCCATTTTCAATAGCAAAAGACCTGCAGACATTATATACATTTGAGTAAAATTTTATCAACCTACTTTATTTCGTTCAGTCAGACGGACATCGGACATAAATCGACATAGAATTTTACGCTGATTAAGAGTAAATATACTTTGTAGGGTATATTATGAATATTTCAAAGAGTTGCAAACTAAAACTGAACCGAAGCCTCGTGATTTGACTATATATTGCGTTTTGTACTGTACTATTAAAAATTTATTAAATTTACAATGTTAATAACAATTTGCGGTATCTCATATATATTTATGTATATCTCCATAACACCACTGTAAAGACATCTTGTGTCCTTTTCTTGTATTTGCGACTTCGCCGGGATGTAATTTTTTAACTGTAAATTTTTTAAAAACTTAAAACTCGTTTAAGATAAAACTATTTTACAAGCTTAATTGTTTTTTTTTATATGTGGTGTTGGATTATCCTTTAAAATATTGAATACAAAAATCGCCTGAGTTACCCATCTTAATATATGTGACGGTTTCATATACAAACTAAATAAAAATACAAACGAATACAAATTTTCTGGTATCTAAGCACTTGAAAATTTCATTATAGTCTACCTACGTACGAATGTAAGTAAATATATTTTTCCCAACGACAGAACGAAAATGAAAAAGCAGCAGAAACGGCAAAAAACAATGGCACTTGAATTATTTGAAATTTCAATTGTTGTTTGTGACTGAGAGACAGACCGACCGAACCAAAGAACGTAAGAACCTATACCCAGCTAGCCGACCCATAGATTAAGGAAGGAACATTTAAGAATCGGTCATATCGGAGAGTAAAAAAGCACCACAGGAGATGTGGACAATTAATGATGAGCGTATGAGTGTATGCGAGTTATGAAGCTTCATGCTTTATCGAGAATCAAACTTTGTTAGCGATGCAAAAACAGAAATTCATTTTCATTTCCAAGAAAAAAAGGTTCCCTCCGAACACAAATACAGACAGAAAGTACTTGAAAGTGTTTTTTGTTCCGCCAGTGAAGACGCAAAATGAGAGTAAAGAAGTTCGGTCAAATGGTACAAAGATTGTTGGTGGCGGTGTTGTTGTTGAGTTGAATGTCAATAGAGATGACTTGCTGAATACGCTGTTGTGGTGGTATGTCGATCGGTAAACTATGCCAAAGCGTAGCAATTTCAATACAAAATTAAGAGCTTCATATCTTCATATATATATGTAGTACTTGACACATAGTTTGTGTTGATCGCTGATGATGTTTATTTAAGGTTTGACAATCGAATGACTGACAAAATATTTTCATATGAGGTGATCTGTAAATTTTTTGATTCAAGGCAATGGATTGGTCTTATGGTGATCGTATCTAAATATTGTGATAAGTCGTAAATAATAATTACAAAGGATGCGAACTTACGTACCGTCAAAAAAATATAGAGTTTAGAGCATTTATCGACATACCTGAAAATAAGAATAAGAATAATATAATATTATTTGTTTTAATATTATGATTTTCGAAAGATTTTTTCTGATAATTATCAATAGAATGTATTCTATTATTTTTATTATTAATGTGTTGCATCTTGTATGATTCTTGAATAAATCGTTTGCACCTTGCCATCTTCAAAAATATTCACGATGGAAAAATATATGACTTCTATTGTTACCTGGTTCAGAAAATTATTATAACCATATAAGATGTATCGACTATATCAATATCAAAGGCCAAATTACAAATAAAATAGGCTGTGACTTTAATGACACCCGCCTGTCTGAAAATCCCATACTTGAATTTGGTAAAGGTGGAAATTCTTATTTAAAAAAAAAAATAAATAAATAAAAATATAATTTTTCTCACAAGATTAAAACACTAAAACAAGGTAGACTGTATCATTTGGTTTCGCCACAGCTGTATGTATATTCAGGGTGAGATGGAAAAACTGCAACCAACTTCTGACTGCTGTAATATCCTTACCACTCGTCCGACAGCTTTTAAAATTATGTTAGTGACAGCTCATTATATTGTCTACAAGCGTACAAGAGCATTTTGGTAAGAATTTTCCAGAAAAAAAAGTTATTCGTGATGCAATTTGAGCGCGATAGTGTGGTTTCTTTATGTGAATAAATCTTTTGTGTCTCGACTTGATCGAAACCCGCGTCGCAGCGACGCTATATTCCATTCGGTAAATATAGAAAAATGAGCTCGGGGTAAAGTCATTGAAATTCCAAAAAGTGCAAGAACTTACACCGCAACAGAAAGAAAATAGACTCAAAAGAGCTAAAGAGTTGATTTGCTTGACCGAAAGTGGCGAACTGCCGAATTTGGTTTTCCCCGATGAGAAAACATTCGTTGTTCAGCAGTTTGTAAAGAACTCAGCTGAAAATGTGCACCTTCTGATGGCCACCAGAAATCAAGCGCCGGCCATGGTAATGGTGTGGGCCGCCATAACAGCCGATGGTCGCTCTCCGCTCGTATTAATAGACCGTCGTAACAAATGCCGGAGGGTATATTAAAGCTTTGGGCAATCAAACATTTTGGCCGCAGACCTTGGACATTCCAAGAGGACTCATCAGCATCGCACTTAGCACACGTGTCCTACTAAGAATAGTTAAAAACCAGTAAAGAAAGACCGAAAGTCGGGCGGGGCCGATTTTATGATACCACACAATACGGCTGCGGGTAACAAATACAACAAATCGGATGAAAAAATATATATGGGAGCTATATCTATATCTGAACCGATCTTCACCAAATTTGGCATACTACCTTCTAGACTCAATTCGTATGTGCCAAATTCCATCCAGTTTGGACAAATATTAGACGCTTGGTGCACAAAAAAAAAGTAAATCGGATGAAGTTATATATGGGAGCTATATCTAAATTTTTACCTATTCTCTTCAATCTAATAGGGTTCGTCCTCGGGCCAAACAAATGTTGTTTGGAAAATTTCATCTCAATCGGACAATAAATGCGACCTGCATTTTGTTTACAAGAATACATGGACAGACGGGCTGACATGCATAAATCATCTAAGAAAGTGATTCTATGGAAATCCTCAAAAGTATCTATCGGTCTATCTCGCTTCCTATTTCATTTTACAAACAAATGCACAAATACATAATACCCTGACCACCTTGTGGTGTAGGATATAATTAGGTTCCTCGCTTCATTTCCAGCGCAAAATGGCCACCAAAATCTCCGGATACCAATCCGTTGGACAATTGTGTCTGGAGTATTTTGGAAAGCAAGGTTGGCAATAAAAAGTACCAAAGTGTCGATCACCTCAAACAAGCGCTTCACCGAGAATAGGCCAAAATACCGCAGAGCAACATTCAGGAAGCGCGTGTCGGTTTCATTGGCCGTTTGAAACCCATAATTCGTGCCAAAGGTGACCAAATCGGACAAATCTAAACTTATTCTAACATTTGATGCTATTTCCGACATTTATTGCTTTCATTTAATAAAATTAAAAAAAAATTAAAAATTATGGCGTTTGACTTTGTTGCAGTTTTGAATTGGTCACCTTTTGCACGAATTATAGCCTTAAATGTTGCTCTGCGGTGTTTTGGTCTATTTTCGGCGAAGCACTTGCTTGAGGTGATCGACAGTGCGGTATTTTTTAGTGCCAACCTTGCTTTCCAAAATACTCCAGACACAATAGTCCAACGGATTTGACTATTTGGAGTAGCCATTTGTGCGCTGGAAATCATTTTGTAAGCATTCTTGGGTGGCGCGAGTTACCTACAGCCACCAATAAACAACATTATTATTAAGTTCATTATTTTCAACCACAACCTCATTTATTAATAACATCATTATTATTAACACCATTATTATTAACATCATTATTATTAACATCATTATTATTAATATCATTATTATTAACATCATTATTAGTTACAACATTGTCATAAGCACCAAAGAGCTAACACCAATATTGTTGACATTATTTCGTCAGCAATAATTCTCCACTTCAACATCACAATAACAACACTAGTAATAAAACTACGACGGAAATAACCCAAAAAGAAATGTTTACTTTTACTGTACCCAATACAAATTTTTAGCTTAAGTATTTTTCTTGATAGCTCTAGATTTTATGTTTCTTTGTTCTTTGTTAACTCTAAGAAAAATCAATAATTGTAAAATCACTTAAATATAAGAATTTTTTGAATAAAGCATCAGTTGTATTTGGCATCTAAAACAGAATAATTCTTGTTTTCTGATTTCTCGGCGGTACGGAAGTTAACTGGCGCAGTCGTACGGCCATTGTTGGTGCGGTCTTTCTCAAGTGAAAAAAAATATAATTAAATAAATGTATCCTTAAAACAGAAAAAAAAACCAAAAAAAAAAACAGTGACAAGTTAATTGTGGAAAAAACAGTGAACTATCCTTTAAAGGACATAAATTTTTTTTTTTAAGAAAAATTTGGTGAAGAAAAAAAATATATTAAATTAATTAGGCTTGACGGTATATCAAGTAATCCTTAAGGAGAAAAATCGTGCGCCAACAATCGGAAAAAAAAAAGAACCTACGTCCGTACAACCGAGAAAATCAAGTGCCAATACAATATAGTATTTTGTTGAATGAATATCAACAATTTACTATAAGAAGAGAAGGAATATCTCTTAAATAAAAATATATATTTAAAATCAAAAATAATATTTTGTTGACGGAATATCAACAAATATAACCATCCAGAGAGAATTAATATCTTTTTGGTTGGAATAAATATTTAATAAAAATTGTTGAAGGAATATCAACAAATTATATCTTAAATAAAAAATATATATAAATTCATAAATAATATTTTGTTGAAGGAATATCAACAAATATTACCATCCGGAGAGAATGAATATCTTTTTGGTTGGAATAAATATTTAATGAAAATCGTTGAAGGAATATCAACAAATTATATCTTAAATAAAAAATATATATAAATTCATAAATAATATTTTGTTGAAGGAATATCAACAAATATTACCATCCGGAGAGAATGAATATCTTTTTGGTTGGAATAAATATTTAATGAAAATCGTTGAAGGAATATCAACAAATAATACGGTCATAGTGGATCAGATCAGATAAAACAAGAAAAAAACCAACTAACAAAAACAAATAACAATACAGTGAAGATCAAAAAAAAAAAGGAAAATCAACTAAAAATAACAATTAAAAAGTTAATAACATATAACAATAACAACAACCGTAACAAAAACGAAAAAAAAACTAAAAAAAAAAAAAAAAAAAAAAAAAAAAAAAAAAAAAAACAAAAACAAGCAACAATTAAAACAACAAACAACAACTACAAGTGAAGAACAAGAAATAGTCCTGAAGCAGTCCATATCTACAAGCAACTTATACAGGTCTCATCGGAGGAAAGAAGCAGATAAAAACCTTGGAAATCAACAATGAAATTATTTATTATGATAATACTAGGGTAATTATTTTAAGAAAATTATAATATTTATCACTATTATATTACTTTATAAAATATAAAACAGAAATAAGCAAAGAAATATTTCAATTATAAAGAAAAAGGCTAATCAAAATATCTCAAATCAATAAAAAGGGTAATTATATTAAATGCGAAGACTAAGACCAAGACCATATTCTATTCGATACTTAACTGCAATACCGGAACAACAAGAAATGACTACCGTTAATGACATTAGTGCCCCTCAGGCGCTACAATCTCAACAACCGTCACAATCCTCTCAAGCATACGAAACATTAAAAATTCCAGATGCCGTAAAAGATTTACCAACATTTAATGGAAATCCAAGGCAACTAAATGATTTTTTAGAACACGTTGAAGAGATTTTAAGAATATTAGCGAATATCGATGGTTCTAACCAAGCAACAGTAGTGCTTAGAGCCATCAGAAACAAAATAGTGGGAGAAGCTAATGAAGTACTTAATTCATCCGGTACTCCGTTAGTTTGGGAGGTAATTAAAGCGAATCTAATACTTAAATATTCGGATAAAAGGAGTGAAACCTCCCTTGTGCGTGAACTCCACAATTTACGACAAACTAATCAGACTGTGCAAGAATTTTATGGTTCAGTTATAGAGCTACAGGCAGCAATAAATAATAATATATCAATTCATGAAACTAACAAACATGTCATAAACTCAAGGCGCGAATTTAACGCTAAAATGTGCTTAGATGCATTCTTAATAGGCCTCCGAGAACCCCTTGGCTCAATGATTAGGTCTATGAGACCCGATTCATTAGATGAAGCATTAACATTCTGCATTCAGGAACAAAATATACAATATTCAAGAAGACTAACTTACAACCAACCATTCTACCAACCAAGGTATAGACAGAATACACGGAATTATGCCCCTGCTCGTAATTACCAACCAAATATGAATAACACACATAGATTTACACACGGACAAATTCACCATTACGCACAAAACAATATAAATAGATTCCAAAACACGGTTAATACTCAGGGAAGAAATCAATATAATCCAATAACTAATGCATTTTCACAAAAGGGACCTCAAGCACCTAATGGAAATACCTTTTCTCACAATGGGTCCGGACAGAGCAAATTCAGCAACTTCAGGCAGCAACAGCTTACGACCAAACCCTTACCACCACCAGAACCAATGGATGTTAGTTCTGGTTATAGTCATTTAAGAAAACCTATGACTACACAAACGAGACAGACATCGTACCTAAACAACGTCAATGTGTCTCAAGCTTACCATAATGATCTAGACGGATATTACCACGGACAAACACATGACAATGACTTCGAACAAAACTACACTTATCATCAAAATGATGATAATGACATGAACGATCTAAAAGACCAACAAAATAATGGTATTAGAACGGAATACGAAAATGTAATAGTTGATAATGAAAATTTTCATATGAATGCCTACCCACACCAACGGGATACTTAGATATTAACAAACATGGACACACATTACCCTATATTAACATATCCTCCCCATTTGGTAGACCCCTGAAATTTTTAATAGATACTGGAGCATCGTCATCATTCATAAACCCAGAATTTGTAAATGACGAAGAGTGTATGACTTGCAAACCAATTACAATCACAACAATTTTAACTAAACACTCACTGGACAAAAAAATTAAACTACCCTTATTTACGGAATTCAAACAAAAAGGAGATACAGAATTTTTTGTCTTCAAATTTCACAACTATTTCGATGGACTAATAGGATTGGACATATTAGATTTTCTCAAAGCTAAAATAGACCTAGGTAACAAAACTCTAGTAACAAGTCAAGCCATCATACCTATTCATCTCAAACCCAATTTTACTTCTGAGAAATTCATTATTCCAAGCTCTTCCAGAGTTGTTATTAATGTACCGGTAGACACACAAAATGGTAGCTTTTTTCTCCCAAGGACTTTTTTGGGTTCCGACCTCTTTATTTCAGAGGGACTGTATCATTCTAAAAAGTGGTACAGCCTTGTGGAAATAGTTAATACTTCTGGACATGATAAAATTGCATACATTGAACAACCAATAAAGACGACACCATACAACGACCAGAATTACATCGAAGTTAATAACTTCAGTTTAGAACACAACTGTATGAATGATAATCATGACATTTTAGATTCGATAAGGACCGGTCATCTTAATAAAGAGGAAAAACAAGCTTTGCTGAAGGTTTGCAAATGCTTTGAAGATGTGTTTTTCAAGGAGGGAGAACAATTGACATTCTCGAATCAAATCAAACACCAAATAAGGACAACTGACGACAAACCCATTTTTACAAAATCATACAGGTACCCTTACATACACAAAGAGGAAATACGCAAACAAATCGATAAAATGTTGCAACAAGGTGTAATTAGAAGAAGTTTTTCACCATGGAGTGCTCCTATATGGATCGTACCAAAAAAATTAGACTCGAGCAATATACAAAAATGGAGACTTGTTATAGATTATCGCAAATTAAACGAGAAAACTGTTTCTGATAAATATCCCATACCCAACATAACTGACATATTAGATAAATTGGGGAGAAGTCTCTACTTCACAACTTTAGATTTAGCTAGCGGTTTTCACCAGATCGAAATGCACCCAAAAGATATTGGTAAAACAGCATTTTCTGTCGATAGAGGTCACTATGAATTCGTAAGGATGCCTTTTGGATTAAAAAATGCTCCATCCACTTTCCAAAGGGTAATGGACAATGTATTAAGTGACTTGATCGGGACAGTCTGCCTTGTATATTTAGATGACATAGTTATATATTCAACTTCCTTAGAGGAGCACATACAACACTTGAAAAAAGTACTCGGTAAATTACGTACAGCCAATCTTAAGATACAACTGGACAAATCAGAATTCCTAAAGAAAGAATGTTCTTTTCTCGGACATGTTATTTCCACTGATGGTATTAAACCCAACCCTGATAAAATTCATGCCATAAAAGCTTTCCCCGTACCAAAAACACAAAAACAAATAAAATCATTTTTAGGACTACTCGGTTATTACAGGAAATTTATTCAAGATTTCTCGAAATTAACGAAACCCCTCACAGAATGTCTTAAGAAAGGGAGAAAAATAATATTAAACGAGAGATATTTGAACACATTTGCTACTTGCAAAAATCTTTTAATGAACGACCCACTGCTCCAATATCCTGACTTTTCAAAACCATTTAATTTAACCACCGACGCTAGCGACTTTGCTTTAGGAGCAATACTTTCCCAAGGACCAATAGGTAGTGACAAGCCTATATGTTACGCAAGTCGTACATTATCGAATAGCGAAATAAATTACTCGACGATAGAAAAAGAATTACTTGCTATCGTATGGGCGACAAAATATTTCAGGCCATACCTTTTTGGAAGGAAATTTAAAATAATTACCGACCATAGGCCCCTTACATGGATCATGAGTCTAAAAGAACCAAATTCAAAATTAATCCGCTGGAGATTAAAACTAGAAGAATATGACTATGAAATTATCTACAAAAAAGGAAAATTAAATACTAACGCAGACGCACTAAGTCGTATTAAATTAGACAATCTATCTGTAAATGAACATGTCGATATAAACACTAATTCAGTTGATAACATCTCAAACCATGGTACACAAGGAACAACAATCCATTCCTCCGACGAAAATGTTGACGATGGAATACCGATATCAGAAAGACCAATTAACGAATTTAATATTCAAATTATATTTCAAACTCAAATCGGTGGCTCACCAATAACCTTAGAAACAATATTTAAAAATAAAATACGCAAGACTATACGTAGAGAAAAGTACGACGAACAAACATTGACTAACATTTTCCAAAATTATATAGCACCAAATAAAGTCTCTGCGCTTATGGCAGATGACGATACATTTAAATTAATTCAAAGCACCTACTCAAAATACTTTGCAAACAGCAAACTATTTAAGTTAGTACGATGCATGGACATTCTACAAGACATAAGAACCATTGATGAGCAAGACAAAATAATTAATGAATACCATATGAACCATAACCATAGAGGTATTCAAGAGACATATGCACACTTAAAACGAGAGTACTACTTCCCTTTCATGAAAAACAAAATACAAAATTGTATTAATCATTGTCATACATGCCAAACTTTAAAATATGACAAGAAACCACCAAAACCCAAATTTCAAAAACCTGAAATTCCCGAAAAACCACTGGATATTATCCACACAGATATCTATTGTATAAACAAGCGTAATATACTTACCATCATAGACAAATTTTCTAAATTTGCAGCCGCTTACTCTTTAGACTCTAGGAATAGCCTATCAATTCTGAAAAGTTTCAAACATTTCATAAGCCTACACGGCATACCCAAGAAAATTGTTTGTGATCAGGGCGCTGAATTTAATGCATCCATTATAAAAGATTTTTGTAAAATGCATCAGATAACCTTACATTATACATCATTTCATCAAAGTACAGGAAACTCTCCCGTAGAAAGATTACATTCAACCATTACCGAGACCTACAGAATAGTTTACGAAAAGTATAAGTCATCAGAAATACCACTAAATCACGACGAAATACTATCAGAAGTCATTTTTACCTATAACAACGCAATCCATAGTGCTACAAAATTAACCCCATTTGAACTCTTCTATGGTAGGACTTATAACTTCGAAAAGACATTAAGCTATAACTCTGAACATGACTACTTAAATAGACTACAAGAATTTCAAAATGACTTACACAAAATTATTAAAGATAAATTATCCATGGACACTGACAAACGTATAAAAAAACTAAACGCAAATAGGGAAGAACCAGAAGATTTAACTGAAAACCAGACAATATACAGAAGGGAATCAGGGAGGAACAAAATGACCCCTCGCTTCTCAAAGAGGGTAGTCAAGGAAAACAAGAAAGTGACGCTGATAACGTCAAATAACCAAAAACTACATAAAGCCAAAATTAAAAGAAAACGTCTTACATAAACTGACTTCTATGTCTTTTAGGTTCGTACCTGTACAATCCGACGTCACAATAACAAACATAACGCAGACTCAGGGACTTATACCACTACAACTAGGCGATGCTAAATTAATCACAGACTTTCAACATCTAATCCATGTTATTAACCTTAAAACATATAACGACAATATTAACACTATAAAGCAAACTTTGGATCGAATAGAGGAGACAAGATTTACAGCATCACAACTTAGAACTACGAAACTGAAACTGAATAATCTCTCAGCCAAATTGGATATATTAACCCCAAATTATAGGAAAAAACGGGGACTTGTAAATGCCTTAGGATCAGCAATCAAATTCATAACGGGAAATATGGACTACAAAGATGCAGAAGAACTAAATAAAAACATTGACAATTTAACTAGAGGAAATACCCAAATAAAAACAACGCTTAAAAACCAACTGATGTTAAATAACAAAATGATAACAAGATTCGAAAACATTACCAATCACATAAATGAAGAACAAAACCTAATAGAACGTTCTATAATGATGATTCAAAACCAGACAAGAAATGCCATAAACCCCTCGGTTAATGCAATAATCCAAATGCAAAATTTACTTCAAATCAGTTTTAACATAGATATACTTACCGACCATCTTAATGATATCGCAGAATCAGTAGTATTAGCAAGGCTTAACACCGTCCCAAAATTAATATTAACTACTGACGAACTGAATGAAATACACAACATACTTATCAATGCAACGGACATTATATCACCAGAACATATATATGAATTACTACAACTGACAGCATATTATAACGACACAAACATAATATTTAACATACGAATTCCTATAATTTCTAATGAACTATTTAAATTATTACACATAATCAAAACCCCCATAAATAACACCTTAGAAATAATAACCGGTGAATACGCTTTAATAAACAATGATAACCTTTATCTTTTCGACAACCGATGCAAACAAATAGAACAAAAATTTTACTGCAACTATGAAACTCAATACGAAAGAAATAGAGATTGCCTAAAATCAATTTTGCTTAGAGAAGAAACGGTGGCATGTCACCTTAGAGACATAGGATTAACTACGGACATAATATATCCAGAACCAAATTACCTAGTGCTTATAAACCCTCCAATAGGAAACATAACCACAGTATGTAACAACGTAACTAAGAGTCTACCAATCAAGTCTTCCTCTGTTATTAATTTTAATGAATGCAAAATCTTATTTAATAATGTCTGGTATACAGATAAACCGAATATTCACCAAGAAAACATTAGCACAATAACCTTCCAAACTAGCTTCTCAAACAATATTACAACACTCTCCATAAGAGACGAACTAACATTACCCAAATTAGATCAATACAGATTCCAAAATAAAGCAAATATCGAATTTCTTCAAACAGACTCTGACAATTACAAAACAATTTCTTATTCCGCATTTGGTATAATTAGTTCTATAATCATAATATTATCAATAATATTAGTAATAAGAAAGCCTATAAAATTAATCTACTCCATAACCCACAACAACAATGAAGTTCCGGCTACAAATGATCCGAAGCCCCTTTGGCCCTCACTTCATTCTGGAGAGGGAGGAGTTACCTACAGCCACCAATAAACAACATTATTATTAAGTTCATTATTTTCAACCACAACCTCATTTATTAATAACATCATTATTATTAACACCATTATTATTAACATCATTATTATTAACATCATTATTATTAATATCATTATTATTAACATCATTATTAGTTACAACATTGTCATAAGCACCAAAGAGCTAACACCAATATTGTTGACATTATTTCGTCAGCAATAATTCTCCACTTCAACATCACAATAACAACACTAGTAATAAAACTACGACGGAAATAACCCAAAAAGAAATGTTTACTTTTACTGTACCCAATACAAATTTTTAGCTTAAGTATTTTTCTTGATAGCTCTAGATTTTATGTTTCTTTGTTCTTTGTTAACTCTAAGAAAAATCAATAATTGTAAAATCACTTAAATATAAGAATTTTTTGAATAAAGCATCAGTTGTATTTGGCATCTAAAACAGAATAATTCTTGTTTTCTGATTTCTCGGCGGTACGGAAGTTAACTCGCGTGCTGAGTCCTATTGGAATGTCCAAGGTATGCGGCCAACATGTTTGCGTGCCCAAGGCTTCAATACACCCTCCAGAATATTTTCGCAACAATATTCGGCATTTATTCTGATGCCACGGTCGATTAATACAAGCGGAGAGTGACCATCGGCTGTTGGGGCGGCCCACATCATCACAATGGCCGGCGCTTGAGTTCTGGTGGCCAACCGAATGTGCACATTTTCAGCTGACCTCTTTGGCAAGGAAATACGATCATTTTGTTTGTTTAAAAACTGCTGGACAACGAATGTTTTCTCATCGCAGAAATCCAAATTCGGCAGTCAAGCGAAGCAACTCTTTAGCTTTTTTGAGTCTATTTTCTTTCAGTTGCGGTGTAAGTTTCTGAACTTTTTGGAGTTTCAATGGCTTTAGCCCAAGCTAATTTTGACGTCGGGCTACGCTACCAGTATCACGGTAACAAGCGATGGTACGAGACACAAATTAATTCTGGTACCTTCCCCACAAAAGGTCGAAATTTCCACAGAGAATAATTTACCTCATAGAAAGAGAAAGGATCATTCGATTTTGTTCAATCTGTGCAAAACCCTATAGATTTGTCAGTGCTAGGTCTGATGCGCAAATTGACAATATCGGCTCACTCTATCAAGTACTTTCACCACAAAGGGTAAAATTTTGAATAATTGATAATAATTAATTAATAATTGTTAACTATTATAAAATGTGAAATAAGAATCTGATTTTCTTCAAGAGTCAAACTTTTTATTTATTTATTTAAATATTTCTACCAACACAAGATTGTGAACATTTATTAAGTTCTTAAAACCACGAAATAAACATCTGAATCTTTCAAACTCGGCATATCCTATTTCCATTCCTACCAACCAAATTTATGGTGTAAAGACCACTTATCCCGGACCTCCCCCACAACGAGTCAAATTTTCGAATAAATTTATCTGTTATAAAATACGAAGTAAGGATCCGATTCTCTACAAATTTCAAACATATTAATATTTTTACTAATGTAAGACCTTCTGACAAACATTTGAAGAATTTCATATCTTCTTTATATTTTACACATTTAGACATTGTTGCACTCGTTCTGTTACATTCCTCACAAGGATCAACTTTTTGAATAAAAAAAACCTCATAAAATGCGAAATAAGAATTCGATTCTCTTTAAATTTCAATCATTCCAAATTTTTCGGTCCAGCCCACAAACGGTTTAATTTTGAAAAATCACACATCGCGAGTAAAACGAGCGAATGTTGGAATTCAACTTCGTGCGAAATGATTTTCTTTATTAACCTTAGCCATTTCTGGATGGTTTACAAAATCTTTCCTGTGTAAGAGTCACCTTGTATTGGCATTAGAATAAACAAACCTAACGAAAATTTTCGGTATTTATATCAATTTGCATTTTATGCCAAAATAGTTTATGCCCTTCTCACATAAATGGGAGGCGTGATATGGGCACCCATATTTTGTATCTGTTTAGTATTGTCATATAGTCACCATTCTAACACCTAACACCCCACCCACTCTGCATTCAAACGGCGAACAGTGGATGAGTGTTATTGACATTTTACAGGTATTTGGCAGTGGTGCGTTTATGCAGAAAATTGCTTTTGTCATTTTCAACGCTGCACGATAAGGCAGAAAACATCATTTCATCGACTGGCTATGATTGCGGTCGAGGACCAAAGTGACCACATTTACCCGAATTTATATGTTGGTTGGTGTTGTTGTGCGGAGGAAATATGCGTGACAAAGACAAACCGACATACGCACACACACACACATACAAACATGCACATGTGACCTCACGACTGTGTGTGGTATTTATTGTTTTGCAAAAAAAAAAAGAACGTTATTGCCGACAATTACCAATGATGTTGGTCCTTTTTGTCGAGGCTTTGGTGGTGGTGTGGCGTCGTTGGTGTTTGTGATGGACATTGAAAATCAGTGACACATTAAAATTATTTAGCCAAACGTGTCGCTATTATTTCCAACCCTCAACTTGGGTGTTATTATTTAAGGACGTAGACTGTGTTGAAGGAAGTTGCACACTTATGTATGAGGGGTGTGTGATAATTATTTCAGGATAACGTAGTTAATATTGATTTAAAGAAGGGGACAAAGAATTGCCTTTTAAAAATTATCGTTGCTTTTGATTTGTGATAATTGGCAAAATTTTCGAAATTTGTATCAATGAATTAAAATTTAAAAGGAACGTGTAAAGTGGGGTGTTCTACACATGCGGAAACAATAATTACATCTTGCCCAGTCAAAAGGACTGAAGAAAGAATCATAAAATGTTATTGTTTCAAAACAGTCATAACTGTTGTTTTTATAAAAATAACATTTCTTTATTCGTGGAGAAAGATGGTAATGTTTACCTGTCAGGAAATACCATAGAGCCACAAATCCTCATCAGGTCCCTTGGTTTTTGTCTAGGAGTTATTTTAAAATAATTCCTATGATAAAAAAAAACTTTGTTTTACCAAAGTGACGAGAGGGTAAGTTAACAAAAGAGGAACCCTTTTTAAATTAAAACTTTCTAATAACATTAACTTCACTAGAAAAAACTGAATACACGGTTTCCGAATTTTACTTCAAACAATACTATATTCATACCTCTTGGTACAATTTACTTATGCCTTGCCCCATTCGAGTCCTACATGTAAAATATTACAAAGCTTTAAAGGACTTTGGGACTTTTAGAATTTTTATGGTTCAAATATACATAAAAAAAAGATTCTTATGCCAAATTTTAGAACTCAAAGTATACTTTTCCCATATACAGGGTGAGATGAAAAAACTGCAACCAAATTCAGACTGCTGTCATTTTTAAGCCACTCGTCCGATAGCTGTTAAAATTATTCCAGTGACAGCTTATTATATAGTTTCAAGCGTACCAAGGCATTTTGGTGAGACTTTTCCAGAAAAAAAGTTATTCGTGATGGAATTCAAACGTGATAGTGCGATTTCTGGAAAATACAAGTGGCTATCGTTAGAGCACTCCAGCATTTAAATGTGATCAAATCCTTTGTGTCTCGTACCATTGCTCGTTACCGTGATACTGGTAGCATAGCCCAAAGTCAAGGAAGTGGACGGAAGAAAACAGCAACATCAGCAGAAATGATTCGAAACACAAAGAAACGATTTGATCGAAACACGCATCGTGGCTCGTGAGTTGAACATATCGCAATATTCCTTCGGCAAATATTGAAAAATGAGCTTGTGATAAAGCCATTGAAATTCCAAAAAGTGCAAGAACTTACACCGCAAGGGAAAGAAAATAGACTCAAAAGAGCTAAAGAGTTGCTACGCTTGGCCGATCTGCCGAATTTGGTATCCTCCGATGAGAAAACATTCGTTGTCCAGCAATTTGTAAACAAACAAAATGATCGTGCTTACTTGCCAAAGAGGTCAGCTGAAAATGTGCACCTTCGGTTGGCCAGAGGAACCCAAGCGCCGGCCATGGTGATGGTGTGTGCCGCCATAACAACCGATGGTCAGAATAAATGCCGAATATTATCGTGAAAATATTCGGAGGGTGTATTAAAGCCTTGGGTCACGCACCACCCAAGAATGGTTACAAAATGAGGTTCCTCGCTTCATTTCCAGCGCACAAAGGCCACCAAAATCTCCGGATAACAATCCGGTTAGACTATTGTGTGTGGAGTATTTTGGAAAGCAAGGTTGGCACTAAAAGTGTCGATCACCTCAAGCAAGTGCTTCGCCAGGAATGTTCGGGCAGCGTGTGACGGTTTCATTGGCCGTTTGAAGGCCAAAATTCGTTCCAAATGCAATCAATTCGAACAAATCTAAACTTATTTTAAATTTGATGCTATTTCCTACATTTTTCGCTTTCATTCAATAACATTAAAAAATGTAAATACTATGGAGTTGGACTTTGTTGCAGCTTTTTTATCTCACCCTGTATATCGGATCAAGAGGGTTAATATTTGGAATAACTAAGAAGGTCATAGAACGCGAAATGAACATCCGATTATTTTAAAACTTGGCACTTCCCAATATTTCTTTTAACACAAGACCTGATGTGAAGATGGATTGTATCGGTCCACTCCTTCTGGAACCTCCCCAAAAAAGGGTCAAAATTTCCAATATTAATAACTCTTATAATTTGCGAAACAAGGCAATGATTCTTTTAAAACTTCGTAGCCTGAGATCTGATGTGAATTTAGAATTCATCGGCTCACTTCTTCTGTTACCTTCCCACAAAATGTTCAAATTTTGATTAATTATTCGCATAAACTTGAAAATAAATGCTAAATGCTCATACCAATATTTGTTCTCATTATGAGATCTTGTACCTTATGCACATTTCTTAATTTTTCAAAAATTGTTACATTTCTCATGTAAAGGTTAATGAAATTGTCGATATAATAGCACAAATCTGGCACACTTATGTCAGACTTAGGTCAGATCCGAAATGGAATAAATAACAGTTTGAATAATAATAAATAATAATAATAATAATAATAATAATAATAATAATAATAATAATAATAATAATAATAATGATAATAATAATAATAATAATAATAATAATAATAATAATAATAATTATAATAATAATAATAATAATAATAATAATAATAATAATAATAATAATAATAATAATAATAATAATAATAATAATAATAATAATAATAATAATAATAATAATAATAATAATAATAATAATAATAATGTTATTATAAAAAATTTTATTATAAAATATTTTATGTTATTACAAAATATTTTAGTTTTAAATTGAACTTTTGCAGCATGTCTTTGCTCTCCGAGTCAATGTGTATTTTTTGAAACTAAGAATTTCACGATTAACTGCTTAAAATAAATTTCCCAAAATCCCTAATTTGTATGGTCTTGCCTTTTTACTGCTACTACATCTCAACTACATTTGTCCACCACCCGCCGGGCATTTATACACCAACAAAAAATTCAAAAACCACAGACCACGTACTACACTTGGCACAGTATGTGTTCTTGTTGCAGCTTATTATGTACCACAATCATCAGTCTGAGTCTATTATGCGGTATTGTATCTCAAATACGTGTATAGTTTGTTTAACAAATCCACTTAAATCTAGACACAAGAACACAGTCGAAAAAAGTGAACATTGCCAAAATTGTGTTTGGCACTTCAAATGTGGAAGTTATGTGAAAATAATGGACGAACAATTTATTTTCAAAAGCTAATGAAATAAATGGAAAACAAAAAAGTCCCATATTCATATGTGAAAACATATGAAAGGATACGTTTAGGTATGCAAGCCTAAAAGTATGCATCATACATTCCATTAAATGGGTATACTTATTATAATTAGATAAACCAACTACAAGAACAGATCTTATTATGTTGAATTAGCAAGCAATTATAAAGAGGAAGTGTCTTAGAAATGAGATTTCCTCATTCTATTCAATTCAATGATTGGTGTAATGATATAATGCGAATGGGAGTTTTGTTGAGTTCACAAGACAGACGAATAAAGCGGATCTGAATATAAGGAAATGTTATTATTATGCACACACAAAAGAGCTCGGATTTTGTTTAGAAAACTATTGGGGGAAACCAAAAATTCAGATTCTATAGAAATTCTTCAAACATTTACGGGAAAATAAATAGAAACGGCATTATAACACACTTCACCATGAAAAAAAGTTAAATCATTTCTAAATTTGTTGGAAAGTGTGAAGATTAAAATATCTCGCAAAATGGTTTTCAACCCGCTCAGAATTCTAAATACCATATTATAGTCAATTCTGTTCTGTGATTCTGATTATTTTTACATAAAAGTTTTATAAAAAGTTGGGACAGAAAATATCCCTTCTATTTTGCTTACATTTCTATATACAGGGTGAGATGAAAAATTCTAATGAAAATTTCTAAGCCACTCATCCGAGAGCTGTTAAAATTATTCCAGTGACAGCTCATTATATTGTTTACAAGCGAACAAAAGCATTTTGGTGAGAATTTTCAAAAAAAAAAAAAGTTATTCGTGATGGAATTCAAGCGTGATAGTGTGATTTCTTTAAATTTGGCTGGAAAACCACAAGTGGCTATCTTTTGAGCACTCCAGCATTTAAAAGTGAATAAATCTTTTGTGTCTCGTACCATCGCTCGTTACCGTGATACTGATAGCGTAGCCTGACGTCATGGAAATGTACGGAAGACAACAGCAACATCAGCAGAAACGGTTAGAAAAGTTATGAAGCTACTTGATCGAAACACGCGTCGCATTAGCCGAAAAATGGCTCGTGAGCTGAACATATCGCAATTTTCCATTCGGCAAATGTTGAAAAAGGATTACCCCGAGCTCCTTTTTCAACATTTGCCGAATGGAAAATTGCGATATGTTCAGCCATTGAAATCCCAAAAAGTGCAAGAACTTACACCGCAACAGAAAGAAAATAGACTCAAAACAGCTAACGAGTTGGTTCGCTTGGCCGAAAGTGGTGAACTGCCGAATGTGGTTTTCTTCGATGAGAAAATGTTCGTTGTCCAGCAGTTTGTAAACAAATAAAGCGATCGTGTTTACTTGCCAAAGAGGTCAGCTGAAAATGTGCACCTTCGGTTGGCCACCAGAACTCAAGCGCCGGCCATGGTGATGGTGTGGGCCGCCATAACAGCCGAGGGTCGCCGCTCTCCGCTCGTATTAATCGACCGTGGCATCAAATAAACGCAGAATATTAGTGCGAAAATATTCTGGAGGGTGTAATAAAGCCTTGGGCACGCAAACATTTTGGCCGCAGACCTTGGACATTCCAACAGGACTCAGCACGCGCCCCCCAAAGAATGGTTACAAAATGAGGTTCCTCACTCCATTTCCAGCGCACAATGGCCACCGAAATCTTCAAATACCAATCAGTTGGACTATTATGTCTGGAGTATTTTGGAAAGCAAGGTTGGCACTAAAAAATACCAAAGTATCGATCACCTCAAGCAAGTGCTTCGCGGGAATGGGCCAAAATACCGCAGAGCAACATTCGGACAGCTTGTGATGGTTTTATTGGACGTTTGAAGGCCATAATTCGTGCCGTATTCTAAAATTTGATGCTAAATTATGGCGTTTCACTTTGTTGGAGTTTTTTTATCTCACTCTGTATAGCAAACTAAAGTGGTAAGACGAAACAAAAAATACACAAAACCATAAAGAAGTGCGAGAAAGCAAGCTCACCGACATGATGATATTGTGAATAATAAAAATGGATATCAGTCAGAGAATGGAAAAAAAAAAACTACAGGTCAGCTCGACAGAAGCACCATACTGCCAATAAGCCAATTCTGATGGAATCTGATAGTTGCCCTTTTGAACGACAAAAAATTTACCCTTCACGTTGGAATCCAAGTTGTTTGCCCTTTCATGAAACAAGTGCTTACAAAGAAAGGTAATCTTGTAACCCAAATCGTTTTCGGTACAGTTTATTGTTTTTATACCCTCCACCATACTATGGAGGGTATATTAATTTTGTCATTCCGTTTGTAACTCCTCGAAATACTCATGTCAGACCCAACAAAGTATATATATTCTTGATCAGCGTAAAATTTTAAGACGATTTAGCCATGTCCGTCTGTCTGTCTGTCTGTTGTAATCACCCTATCTTTCGAACAAATTGAGATAGAAGGCTAAAATTTTGCACAAATGTATATTTTGCCAGTAGGCAGGTTAAGTTCGTAAATGGGCCATGTAGGTCCAAGTTATCATATAGCCCCCATATAACGGTACCTCCCGATATTCGGTATTTTTATGATTTTAGCGACATTATTCACCGGAATTGTTTAAAATTTGGCATTTGAAGTTGGTAATGGATACTACAGCCTAAGACAGAAAATAATCTGTGTAGGTCTACGTCTTCGTTTAGCCCCTATATAACGGTACCCCCCGATATTCGGTATTTTGATGATTTTAGCGACATTATTTACCGGAATCGTTTCAAACTTGGCATTTGAAGTTCGTAATAGATGCTGCAGCATAAAACAGAAAATGGGTCATGTAGGTCCACGTCTTCGTATAGCCCCCATATACCGTACCCCCCGATATTCGGTATTTTGATAATTTTAGCGACATTATTTACCGGGATTGTTTCAAATTTCGCATGTGAAGTTCGTAATGGATACTTCAGCCCATGCCAGAAAATTGTCTGTGCAGGTCCACGTCTTCGTATAGCCCCCATATAACGGTACCCCCTATATTCGGTGTTTTGATGATTTTAGCTACATTATAAACAGATTTTTCTTCAAGTTTCGCATTTAAATATTGTAATAACTTATGACAAAAGTTACCTATGCAGGTCCACGTCGTCGTATAGGCATTCGGTATTTTTAAGATTTTAACAAAATTCTTACGGATTTTATTTTTTTTTTTTGAAATTGTCAAATTTGTACCAAATGGTGGAGGGTATTAAAAGTTCGGCCCGGCCGAACAGCTTTTTTACTTGTTTTAATTGAAAATTGGTGCCTTCTACTAAATTATTATGGTACTCCAAAGGTCGTTTCCACAGTTTCCAACTATAGGGATTATAATTTGATATTTTTGAATATCGATCTGGTGAATGACAGTTATAGTTATTTAGCATTTTCAGACACACAAGTTAATAATTTAAGTTTTTTTTCCGTGGCAGCAGAACCTAACGCCTCCTTGGCATGTGTGTTACACCTACCGTTACAAACTTGAGGGTAAATTTATTCGTCAATCCGTAAAAAACTATTTAATGGTATAAAACTATTCAAAATTGGTATTTAATCAACTTCGTCAAAAGAGGTTCTAGATGGTTTCGGTTTCGACCCAAGCAAAACTGTCCGTCGTTTAAACAACGCTGAAAGGTTGTTACAGTTCCCAAATAATTCCGGATTTAGGAGTTTGTTTTACAAATTACCTGTAGACAAAAGACACGATTGTAATTTAATTTTAGCAATTTCTAATAAAAAATTATCTTAACCACTTTTCTAATCTTTTATTTGTGTATAAAAATTATGTCATAATTCTTTGGAATATTCTTAGCCCCCAAGAAGTACTTCACCAATTCATAATTATTTTCTTTTTACTACAAATAGCCTCTTAAATATAAATGGTTCAAGTACAACCATGGAAAATAAGCTTTGGCAGGCAAAACATTGAATAAACACATCACAAAGGACAAAAAGTCAACTATCATTTCAAGTTGTAACATAAAACTACTGGAGCGTAGAGCTAGGCAAATAATCAAAAGAACCTGCATCAAAGCGAAGCAGTCTAGCAATGGTGAGCAGACAAAGAGAGACAAGAGACAAATAAATGTTACCATTTCTCCTTTATAGAAATGAAATTGTTAAAAAAAAAATCAAATATCAAAAAAAAAAAACAATCTTCTGCCTGACTACTTTTCTTTATAGAAACGAATACCACTTTTTCATTTATTTTTTGTTTGCCAGGGCAACTGTGAAAAAATGAAACAAATTTTAACAAAAAATAAAAAAAATCGAAAAATCTCCAGCTAATTCTTTTAAATGGCTGACACACCAAATGCCTGACATACCAAGTCGGAAAGTGTAAATATTTTTGTAAAGCGAGAGGAACTACTACTGCTACTGTTGTCCAATGCATTCGCATATTTTTTCCTCCTTGGCTACCATTTTTGCTGACTACGTCAAACGAAATGTTTCTTTGCATTGGAAAAAAACACCGTTTTTTTGTTGGTAAAAGAATAGAAATGAACAACTATCTAAAATTGAAATCGTGCAGAGCACAAATTTTCCATTTGAAAAATGTAGAAAAATTGAATGCAATGCCTGAATTGAAGTGGGGAAACATGGAAAGAGAAAAAAGAACACGAAATAATCGAAACAGAAAGAAATTCACAAATTTACAGAAGCAAAACTACAGCTAAACATTGACGTTAGCCCAAAAGTCACGTTCAATTGCAGTAAAAGCTGTTTTCTTTTTGTCTCGGTTTCCATGGATGCGGAGGAGGGAAGGGAAGGTGGAAAACGTTGTTTTTTTTGTCAAATATTTGTATAAATGGTATCAATGCGTAGAGAATTTATTTTGCATACAAGCAATTTTTAAATAGAAAAAAGTGATTCCTGAAAATGGATTCTAGTTTTGGGTGGGTCCAAAAGTAGGCACCAATTTAAAGAAATATAAACTGATTCCTTAAAGTATTCTCAGAAAACTAAAAGTATTCCACAATGTCATTAAAGTGAAATATAGCTAGATAGAACTCAATACAATATATATTCTAAAGAAACTAAAGGTGTGCTGTATTTTGATACCCTACACCACATAGTTGTAAGGGTATTATGTCTTTTTGCATTTGTTTGTAACATGGAGAAGGAAACGAGATAGACCCATAGTTACTTTTGATGGTCGATTCATAGAATCATTTTTTGAGTCGATTTATGCATGTCAGTCCGCCTATCCATGTATTCATTATCCGATTATGATGAAATTTTCAAAAAAAAAAAAAAAAAAAAATTTTTGGCGCAAAGACCAATTCTGCTAAATTTTATCGAGATCACTTCAGATTTGGATATAACTATATCTTCATCCGATTTCAGGTTTAGTGTGCACCAAAAACCTAATATCAGCCCATATGAACTGAATTTTGTTAATTCCGACTGAATTTATCCAAGAAACAAGTTCTTAAAATCGGTTAAGATATAGCTATAGCTCCCATATAACAGGTTGAGATGAAAAAACTGCAACCAACTTCACACTGCTGTCATTTCTAAGCCACTCGTCCGACAGCTGTTAAAATTATTCCAAGTGACGCACTTTGGTGGGAATTTTCCAGAAAAAAGCTATTCGTGATGGAATTCAAGCGTGATAGTGTGATTTCTTTATATTTGGCTCCCCAGTATTTAAATGTGAATAAATCTTTTGTGCCTCGTATCATCGCTCGTTACCGTGATACTGGTAGCGTAGCCCGACGTCAAGGAAGTGAACGGAAGAAAATAGCAACATCAGCAGAAATGGTTCGAAAATTAAAGGATCAAAACCCTCGTCGCAGTTGCCGAAAAATGGCTCAAGAGCTGAACATATCGCAGTTTTCCATTCGGCAAATATTGAAAAATGAGGTTGGGGTAAAGCCATTGAAATTCAAAAAAGTGCATGAACTTACACCGCAACAGAAAGAAAATAGACTCAAAAGAGCTAACGAATTGCTTCACGTGGACGAAAGTGGTGAACGGCCGAATGTGGTTTTCTCCGATGAGAAAACATTCGTTGTCCTGCAGTTTGAAAACAAATAAAATGATCGTGTTTACTTGCCAAAGAGGTCAGCTGAAAATGTGCACCTTCGATTAGCCACCAGAACTCAAGCGCCGGCCATGGTGATGGTGTAGGCTGCCATAACAGCAGAAGATCGCTCTCCGTTCGTGTTAATCGATCGTGGCATCAGAATAAATGACGAATATTATCCTGAAAATATTCTGAAGTCTTAGGCATGCAAATTATTTTGCCGCTGACCTTGGACATACCATCGCGCCACCGAAGAATGGTTACAAAATGAGGTTCCTCGCTTCATTTCCAGCGCACAATGATCACCAAAATCTCCGGATACCAATCCGTTGGACTATTGTGGCTGTAGTATTTTGGAAAGCCAAAAATACCAAATTGTCGATCACCTTGAGCTAGCGCTTCGCCGGGAATGGGCCAAAATAGCGCAGAGCAACAGTCGGGCAGCTTGTGACGGTTTCATTGGCCGTTTGAAGTCCATAATTCGTGCCAAAGGTGACCAATTCGAACAAATCTAAACTTATTCTAAAATTCGACGCTATTTCCGAATTTTGGGAGGTACCGTTATATGGGAACTTACCAAAACGTGGACATATACAAACAATGTTTCGCCACACGACCTAGGACCCATTATGACCTACAAATACCAATTTTTAGACAAATCAGTAAAAAAAATTGGCAAAAACAATAAAAAATACCTAATATCGGGAGGTACCGTTATATGGGGGCTATACTAAATCGTAGACAAATATATGCAATGTTTCGCTACCGGAGCTGGAACCCATTATGACCAACAAATACCAATTTTTAGACAAATCCGTCAAAATTTGTGGCAAAAATAATCAAAATACCGAATATCGGGAGGTACCGTTATATGGGGACTATATCAGAACGTGGACTTATACATGCAATGTTTTGCCATACGTACAGGGACCCGTTATAACCTACAAATACCAATTTTCAGACAAATCCGTGAAAAAATGTGGCAATAACCATAAAAATACCGAATATCGGGAGGTACCGTTATATGGGGACTATATCAGAACGTGGACCGATATATCTCATTTTCAATACCAACTATCCTAGACACAATACAAATTGCTCTGCTAAATTTTGGCGCTCTACGTCGAATAATGTGGGCTGTATCGTGATTTCAACAGACAGACAGACAGACGGACAGACAGACAGGCGGACATCGTTAAATAGACTTAGAATTTTATGCTGATTATGAATATATATACTTTATGGGGTCTACGACAAATATTTAAGGATGTTACAAACGGAATGACAAAGTTAATATACCCTCCTTTCCAAGGTGGAGGGTATAAAAAAGGTAGAAATTATGGTGTGTTACTCTGTTGCATTTTTTTTTATCTCACACGGTATATATTTGATCTTATTTTGTTTTTAACTCCCTCACACCCGTAAAATGTTCTTCAAAGCAACGATATTTGGTGCCAACTATTAAATACAGCATAGAAATATCTCTGCTAAATTTAATCGAAATCGGTTCAGATTTGGATATAGCTCCCATATGTATTTTTATCCGATTTCAAGTTTATTGTGCACCCAATGGCTAATATCAGCCCAAATGGACTGAATTTTGGCACTTCCGACATAATTCAGCCCAGAATCAAGTACTTAAAATTTTGGTGAAAATCGGTTCAGATATAGCTAAAGCTCCCATATATATGTTTCATCCAGGTTTGATGTTAAAGTCCCTCACATGCGTAATATGCACAAAAGAATATTCGATACCGGACATCAGATACAGCTCGAAAATATTTCTGCCAAAATATCACATACACATCGTCATCCGATTTTATTTTTATTGCCCATTATATATGTTGTATCAGCCCAAATTAGGCAGATTTGGTGAAAATCGGTCTGGTATATCTATTGCTCCAATTAATATTTTTAATATAATTCTTATCGAAATCATATCATGCACTACACACACAGCAATGCTATTTGGTACTAGAGGTATAAAAGCCTCCGTCAAATTTGTTGAAATATAGTTCCCAAATTGTGACTGCTCTAAATCCATGATACGCCTTCAACTAAGGCTCATCGTTGGTATGATCTACTTCACATAAATTCCAAATATAAACTTTTTTGTTACGACAGCTCACTAAATACGCATAGTGGTATAGGCCGATACCGCCCGACTTTTGACATTTCCTTACCGGTGGTTTATATTTAGATTTCTTGCAGTCTTTATTTTAGTCTTGAAACGTCATCCTTTAGTAGTCATTATTTTCCGCCTATTATATTTTTATGTTATGAGTTGTATAAATAGAATTATCATTGAAAACTTAAACATTTGTCCTTGTCTCCCTCCATATGCTCGGAATGTTTTCTCAAAATTTAATAAACACCAACAACAACTGCCAAAATAAATTTCCACTTTTCCAAGTATATCTAAATAAATAACACATTATTTAGACAATAAATTGAGCATAACAAATTTTCTTGACAACATCAGACCAAGCAAACGAAATATGGCCACACAACGTTGGCTGACAAAGAAAAAGAAAGTTCTGAATGAGAAGAAAAAAAAAAACAAGCAACGATAAAGGATATGAAGGGAGGATGATGATACAACACTTGGAACACTTCTGATTGTATTTTAAATGTATTTCCGCTTTTATTTGGCTAACACTTGAGCCATTCGCAAACAATGGACGAATGTATAAACAAATGTGCACACACACAGAGACATTTTCTCACACACATTTCAACTCCAACACATAAAGAAAACAATAGTTGGCATTGAATTTGGCAGGCAGGCAGGCAGGTTCAGGCTGCTGACGGAATATCCCACTGCTATTTATTTAGGGTGAAAGGATTTTTAATTGAAATGCTGCTTTCGAATAAGCAAACATTGGAAATTTGTTTTTTTTTATATAAATATTTTCGATGGTGTGCTCTCTCGTTAGTGGTGAAGTATCTATTCATAGGCACTGAACGTGTTTGTCCTCCCATTGGAGGTGAGTGGTGCTAAGTATTACTTGAAGGTTTGATTTGAAGGATCTTTGAGGATATCTTTTAAGATATGTTTAGGGAGCTTAAAGGGTATGCACATTTCGAATTTGAAAGAATAATGTCAGAAATAAGGAGATAATAAAAAATCAAATTTCTCCGCATAATAAATTTTTAAGCATTTGCAAAATTGGCAATGTTTTTGGATAGGCTATTTAAATTGAGACACTTTCCTCAAAAAATACAACATTTGGTTCCTTAATCCGTCCGATATGCATACAAATATATAATTTTGAGTTTGCTAATTTTTTGCATTGAAAATTATTGAAAAACAAGTTAAAAAGTATCATATATAATTTGACTAGTGTTACAATTATTCAAACGTTTGACCCTCTATGGAGCAGGTTCCGAAGGAATGGGCCAGTATTGTCAATTTCGTATCGGACCCAAAAATAGGATATAAGTATTCCGACGTTTCTGGTATGGATTATATCGACTCATATTTGTTTCGCTTTATTTGAGTTTTTTTATTTTCAAAATCTTGAACTCTATGTATGGGGGAGAAGAAATGGTTCAATCCATACCACCTTTATAACAGATCTTGTGTTGATAGAAATATTGAGATGTGCCAAGTCTAAATGGAATCTGATGTTAATTTGGCGTTTTATGAGCTTCATGGGTATTCAAAATTTTGAAACTTTGTGGGGGAGATTTGAAGACGTTCGGATCCTTACATCACATTATTTAAGATTTATAATTATTCAAAATGTTGACCCTTTGTGGGGGAGGTACTTGATGGGGTGGACCGATACTGTCCATTTTCGCACCCGACGTACCACTGACGCAAATATTAGTATCTGCAAAGTTAGAGCAAAATCGGCTAATCGTTTCTCTTTCTGTGCAAAATATATATTATATATATTTTTTTTTGAAAATTTTGACCTTTTGTGGGGGAGGTACCAAAAGAAGTGGACCGATGTATTGCCTCTTAACACCAGACCTTGTGTTAATAAAAACATTGGGATATGTGAAATTTGAAGACCCTTTGTGGGGGAGGTGCCTGATGGAGTGGACCGATATTGTCCATTTTCGCACATGACCTAACACTGATGAAAACATGAGTACTTGCAAAATTCGAGCAAAATCGGATTATAGTTTCTCTTTTTGTGCAAAAAATAAAAAATAGAAAATTTCGACCTTTTGTGGGGGAGGTACCAGAAGGAGTGGACCGATACATTCCGTTTTTGCACCAGATCTTGGACTAATAAAATTATTGGGATGTGTGGAATTTGAAGACTATCGGAGTCTTACATCACATTTCATAAGAGCTTTAATTATTCAAAATTTTGACCCTTTGTGGGGGAGGTCCCTGATGGAGTGGACCGATATTGTCCATTTAGGCACATGGCCTAGCAGTGATGAAAATATGAGCAAAGTTCGAGCAAAATCGGATTATCCTTTCTCTTTCTGTGCAATAAATTATTTTCTTTGAAAATTTTGACATTTTGTGTGGAAGGTACCAGAAGGAGTGGGTCGATATTGCTCATCTCCGAACTCGATCTAAGTTTGACAAAAATTGTACGATGTACCAAGTTTGAATCAAATCGGATACTTCCTTCGAAAGTTATCGTGCGCACCAGCCAGACAGACAGACAGACGGACGGACATCGGTAGATCGACTCCAAATGTTCTAAAACGGATTTGGTTCAAAGAGAGTGTCTAAAACCGTTATTTCGACTAGGCACATTTATATTATGTACTACAATTATAATTATATATTCAAAACAATTTAAAATAAAATTGGGCCACATGACAGTTTCACTTTTCTTCAATAAAAATTATTACAAGAGGTACAAAGGTGAGGCAAATCTTAATGATCGTTTTAAAACTGAAAACCAATTTTTTGTAGAGAATTTTTGGTTAGAAAGTTTCAAAATTTCTACAACCATACCTACACAATAAAATAGACTTCAGTCAGAATATGACATTGTTCCATAGCCGTCTTCGATAGAGTTTGAAAGAGTAACAAGTAAGCAAAGGCTATAGCCGACCATGTGATACCAGACAACACTATAGAATTTTGGAAAACCTCCCCATTTTAGTCGATTTCGTCTTTGAAATAATGCCAAAGCACCCTGCGCAAATGTTAGGTTTGCTGTTAAGTATTCAAAACAATTTCACACGAAAATTGCTGTCCATTTGACGCGCTAAATATAATCCCATGGTCATCCAAAATGCCTGACTTCTTCCGTGTCCTTAACTATCTTCTCATGTAAAATTCCGTGTCAATTGGTTTTCAATTGTGACCTGTAGGACAGCTGCAAAATCAGGAACATTTTAATTTTTTTGGTCCATTTGAATACCTAAATGTACTTTCTTCAACAAGCTAAAAGGCATTTAGTCCAGCCGGGCCACAATTTAGGACGACTTTAGAAATTTTCAAAAAATAAAATCCGTTAAAAATTCTGTTAAAATCTTAAAAATTCCGAATATTGCCGCTATATTGGGGGCTATAAGAAGTGGACCTACATAGGCATTGTTTGCCATTAGCCATTACCATATTCAAATTCGAAACTTGACATGAACGGTGAATAATGTAGCTAAAATCATCAATATACCGTATATAGGGAGGTACCGTTATATCGAAGCTATACGAAGACCTGGACCTGCATATACAATTTTCTGTTACAGGCTGTAGCATCCATTACGAACTTCAAATAAGACATCTCAAACAATTTCTGTGAGTATTGTACCTAAAATTTTCAAAATACCAAATATAGGGAGGTACTAATATATAGGGCCTATACGAAGTGGACCTGCATAGACATTTTCTGTCACAGACTACGAAATCTAAATACGTAATTTGAAACTACTCCGGTGAATAATGGCGCTAAAATCGTCAAAATACCGAATATTGGGTGGTACAGTTATAGGGTAGCTGTACGAAGACGTTGACCTGCACAGACAATTTTCTGCCATAAGCTGTAGTATCCATTTCGAACTTCAAATACCAAATTTGAAACAATTCCGGTGAATAATGTCGCTAAAATCATCAAAATACCGAATATCGGTAGGTACCGTTATATGGTGGCTATATGACCTACATGACCCATTTACGAACTTACCCTGCCTACTGGCAAAATAAACATGTGTGCAAAATTTTAGACTTCTATCTCAATTCATTCGAAAGCGTGTTCACAACAGACAGACAGACGAACATCGCTAAATCGACTTAGAAATTTACGCTGATCAAGAATATGATGGGTCTGACATGAGTATTTCCACAGTATGGTGGAGGGTATAAAATGCTCTGGAGTGCATTAATCGACCGTGGCATTAGAATAACTGCCGAATATTATAGCGAAAATTTTCTGGAGGGTGTATTAAAGCCTTGGGCGCGCAAACATTTTGCCCGCAGACCTTGGACTTACCAACAGGACTCACCATCATCGCACTCTGCACGAGCCACCGAAGAATGGTTACAAAATGAGGTTTCTCGCTTCATTTCCAGCACACAATGGCCACAAAAATCTCCGGATACCAATCCGTTGGACTATTGTGTCCGGAGTATTTTGGAAAGTAAGGCTGGCACTAAAAAATACCAAAGTGTTGACCACTTCAAGCAAGCGTTTCGACGGGAATCGGCCGAAGCACCGCAGACCAACATTCGGGCAGAGTGTGACGGTTTCATTGGCCGTTTGAAGTCCATAGTCCGTGCCAAAGTTCACCAGTCTGAACTTTTTCTTAAATTTGATGCTATTTCTTACATTTTTTGCTTTCATTCAATATAATATTAAAAAAAGATGTGAAGACTATGGCGTTCGACTTCGTTGCAGTTTTTTTTATATCACTTGCTGAGTCCTGTTTGAATGTCCAAGGTCTGCGGCTAAAATGTTTGCGTGCCCGAGGCTTTATGCACACTCCAGAATATTTTCGCGATTATATTCGGCATTTATTCTGATGCCACGGTAGATTAATACGAGCGGAGAGCAACCATCGGCTGTTATGGCGGCGCACACCATCACAATGGCCGGCGCTTGAGTTCTGGTGGCCAACAGAAGGTGCACACTTTCAGCTGACCTCTTTGGCAAGTAGTCACGATCATTTTGTTCGTTTACAAACGGCTGGACAACGAATGTTTCCTCATCGGAGAAAACCGAATTCGGCAGTTCACCAGTTTCGGCCAAGCGAAGCAACTCTTTAGCTCTTTTTAGTCTATTTTCTTTCTGTTGCGGTGTAAGCTCTTGCACTTTTTTGGAATTTCAATGGCTTTACCCCGAACTCATTTTTCAATATTTGCCGAATGGAATATTGCGATATCTTCAGCTCACGAGCCATTTTCGGCCACTGCGACGCGGGTTTCGATAAAGTAGCTTCTTTACTTTTCGAACCATTTCTGTTGATGTTCGCATTTCTTTCGTCCACTTCCTTGACGTCGGGCTACGCTATTAGTATCATGGTAACGAGCGATTGTACGAGACACAAAAGATTTATTCACATTTAAATGCTGGAGTGCTCTAACGATAGCCACTTGTGGTTTTGCAGCTAAATATGGATAAATCACACTATCACGCTTGAATTCAATCACGAATAACTTTTTTCTGAAAAATGTTCACCAAAATGCATTTGTACGCTTGTAAACAATATTATGAGCTGCCACTGGAATAATTTTAACAGCTGTCGGACGGGTGGCTTAGAAATGACAGCAGTCTGAAATTGGTTGCAGTTTTCTCATCTCACACTGTAGTATGGTACAAATAATTGTGGAAAATGTTACTTTACATATGACTATAGAATCGTGTGTAATCTAGTCTTTCTGGAAGGGTAAATTTATTAAAGAAATACATCAATTCCGGAATATAACCCAAAGCCACACAAATTTTCATTAGGACAAAATGTTCTTAAAAATCTAACCCTTATATTTGTCATTTACGGTTTTTTACTTCTTGAAAGGGGTTAAATGTCACCTCCTTAGTCTTGACATGATCGCTACAATATGTGAGATTGTATCCAACTATTATACAAGACCTAGAGTCTAATATTGTTTCTTTTATTCCTATCTGGTCAGCATTCTATTTCATTTTAAACTTTTTAAAGGAACGCACATTTTTTCAAAACGTATTTCAATAATTTGTTTAAATTAACCGAACTACCCGCAAACATTTAAATCATTCTCGAATACAACCCACAACAACCTGCGTTTGACGACATTCATTAAAATCATACCACTCCCATTCCTTGCATATTTTTTTAAAATCTCTAAAGCTAAGGAAATATTCAATTCTCATTTATGCCGCGTTGTTTCCTTTCAATTTTTATTCATTACTTTCACCCTGCGGTGTTTTATTCTTGTTTCTGTTGTATAATTGCGGTTGGGTCGCTTGGTTGACTTGTGATAATGACATCAATGTATCTGCCCTATCTGTTTGAAGTGTTGTTGTTGTTGCTGTCCTGCATGAACACCTCCTCATCCGTAACAAAAAAAATCCTTCAATTCTAATTTAAATAATCACATCAAAGTTCAAAAGCAGCAATATTATCCTAACAAGTTTAGCTTAAAGACATTCAAATTAACAGCATCATAACAAAGGAGGTGTGGGCTGAGTGATGTTGCTGGGCTGCATGGTCGAGAAAATATGAAATGATAATCATTAACAAAATAATGAATTTTAAAATGTTAATGAACGTGTTTTTAAAACATTAAAAAATGTGAGAAGTGCGCCTTCTAAGAACACCATTAAGCGTTTATACGAAAAATTTTCGACTGGTAAGGCTCTTTCTAATCCGAAGAGGCCATATAAAAGTCGACCAAGGCGATCGGCCGAGAATATCGCTGCCGTACGAGCCAGTGTTGAGAGGTCCCCAAGAACATCCCAAAAACACCGTTCGCGGCAGTTGGGCATGGCTCGGTCCACTTTACAACGGATTATTCGCATTGATTTGCATTTGTTCCTGTACAAAATTCAATTGACGCAAAGAATGTTGCCTGCGGACAAGCCTCGTCGATTGGAATGGGCCCAAAGAGTCATGGGTCCGTCGAATATGGGCAACCCTGTAGACCTGAATACGAAATTTTTTGGCATAGGTTGAAGTACCCATTAAAATCTTCCAATACCAAATTTGAAACGATTCCGATGAATAATGTTCCTGAAATCATCAACATACCGACTATAGGGAGGTACAGTTATATGGGGTCCTTACAAAAACGTGGACGGACATGAACCATTTACGAATTTACCTGCATACTGCTAAACTATGCATGTATCAAAAATGTTAGCCCTCTATCTCAATTCGTTCGAAAGACAGATAAACGGACATCGCTAGATCGTCTTAGAATTTTACGCGGATACAGAATATATATACTTTGTAGGGTCTATTATGAATATTTCGAGGAGTTACAAACAGAATGACAAAGCTAATATACCCTCAATAGAATGCTGGAGGGTATAAAACAGTATTTTTATTTTTTCGCGGCCTTTTACCACGAATTTCCACAAATTCCAACTTATCAAGGACGAATGTTATTGAAATTGGTGAAAATTGGTCCAAATTTAGATATAGCTCCGATATATATCTTCATCTGATTTTATGGCTAATATCAGTCCAAATGGTGTGAATTTGGCTACATCCGACCGAATTCAGCCTACAAGCATGTGCTTCAAATTTGGTTAAAATCGGTTCAGATATAGCTATAGCTTCCATATATATGTTTCATGCGATTTGGTGTTTAAATCTCCAATTTTCGGAATATGTACTCTACCATAATCATATTTTGTACCAGATATCTCATAGAGCTTAAAAATGTCCAATATAAACCTTTCTTTTACGAGAGCTCTACTAAGTATGCGTAGTGGTGTAGGGTGTCATATAGTCGGCCCCGCCCGACTTTTGAGCTTTCCTTACTGGTTTTAAGTAGTTTTCAGTACCTTTAAGAATGTATTTATAAAGAACCCCTTATCTACGTACCAACACCTCACCTATCTCTACTGACCAACATTTAATTTCAATAGATTTTGACCTCAGGTCGGGTTTACAAACAACCAATTACAAATATTTTCTTGTCAACAATTTTTATTAGTGGAATTCTTTCGGAGTCGGCACTTTGATATACATAGAATAACTTCTAAAAGTCTTCTACATACAGCAGACTTCCTAATGTTAATTTATATATGGAATATTTTGAAATAGTCTCAAATAAATATATCATTAGGAGGTTTTCTACACGTGAGGGGTTCCTGTCCATAGAAGACCTCCTCTTTACAGTATGCTGTATATTGAAGATCTCCTAAAGATTTTCTTTACAAAGAAGATCTCATAAACTCTTCTATACATAGAATATCCCCTAGAGGACTTCTACACACAGAAAAGTAGACCCCAAAAGGTTTTCAATACATAGGTGACATCTTATGGGATGTTTCTTAGAGGACATCCTATGGGGTTTCTTTAGACAGAATACATTCTATTTTCAATCTATTTTTTTAAGATAACAATGAGTTTATATGTATATAAAATAACTCCCCCTCAGTACCCTCGTACTTTTTTTTTTTTTTTTTGGTTTCCCTTCAAACATTTTTCCCCATTATTTGTTTTATTACACGCTTCGTTGACGAAGTGTTACTACAATTTGCGTGATAATATGAAACCATAGTTCTATTGTTATTCTATTTCCCATTTAAGTATGTGTGTTTGTTAAGTCTTTCAATGGAGAGCAATGAAACGACTATACAAAAACTCATATCCCATCCATATCCTGTTTATCGTGTATGTCTATCACATATATATTGATATGCTTGTGTGTGTGTTTGTATTTGTTATTGTATATTACCAATGTAAGCATGTGTCTACGAAAAGTAAAATCTTGACGGAAATGGGCCTGTTCGTTGTTATGTTAACGTGTTGACAATTTGACATTTAGTCATGATTAGTTTGTTGTTGTTGTCTAAATTATAAATGGAAATTGTCATAAAAAGAATGTGTGTGTGTGAACGCTATTGGCTTTTAAGGGTATTTTATGCGAAAATTGCTTCTTGGAATGTGATTAGCTTGGAAAGTAGTCACGTACGACTATTTTGGTCAGCACAATTCTAATGAAATAATTGGATATTTTGATTTGTTTTTTGAGCAGAATGAAGAGAAATTTTAGGAATTCTTTATATTTTATCACGTTCGTATGAAGATTTTGAAAACACTAGAACACAAGTTTCTAAACACTTATGGTGTGTCGTTGTATGCTTCTTTTATATCCACAATTGTACAAAGGGATCACTTGTAGTAAAAAAATGACTTAACAGTTGCCTTTTTTATCCAAACGCTACATTATTGACTAATTTTTGCCCGGGACTCATATTAATTAAACTTAACTTAAAACAAAAAATTACAAATTAAATGGAAATAATGACTTAAACATAAAAAATACTTAAAATGGAGTTTTAAATACCCTATAAAAAAATAAAAGGGTATATGGACTACACAAACGATCAGCAATATCCATTTATAATGGACTTGGACCGACATGGCCCATCTTACCAATGATTCTTGAAGTAATTCAAAGTTCGATATATACTTTAAAAGCTTATTAAATAAATGCTGCGAGATTTAATCACAAAATGTTGGAGTCAATTTGAGTATGGTTAAGACCTTAAAAAAAAATTGGCCATTAAATCCGAAACACCTTTTTTACTTTTGAAATACAAATCAAGTACAATTGAAAAAAATTGAGGCCAATTCGAAAAAGAGCTAAATTAATCGAAAATAAAAAAGGTTTTTTTATAAACTGAAACAGGTTGAGCTATAATTTTGAAATTTGAAATAAGAGTTACTGATGGATTGCAGGAGAGATGGCAATTCGAAGTGTAAGGTTACGAAAAGTTTTAAAATGGTACTACACTTCTAAAATGGTACCATTTGGTAGTATGTGAACGGATAACGCAAAAAAAAACCTTAACTTTGATATCCGATTTAAGGTAGGAAAGTAAGTTTGATATACAGGGTGAGATGAAAAAACTGCAACCAACTACAGACTGCTGTCATTTGTGAACCACTCGTCCGACAGTGACAACTCATTATATTGTTTACAAGCATACAAAAGCATTTTGGTGAGAATTTTCCCGGAAAAAAATTATTCGTGCTGGAATTCAAGCGTGATAGTATGATTTCTTTATATTTGCCTGGAAAACAACAAGTGGCTAGAGCACTCCAGCATTTAAAAGTGAATAAATCTTTTGTGTCTCGTACCATCGCTCGTTGCCGTGATACTGGTAGCGTAACCCGATGTCAAGGAAGTGGAGGGAAGAAAACAGCAACATCAGCAGAAATTGCTCGGGGTAAAGCCATTGAAATTCCAAAAATTGCAAGAACTTACACCGCAGCAGAAAGAAAATAGACTCAAAAGAGCTAAAGAGTTGCTTCGGCACTAAAAAATACAAAAATGTTGATCACCTCAAGCAATCGGTACGCCGGGAATGATAGGATAGACCTGGAATCCTGAAATTTGTCAAGGATACCACTCTTGGTATCTGTGGTTGATATCTGATGGTGGATTTGAAATGCCTGCTGTAATTATACGAAAAGTGTAGGAATAGGGCTGGAATCCTGAAATTTGATATGGATATAACAGTTTTTGTCTGTCAGTTGTTTGGGAGAGGGAGCTGATTTGCATAATCGCACTATAGTTTTACTAACTGGTACTAAATTTGGTAATAAGTGAAGAGATAAAGTTGAAACCGTGACATTTTATACTGAGATAACTATTATTATTGAACTATTCAACGTTGTTGCAAATGAGTACTAAAACTATACGAAAAGTTTTAATGTACTATAATTGTTCAGAACGTACTAAATGGTACTTTTAGATTACTGTTGGTATATAGGATGGATTTTGATATGCATACTAAATTTTACTAAATTTGGTATTGTGTGAAGATAGAACAGAAATTCTATATTGAGACGTTGAAATAGTTTTGGACAGAAAAATTAGATGTGGTCGATGGAGGTCGACTAGCTGACACAATAAAAGCCATTTGTTAGTTTTCTTTAAAACTAGTGCAATTAAATATAACTTGAACTAAAAGGACCCTATTTGATGCCTATATTGATGCTTACAATTGTCGACCAAAAAAGTTCAGGTAATGTTACCAGTAATAATGCCGAAGACTCTATATTCCTAAAATTCATGAATCTAAATACAAAAATTTCAAAAAAAATATAAGAGGGAATTTGCTTTTATTTAGGTTATCTAGCGATGTAAACTTTCGAAATGCTGACGCACCTATCTTCTACTTTTAACTCTACTTTCATAATCTACTGGTGTTTCTTGTAATTGTTGAAATATGTGAATTTTGTCGCACAGAGCCTTTTTGAAAAACCTTGCTAATAATACGATAAAGAAATATCAAGCTGTGCAAATCGGCGAATAATTTCACATTTTAATAAAATTATGAGTATTCAAGAATGTGACCTTTTTTGAGAGAGACGCCTAAAACAGTGAACCGACACTATCCATTGTTACCCATGACCTATGTATGTTACAAATTTTTCTGTGTAATATTTTTTTAACATTTTGAAAGTTTGAAGAAATAAGGCGAAAATTCCCATCTTCAAACTGAATTCAAAATCAGTTTGTTAAAAAATATTTTGATTTCCCAAATGTGAACCGTAGGATATTTCTTTGCAAATTATTGTGCCAACTAGCCAGCAGAGTGGGCGGACGGACATTACTGGATCGATTCTTAATTTCCTGAAATGGATTCTATCCAAGGGGACATAAGATGTCTATGGTCATAAGACTAATGTTATAAACATATTATAGTGGCTACGGCTATGAGTTACCATAGACATTTATTGTCCTGTCATTGCCTTTCTCCGCAAAAAAAAACAATATGTTATAAATGACAATCCTTTTTTGGGGAAGACGATAACACACAAAAACAATGTATATTTAAAGCTGCAACCGAAAAAATCCCGAATAATTCTGCTACACATCATCAGACATCCCTGAAAATATGCTACACATTTAATGAAATCTATAGAAAGAAAACTCAACAAAGCCATAGTTAAATGTTCAACTTAAATGCAGTACAATATACACACAAGTATTATAACAATTGAGAGGAAGAGATAAGGAGAATAAATACACTGAAAAATATAACAAAATATAAAAAACAATTTTTCAAAAAAAAAAAAAAAAAAAATGCAGGATACATACCAATGAATTTTAATATTTAATATTAATATGACAAAATTAATAAAAATTAAAAAACAATATTTTTCTGAGTGTACGTGGAAAAAAATTGCATTAATGCAACTCTATAACTTTTTGTAAAAGTAGCAAAGCAAAGAACTGCGCAAATGCAATCTGACACAGCGTAAAAAAGTCATCCACACAAAATGTGTAAAGAGTGTGAGAGAAGTAAACAGACACAGAAGAACCAAGAGGAAAAAAATACATGAGGCTGTGAACCTGGCACACAGACAATTGAAAAAGGGACCATGTACATACATATAAACGAACATACTCGTAAATCATATAAACGGCATGAACAAGTTATAACAATACATGCAAATAAACATCCTGAAAATATGCTAAACATAAATAATTCACAAAAGCAGTCAGTATTTGCCACTTGTACAGATCATAATCATCATTGTTATCGTCGTCATCATCATCATCATCGCGTCGTGTTTCAACTTTCCGTTGCTTTTTGTTCATGGATTTAAGTAAACATTTTTATTTAGATTTAGTGAAATAACCTCCAAGTAGGACGGGTACTTCGATGATGAGATACACAGAGGGAAGGGGACAACAATACACAATAAAAATTGTTTATTCTAGCCAGGGTTATAAAGTCAGAGATAAGCTTTTCCGAGTAGTGGATTACGAGTGGGGCACAAAATAGGGAATATTGTACCTTAAATTTGATTGGAAATACTTCTTCAGAATATATTGTATGAGTCTGAAGGGCAAATTCCCGACACATATATTTAACCTATGCAATTACCTCCAAGACATGGTTGAGATTTAAGCCTTTACTGGAGACAATTATGAGTCTCCATATTTAGTATATAAGAGTCGGAATCGATCCAAAAATTCCTCCACTCCCCAGCCCTCAATTTTTTATTCCCATATACAGGGAATTAATGTTCCTTTTTTTAAAATTTATTAAGTTAAAGCAAAAAATGTCGGATATAGCATCAAATTTTAGATAAGTTTAGATTTGGCCACCTTTGGCACGAATTATGATCTTCAAATGGCCAATGTTTGCACACTGCCCGAATTTTGCTTTGCGGTATTTTGGCCCATTCCCGGCCAAGCGCTTGCTTGAGGTGATCGACACTTCGGTATTTTTTTGTACCACTCTTGCTTTCCAAAATATTCCAGACACAACAGTCCAACGGATTGGTATCCGGAGATTTTGGTGGCCATTGTGCATTGGAAATGAAGTGAGGAACCTCATTTCGTAACCATTCTTGGGTGACGAGTGCTGAGTGCGATGGTGCTGAGTCCAGTTGGAATGTCCAAGGTCTGCCACCAAAATGTTTGCCTGCCCAAGGCTTTAATACACCCTCCAGAATATTTTCGCGATAATATTCGGCATTTATCCTGATGCCACGGTCGAATAATACAAGCAGAAAGCGACCATCGGATGTTACGGCGGCCTACACCATTACCATGGCTGGTGCTTGAGTTCTGGTGGCCAACCGAAGGTGCACATTTTCAGCTGACCTCTTTGGCAAGTAAACACAATAGTTTTGTTTGTTTACAAACTGCTGGAAAATGAATCTTTTCTCATCGGAGAAAACCAATTTCGGCACTTCATCACTTTCGACCATGAGAAGCAACTCTTTTGATCTTTTGAGTCTGTTTTCTTTCTGTTGCGGTGTAAGTTATTGCACTTTTTGGAATTTTAATAGCTTTACCCCGAGCTCATTTTTCAATATTTGCCGCATGGTATATTGCGATATGTTCAGCTCATGAGCCATTTTTCGGCCACTGCGATGCGGGCTTCGATCAAGTCGCTTCTTTACTTTTCGAACCATTTCGGCTGATGTTACTGATTTCTTCCGTTCACTTCCTTTACGTCGGGCTACGCTACCAGTATCACGGTAACGAGCGATTGTGCGAGACACAAAAGATTTATTCACATGTAAATGCTGGAGAGCTCTAACGATAGTCACTTGTAATTTTCCAGCCAAATATAAAAAAATCACACCTTCACGCTTGAATTTCATCACGAATAATTTTTTTCTGGAAAATTATCATAAAAATGCTTTTATTCGCTTGTAAATAATATAATGTCGGACGAGTGGCTTAGAAATGACAGCAGCCTGAAGTTGGTTGCAGTTTTTTCATCTCATCCCGTAAGTGGCCATATTGAGTACATAGATTAGAGTCGATCAAAAATTCCTCGACTTCCCAGCCCTGAAGTTTTTATTCCCATACATTTCTATGTTCGTAGGAACGTAAAATATACCAACAAGAAAAGCAAACCATTGTTGTTTGGAAATTGAAAATAAAGGAAACTTTTATTTCGAATGCTGTAGACTTTCAAGTCGATGTTATACGTTTGTAGTTGGTCCTGTGTGTTTTTCATTGTTTGTTTGTTGTGCTTTTTTGTGAAACAGATTTTCCGTTTTATATCTTTTGATGTTTTTATTTATTTATTTGGGACACCAACATATATGCATATCTACACTAACACACAGAAAAGCATTCATGCAAGTTTTACTTCTACATAAATTTCATGGGAGATTGCATAGAAACATCCAAGAAAAATGAATCGTAAAAAATACAAGTTTTGGTGTTAGTGAAATGGAAAATCCTTAGAAAACAATATTGGAAAAACACACATATTTTCAACACATACAAATGAAAAAAATTTTAAAAGAAACTATCGTTCAAAGAAACAGAAAATAGTAAGACTTTTTTCAATATTGATAAAATCCAATCGCAAGAAGAAGTATTCGTAGGAAGTGTGATGCGAAAGTTTAGTATTGGACGTTTGATTTAAGCTTCATGTTTAGGCATTGTCCCTACAATTTTAACCAAATCCTCGAAAATAGAGCTTCCGCATTTATATCATATTTTATGCGAAATCATAAATTCCATGTTCATCTCAGGTTTCTGGCTGAGAGAAATATAAAGATAAATCAATTTGTATAAAATCGATGACTTGTTTTGCAAGTTATGACAGATAAAAGTATTGAAAATTGTGACCCTTTGTGGGTGAGGTGTAAGAACGGGTTTGCAGATTTATATCATCTTCACAACATATTTTGTGTGAGAAGATAAATGTTTGTATGTGTGAATAAAATATGAAGAGAGTTGGATGCTTATTTCGTCTTTATTGAGCGTGTTCTTGTTCAAAATCTTGAAACCTTGTGCGGCAGGTAGTAAAAGAAATGGTCCGATCTTTACCATTTTTATAATAGATCTTGTGTTGATGGAAATATTCATATAGTGTTTCAGGAGCTACTTGGATATTCACAATTTTGACCCTCTGTGGGGGAGGTACCAGAAGGAGTGGACTGATATATCACATTTTCACAACAGATCTTGTGTTAGTAGAAATAAATTTATTTGTGAAATATGAAGAGAACTGGATGCATACTTCGAATTTTATAATCGCATTGGATACTCAAAATGTTGACCCTTTGTAGGGGAGGTTTCTGAAAGAAGTGTCCGATCCCTACCATTTTTATAACAGATCCTGTGCTGATGGAAATATTCAGATGTGCCAAGTCTAAATGGAATTGGATGTTTATTTCGCGTTTTATTAGCTTAATGGGTATTCCAAATTTCGACCTTTTGTGGGGGAGGTACTAGAAAGAGTCAGCCGATGTATTCCACCTTAAGAACAGATCTTGGGTTAATAAAAATATTGAGATGTGTGAAATTTGAATACAATTGTTGTTGTTATAATTGTTCCAAATTTTGACCCTTATGTGGCGGAGGTACTTGATGAAGTGGACCGATATTATCCATTTTCGCACCTGACCTAGAACTGACGCAAATATTGGGATTTGTAAACTGGATTATCGTTTCTCTTTCTGTGCAGAAAATATATTTTTTGAAAATGTCGATCTAATGATATTTGTCATCTCCGAACTCGATCTGAGTTTGAAAAAAAATATTACGATGTACCAATTATGGACCAAATCGGATACTCTATTCGAGAATTATCGTGAGCACCAGCCAGACAGACGGACGGACATAGCTAGATCGACTCCAAATGTCCTGATGCGGATTTGGTCCAAAGAGACCTAGGGTCTTAAACCGTTATTTCGACTAAGCACGTTTTGACCGTATCAAATGATATATACCCTCTCTTGCCATATGGTTGAGGGTATAAAAATTCGTCATATTTCATATAATTTTGGATTTAGATATAAATCTCATATTAAGGTTTTAGTTAAATGAAATATTTGTCAAATATGTTTTGCATTTAAGAATGACTTATGTCCTTTTCTAACGGATTTGTATAAAAATGCCTTTGGCCACTAAAGTCAAATTCTAAATTACGGACTTATTTCTACATGGAATCTCACACCTATAGTGTGATTTTTTTAAGTGATTTTTTAATTTTTGTTGTCCCAAAAATATTTACAATATACTTTTGTAACTTTCCTGAACACTATAACATGTCCGTCAATATAAATTTAATTAGCAAAGACACAAACCAAGGTGATTTTTTTTCTCCTGTTCGTAAAGGGTTAATAAAGAGAGAGAGAGAGAGAGAGAGAGAGAGAGAGAGAGAGAAAGAGGGAAGAAGAATTATCGCTCAATTTTAGCGAAATTCCAGATAAAAGGGTCCACAGAACAGAAACTAAAAATGAAGCGGTGTCGAGGCTGAGCACAAATTAAAGATCTCGAGGAATACTTTCAGAATCTGTGGATCTTATAGTCAAAAAGACCTGTGGTCCCTTTTATCTGCAATTTCCCTAAAATTGAGCGATAATTCTACAGAAAATTAAAAAAAATTCCTAAGTCTGAAATTCTTTTTGACTATTAGGTCAGATTCTGAACGTACTCCACGAGATCTTTCATTTGTGCCCAGCCTCGACACCGCTTTATTTTAAGTTTCTGTTCTGTGGTCCCTTTTATCTGGAATTTCGCTAAAATTGAGCGATAATTCTTCAGAAAATTCAAAAAATTCCTAAGTCTGAAATTCTTTTGGACTATAAGATCCATATATTCGGAAAGTACTACTCGAGACCATTTCATTTGTACTACTCGAGACCTTTCATTTATGCCCAGCCTCGACACCGATTCATTTTTAGTTTCTGTTCTGTGGACCCTTTTATCTGGAATTTCGCTAAAATTGAGCGATAATTCTTCAGAAAATTCAAAAAAATCCTAAGTCTGAAATTCTTTTTGACTTTAAGGTCCATATATTCCGAAAGTACTCCTCAAGATAATTCATTTGTGCCCAGCCTCGACACCGCTTCATACTTAGTTTCTGTTCTGTTGACCCTTTGACCCTTATCTGTAATTTCCCTAAAATTGAGCGATAATTCTTCAGAATATATAAAATATTCCTATGTCTGAAATTCTTTTTTACTATAAGATCCATATATTCGGAAAGAACTCCTCGAGACCTTTCATTTGTGCCCAGCTTTGACACCGCTTCATTTTTAAATATTTTATTCTCGGTTTGAATGTAGAGTTAAGGGTTTCAAAGTTTTTCAACGTACATTTTAATTAGGTTTTTATTTAGCGATTTCATTTTAAATTTTGAAATTTGTATGGAAAATTATGAAATTTGATCAAAACTAATATAATTTAATTTAATTTTTCTCGGTTTACTACTCCCTCTCCCTCTCTTTCACTCTCTCTCTCTCTCTCTTTATTAACCCTTTACGAACCGGAGAAAACATTACCTTGGTTTGTGTTTTTGCTAATTAAATTTAAATTTATCTTGACGGACATCACTATAACTCGGTTTTAAATTTATGGAGTAGAATATCGATTTTGGTCGAGTTTCGTGTTTCTGAACTCTGTAAAGTAAGTACTAAGTAAAATCATAATTTGGTTCAAGGAAAGGAACGCAAAATTTTTATTTCGCATTAAAAAAGTTCCGAAACATTTTATCCAATTTAACTTTTATTATTTAATCAATATTTAAACCATTGCTTTTTATATATTTATAACTCTCAATACTTTACGACTTCTTTAAAGAAATTGTTATACGAAAAAAGAAACCCGAACAAGTAGGTACTCAGACAAGTCCTTAAGACAATCGTTTAATTAAAATGGTAAATCATACTCCAAAAAGTATGCTACATTTTCTTGTTTAATAACGAGTTTTTTTTTCTTAAAAAGAAAGATGTGCAAAAAAACTGTAATTACAACAATAAAAGGTAAGATTTCATTTACAAATTTACCAAGAAGTAATTGAGAAGAACAGAAACTGAGTACTTCACCAAGGAGTTTGGCAAATTAAGGATAAATTAAAAAGACAGAGGGAAGAAATGAAAGAATAGTTTGCAAATGGATTTAATAGTATAGAAGAACATTAAGTTTTTCTGCCAGACAATGATTGTTTTCATGTTTGTTTTTAAGGACTTGAATGGTGATAGTTGTTTTCAATTAAAATGTAAAAATAAAATTGTAACATCAATAAAATGTTGCATACTTTTAGGTATCACATAAAAATAAATTTCCTAGTACAAAAATTAATTCTTGCAACTAAACCCTTTAAGTCTGTTTACTTGATTTAAAGGAGAAAAAAAATCGATTTGTGTTTGTCAAAAGCGGAAAAAGAAAAAAAACTTAAAAGGATATACAAACCAAAAAGGATACATTAACAATAAATGAAGCATTGACATCCTTTTCTCAGCAAACAGTGTGAGAGAGAGAGGAAAACTTGTATCTACACCTACAAATTCGCGAAGCAATTGTGCAAGTGCAAAGAACTGAGAAAAAAGAAAATTTATAAAATAATACGGTGAGAGAATGTTGCTCGAGAAAGAGTGAAAAAAAAAAGCGAAATAATGGCAAGGAAAAAGAGGTGGCCCCAGAAGTGCCAGTGCATTCACTCGGTGCATGTCAGCAGCATTGGGTTGAATCACATCCACGGTTAAGTGTTGCATTCTGCCTGGGTATGATATGTGTGTTCGTGTGTGTGTGTGTGATGACATGTCAATGGCTTTTAACGAAAACCGTGGTGAGAACAATGACAAAAAAAAAAAAAGAAACGAAACGTTTTAAGATACACGCAAGTTGCTTGGATTGTTACTGCATGATTTCATTCCCCATAGAAAAATGACAATAATGTGGCTTTGTTTTCCACGATTTCTTCTTCCTGTACTGTTTCATTCTTATATGCATTTTTTTGCCGCACTTTTTTTCGCTTAACTTCCGGAATTGTAAGAAATCAAATTTTTCATCAGCATCGTCATCATCAAAGTATTGTTTTATAAATGAAACAGCAGATGACGAACGACAAAGGACGAATAAGTGAACAACTCATTCTTAGTTCGTTCGCTCGTTTTTTATTTTTTTTTTTATTTTTATAAAATGAGCAATATTTCTTTTGTCTTTGGCACGTATACAAAAATTAAGTACAGATTGTAATATTTTATGATGGATTGAGTGCTGGTGGGATGGAGGGAGGGGTAAGTGGAACAAGAAAACAATGTTAAGTACATGCTTGTGGGTGTATAACAGAAGTATGGTGTCTTCGCAACATCGACATCAAGGAGGCATGTTTACAGGCCTAAAAATCCAAAACTCAGTATGGCTGGAGGCGAAGATAGCCATATGGGAGTATGAGTAGCTGATTGAACGCTTATTGTTCAGGGTGAGATAAAAAAAAGCTGCAAAGTCAAACGCCATAAAAGCAAAAAATGTCGGAAATAGCATCAGATTTTAGAATAAGTTTAGATTTGTTCGAATTGGTCATCAGTATTTTGGCCCATTCCCGGCGAAGCGCTTGCTTGAGGTGATCGACAATTTGGTATTTTTTGGTGCCAACCTTGCTTTCCAAAATACTCTAGACACAATAGTCCAACGGATTGGTATCCGGAGATTTTGGAATCTCATTTTGTAACCATTTTTAGGTGGCGCGTGCTGAGTGCGATGGTGCCGAGCAAAGCAACTCTTTCGGCCAAGCAAAGCAACTCTTTAGTTCTTTTGAGTCAATTTTCCTTCTGTTGAGGTATAAGTTCTTGCACTTATTGGGTTTTCAATAGCTTTACCCCGAGCTCATTTTTCAATATTTTCCGAATGGAACATTGCGATATGTTAAGCTCTCGAGTCATATTTCGACCACTGCGACGCAGGTTTGGATCAAGTCGCTTCTTTACTTTTCGAACCATTTCTGCTGATGTTGCTGTTTTCTTCCGTCCACTTCCTTGATGTCGGGCTAAGTTACCAGTATCACGGCAACGAGCGATGGTACGAGACACAAAGGATTTATTCACATTTAAATGCTGGAGTGCTCTAACGATAGCCACTTGCGGTTTCCCAGCCAAATATAAAGAAATCACACTATCACGCTTGAATTCCATTACGAATAACTTTTTTCCGGAAAATTCTCATCAAAATGCTTTTGTACACAAGATAATGAGCTGTTACTGGAATATCTTTAATAGGTGTCGGACGAGTGGCTTAGAAATGACAGCAGTTTGTTGCAGTTTTTTTATCTCACCCTGTAATTTTGTTGAAAATGTTAACCTTTTATTTTGTACGTACCAAAAGATGCGAGCCCATTTTTATCCATCTTCGTAGTAAATTCAGCTTTGATAGAAAAATTTCGACGCCCCAGTTTTGACCAATTCGGAATTGCTCCTCGTTAGGATATGGCTGGATCTAAGAATTTTGTCACGGATTTTGATCACATAGACATTTGAAAACGGTTAAGGTGAAAGGCATAAAAAATCACTACAGACAGGCTTCTTGAAGTCTAAGTATTCGATTCCCTCAAGCACGGCAAGTCTTAATATTTTTGTAAAAACAAAATCTGATGTGAAGATTGTAGATACCCACTCCACTCCTTCTGGTACTAAAGGGTTAAAATTTTGAAAATACATAATCCGAATGGATCATGCAATTCCCTTCAAACATTTCAATATTTCTACTAAAACAACAACTGGCATGACCAGGACCATTTCTTCTAGTATCTCCCACAAAATGGGTCAAAATTTCAAATAAGCAAAATCTCATAAAATGCGAAGATCTGGTGTGAAGATGGAACATAACAGATACACATATCAATATTCCATGTTCCAATGGACAATGTTGCACAATCCTTTCGGAACGTTCCTATAAAGGGTCAAGAATAAACTTATCATAACAGCCTTTGGAGTTCCGTATCCAAATTTGCAATAATGCTTATAAGCCAATTTTGTCTATTCTGTCGGATCGTGGCCAAGCAATTGATATTACAAAACTTTTACTAAGGTTTTTAATAATTATATAATCTAATCAAAGTTCTTGCATCGAATTTAGGTGGATGCAGTGAATATATCAAAAATTATACCTTTTTACTATATTTGTCCAAAAAAATTTTCATGTCGTAAGAATATTCTCAAAGAAACAATTTAAGGGTTTTCGGAATATTATTTTCGTGTATGTTCTTAAAGACTTTTTCTGAGGCAAGACGTGCATTTATAAGAAAATGATTCACAACAGGACTTTTATAAATATTTCTATGATTTAAAAAAAGTATGATTTTAAAAAAAGATTTGTGGATACAGTACTTGTATTGAAAATCATTCAAACATTATATCTCTATTGCCAAAGAGATGTTCTTACATTTTTAGCACATTACGTATTTAACCAAAGAAATTTAAATTTGCCCAAGTAAAAAAGCTGTAAGTTCCGCCGGGCCGATCTATGGAACGATTTTGGCAATTTTCAAAAAAAAACCATTAAAAATTCTGTTAAAATCTTAAAAATTCCGATTGTAGACGTTTGGCATAAGCCATTACAATATACAAATGCGAATCTTGAAAAAAAAAATCGGTGAATTATGTAGCTAAAATCATCAAAATACCGAATATTGGGAGGTACCGTTATATGGGGGCTATATGAAGACGTGGACCTACACAGACGATTTTCTGTCATAGGCTATAGTATCCGTTACGAACTTTAAACATCAAATTAGAAACAATTCCGGTGAATAATGTCGCTAAAATCGTCAATGTACCGACTATCGGGAGGTACCGCTATATGGTGTCTATACGAAGATGTGGACCTGCACAGACAATTTTCTGTCTTAGTCTGTAGTATCTATTACGAACTTCAAATATCAAGTTAGAAACAATTCCGGTTAATAGTGTTGCTAAAATCATTAAAGTTCCGACTATACAGTATCGGCCAAACCCTAAGCAACCCCTCAGTACTTTTTTTTAAAAAGATAATTTTTTTAAGAAAACAAAATTTAAAACAATTTTTTTTTTATTTATTTATATATTTATTATTGAAAAACAAGATTTATAGGAATTCAGAATTTATTGAAAAAAGTTAGAATTCAAAAAATATTTAAAGTCGAAATTTTAAGGTGCAAAAAAAAAATAAAACGATTGAAATCAATATTTCGTTGCGAATCCTTTATTCTAGATGACACACGCACATATTTTAGGCATAGAGTTTATTAAATTATTAATTATATCAGATGATATGGCTTCCCAGGCTATTTTTGCGGCTTCAAATAAATTTTCTTTGGTTTTGCAATTTTCTCGGTTGAATTTTGAGTTAACGATCTCCCATAAGTTCTCGATTGCGTTAAGATCGTGGGACTGGGCAGGCCAAGGGAGAACTTTTATCAAATTGTTCTGAAACCGCTCTTTAACCACTTTTGACGTGTGCTTGGGGTCGTTATCTTGCTGGAATGTCCATTGTAGTGGCATCTCTTCTTCAGCATAAGGCAACATCACGTCTTCTAATATGTCACGATACATGAAACGATCCGTAATTCCATCAATCTTATGAATTGGACCAATCCCTTGCCAGAGAAACAATCCCAAACCATTATGTTTCCGCCTCCATGCTTTACAGTGCCTTTGCAATATTTAGGATTCAACTGTTGCCCATTTGATCTGCGTACACGCCTTATCTGAATCCTTTAAATTAAACTTAGATGCGTCAGAAAACAGCACAGTCCTCCATTTTTGGACACTCCAGCTGAGATGGGCCTTTGCGAATTCAAGTCTGGCTTTTCTATTTTTTGACGATATGAAAGGTTTGTTTGCTGGTCGTCGACTGAATAATCCGGCCTCTACCGCCCTTCTAGTTTTTAAATTTAAACGGTTTCGTATGTGACTAGAAGATGCTGTAGGATCATTTTGGACTGTCCTTTTGATTCCTGTCAAGAAGTTTCACGTGGCCTTCCTCCAGAATGAGTAGGAGATGTGCGACCAGTCTGCAAAAACTTTTTAATTAGCCTAGAAAGAATTGATCTTTTGATCGAATATTTTGCACTCAATTGATGTCTTGATGAGCCGGCTCTCCAATCATCACGAATTCTAATTTTAAATTCACTTGAGTACTTATTGCGTGCCATTACTCTTATCTAAACGAAAACTTTAAAATAATATTTTTTTTACATAAATTCTAACAAGTTCTTTTTCTTAACACTGCAGCTTAATAGCTGCTGCATTTTTGGAGTGTACCGTTAACTAATACAGTAATGTGGCAGTAAAATTTCCAGATACAATATTAGGGGGTGCTTTAGTTTAGTCCGCTTCCATTTGCGACTTAAAATATTTTTTTAATATTAACTTTTTTTATTAAATTCTGAATTCCTTAAGTTTGTGTTTTTCAATAACAAAAAATATAAATAATTAAAAAAATAAAAAAAAAACCATAATAACTTTGTTTTCTTGAAAATATTATTATTTAAAAAATATGTACTGAGGGGGTGCTTAGGTTTTGGCCGATACTGTATATATGGGGGCTATCCATTACGAACTTCAAATACCAAATTTGAAACATTTCCGGAGAATAATTTCGCTTAAATCACCAAAATACGGAAAAAAGGGATGTACCATTATATGGTACCATTATACCAAAAGTCCTGCTGACATAATACACATTTGAATAAAATTTTATCAACTTACTTCATTTTCTTTTGGAAGCTAGAGTGATTTCCACAGACGGAGAGACGGACAGAAGGACGGACAGCGATAAATTGACATAGAGTTTTATGCTGATCAAGACTATATATAGTTTGTGGGGTCTAAAATGTATATTTCGAGGTGTTACAAACGCAATGGCAAACTTAATATACCCTCCATACTATCGTGGAGAGTATAAAAATTAACAAAACACATAATGGGGAAAAATACAATTTTTAAAATTTGACTCACAGATTTAAAGACTCATGCAATCCTTGGGGTAATAGAAAACAATTTGCTGTTTAAATGTACACATACCTATATATTTCACCCATCAAATCATGTAATATGGTTGATCCTGCATTTTTGGAAAAAAAAAAACAAAACCTCGAGCCCATAAACATTCCCCTTTTAGCATTTTGTAAACGTAAATGTAAATATTGACGTAAAAAGCTTTTAGCAAAATTGAATACAATTTGACATTGTCCCCATTTTTCGGTTTTGTCCTTGACAACGAAACCAAATAAAAATTGACTTTCCGCTGACAGAAAAAAAGGAAAAACATGTTAACTCACTACGTTGTTGCCAAAACACGGATGATATTGGCTGACTGTGGCAATAATTTATGCGTTCCATTTCATTCATATCCGTTGGTGCACAGAGCAAATATTGACTTGAAATGTCACCAGAGAACATATTTTGACAATTTTCATTTACATAATAACGAGTTTGGTTTAGGTAAGAGAAAATCCTAAATTTTAAGTTTAAGGTGGAAATATGAAAATGAAAAATGCGTGAATGAAAATTAATGTAGTCCCTGTTGTCACAACATATTGTTCTTCTCAGACATTGTTTGCCAAGTTGGTGTCATGCTAATCTTAAACGAACCAGTCAGTGTAGTTTAATTTTTTATGACATTTTTGAAATAAATTTTCTCATTACGACACCACCTTCAAAACGATTCTGCTCCTCCTCACAAAACATAAAACAAAACCTTTCTTCGAACCCTCTTCCCCCTTTGGAGATATGCAACAATACCTGTTAAAACTATAACAATGTGCGCCCCAAGGTATGCTGCAAGTAATTTTAGAAATGACGAAAACTAAAGTCGCACACACACATACACTCTTACTCGCATCAAGCTTACCTTTATTAAATAACTCCGTGGGTTGTGCATGTAATTGCTGGCAATCAAGAAAACGTCTCTGATGCAAACACGTCAGCGATGATGAAGGAGTTGCGGATGGTATTGCGGCCGTTACTGTATCCAGGGTAGTTGTTGGCGCTGCACCAGATGGCACCGTTGTAGCCGCCAGTGCTGTGCTCGATGCCAAGGCATTTGGCACTGATGATGGCGACGACGACGACGACGTATTCGAGGCGGGTAATGATGACGATGATGCAGTTGCTGTTGTTGTTGAGGATGATGATGATGATGACGATGCAGACGACAATGAGAATGAGTTGGATGTAATGGTGTTGACGGTGGCGGTGTGGGAACTTGACGATAAGGACGAGGAATTGTTAAAGCCATTATTATTTTGGTATACTGTCGTCGTTGCTGCCATTAACGGTGTATTAGGAACCTGCAAAAACAGAAAGCAAAAATGGAAGGTAAAAAAAAAATTGAAGAGTCATTGTGCTTTATCCTTTGGTTATACACACACACACAAAAAATTTACAATGTATAGAAAATTAGTTATTATTCAAGAATCTAACGGTAAATTAGTTGTTGGCGAAATGTGTTGAGACATTTCTCCATTGAAAATTCTTTTCAATTTTTTCTTCTCTGTTTCTGAATAAATAATGAAGGAAATATAAGAATTTATAAGAATATAAGAAAAATAAAGCCACCTTTGTTAATTAAATGATATTTTGGGTTAGACTGCATGATAATGATGAAAGAGTGAAACATATTTTAAGGGTGGACTTGTTTATGCGTTAGCAAAAGGAGATGCAATGATGTGGATGATATTAAATCTCTGTTAAAAGGAGAGCTAATTGTTACCTCATTTGTGGCATACAATTAGGGTTGGTTGGAAATGTAAAATCACAGCAGGACTGAAAGTGTTGAGAATATAGAAAGAATGTGAAATATATAGCAAAGAAGAATAATAGTTTTGGCAGAAAAAAAAAACAAATTGTAAATAAAAAGTAGTAAGTATACCTGAAATAGATTATGGATTTTAATATAAGAAATAAGATCGCCACCTATAATAGATTAAAAATAAAAATATCCTTCATCCTACATAAGTTATAATTAAGTATAATTTGGAAATATTTTCCAAAAGCATTCTGTTTTTCTTTTTCAATGGACAACCAGTTGCCACAATTTTGGATCATTGAAGAATATTCTTTCAAGTGCTCACAAGCCATAATCGTGAATTTCTTTATATTTTTTATTTTTGGGACTTTTTTTTATTGAATATTAGTGCCTGAAATTAGGACTTAATTTCAGGGCTTTTCTAATTCTTCCAAGGAATTGTTGCTCCGCTTTATCGTCGAATTTAACTTCGACCTTTAGAGCCATCATTTTTTTTAATAGGTACTAATTTCGATCGGGCCGAACTTTTATGCTTTCTACATATACCCTCCACCATTCTATGGAGGTATACTAACATTGTCATTCCGTTTATAACTCCTCGAAATACTCATGTTAGATCCTATAAAGTATATATCAAACGCAATAATTTTTAATTTTTTTTAAATTTTTTTTTTTAATAAAAGTAGACAATGCCGGAAATAGCATCAAATTGTAGAATAAGTTTGGATTTATCCGAATTGGTCACCTTTGGCACGAATTATTGCCTTCAAACGGCCAGACGCTGCCCGAATGTTGCTCTGCGGCATTTTGACCCATTCCCGGCGAAGCGCTTGCTTGAGGTGATCGACAATTTGGTATCTTTTAGTGCCAACCCTGCTTTCCAAAATATCCAAACACAATAGACCAACGGATTGGTATCCGGAGATTTTGGTGGCCATTGTGCGCTGGAAATGAAGCGAGGAACCTCAATTTGTAATTATTCTTGGGTGGCGCGTGCTGAGTGCGATGGTGCTCCGTCCTGTTGAAATGTCGAAGGTCTGCGACCAAAATGTTTGCGTGCCCAAGGCTTTAATACACCCTCCAGAGTATTTTCGCGATAATATTCGACATTTTTTCTGATGCCATGGTCGATTAATACGAGCGGAGAGCGACCATCGGCCATCACCATGGCCGGCGCTTGAGATCTGGTGGCCAACCGAAGGTGCACATTTTCAGCTGACCTCTTTGGCAAGTAAACACGATAATTTTGTTTGTTTACAAACTGCTGGACAACGAATGTTTTCTCATCGCAGAAAGCCAAATTCGGCAGTTCACCACTTTCGGTCAAGCGAAGCAACTCTTTAGCTCTTTTGAGTCTATTTTTTTCTGTTCTTGCACTTTTTGGAATTTCAATGGCTTTACCCCGACCTCATTTTTCAATATTTTCGAATGGAATATTGCGATATGTTCAGTTCACGAGCCAATTTTCGGCCACTGCGACGCGGGTATACTTTTCGAACCATTTCTGTTGATATTGCTGTTTTCTTCGTTCCACTTCCTTGATGTCGGGCTACGCTACCAGTATCACGGTAACTAGCGATGTCACGAAACACAAGCGATTTATTCACATTTAAATGCTGGAATGCTCTAACGATAGCCACTTGTGGCTTTCCAGCCAAATGTTAAGAAATCACACTATCACGCTTGAATTTCATCACGAATAACTTTTTTTCTGGAAAATTCTCACCAAAATGCTTTTGTACGCTTGTAAACAATATAATGAGCGGTCACTGGAATAATTTTTAACAGCTGTCGGACGAGTGGCTTAGAAATGGCAGCAGTCTGAGGTTGCTTGCAGTTTTTTCATCTCACCCTGTACATATTTTATTTAATTTTTTTTTCAAACCAACAAACACTTTTGAAAAATTTCTACAAAACTAGTTTCGTGGTCTTTCTTCAAGGTATGTGTCACAATACAAATAATTGTATTGCTTAACAAAATAGTCTACACTACAAGTTAGAGTGGCATTGAAGGTAGTTTGTATAGAATACCAAAAAAAGAATTTCTGTTCTGCTCAAACAAAATGCCTCACCTGTGCAAATTGTTGCCAGAACTACAACATTTTGTTGCATTTGATAGAATTAACATAAAAACGGAAAATAAGTTTTCATGCTTTGTCGAAAGGAAAGTCTATTTGCTTCATTATACCGCAATGTTGCAACCAAAGAATACAGCATTGAATGAGCAAGGCTATTACTGTTTTTAGGGAAAACAAATGTGGCCCTCATTCAATGACTCTGTGTTTGGTGAAAGCATTTTTCGAAAATTGCATTTAGGTTTGTGAAGTCTTGTCGTTCATTTGTTTTACCTCTTTTGTGAAAACTACCACGTCTATTTGTTGTTAACATTTAGAGTTCTTGCCTTGTGCTGGAAAAAATGTTATCCTCAATGAACGAACGAATGAATGAATGACTGGTATGTGGTTAAAATCGTGACGTGTTTTTTTTTAGCATTACTACCTTTCTTCGTATACACTATCCGACGACGATAACGACAACAACAGCAGCAACCTCTTTTGTATTTGTTTTAGTCTCGCTTACTTTGGTTTAAAACGTAAAGTGCTTTATTAGTTGAAAATTGCTTTTGTCAGCAGAAAAGTTGGACACAGTGATTTTTCAGTGGAAATAATTAACACAAAAATATCTTTAAAAAAATCCAGGCTAACCATTTGTCCTAGGACAATTGTTTTAACAAATCCTCTCTTATGACTTTGTTTGTACTAGAAAAATATGTTTAAAAAATCCGCTCTAAAGACTTTGTTCGACCTAGAAAAAATATCTTTAAAAAATACACGCTTATTGATCTGTTTGTATTGGAAAAAAATCCACTCTTATAGCTCCGTTTGTACTGAAAAAATATCTTTAAAAATTCAAGCTTATGGCCCTGTTTGTCCTAGGAAAATATGTTTAAAAAAATTTAAAGATAAAATTATTACAAAAAATCTCTTGACATGGTATATAAATTAAGTTTTATGCATAAAAAACTTTGGAAATCTAAAACATTTAGTACGATGATTAAAATATGTTGTCAAATTGGACAAATTGTGCATTTTGAGTACTAAAAAGGACCAAACAAGAACTGTTGGAAGGAATCTATAAATATAAAGTGGATTTTTAGCTGACGAAGTAGCGGGCACTTGCTGCTTTAACAAAACTCCTGGGTAGTTGAAGAAATTGTTGACTAGGTGGCGTATAAGCTGTGATAGTACGTATACGCAACCCTGTATTACAGCAAATTTGATATGTAATCCACTTTAGTCAAGCTAATGCTTCAATGATAAATTTTGTTATCCATTTTTATACCCTCCACCATAAAATGGATTGTATTATGGCTTGTGAACACTTGAAACAATATTCTTCAATAATCCACAATTGTGCCATCTGGTTGTCCATTGAAAAATATTTGAAAAAAAAATCACAAATATAAAAGTCCTCCAAGAAATTATAAAAAACCGAATCTTTTTGGAAAATATTCCCAACTTCATAACCATAGTATGGAAGGTATATGAAGCTTGTCATTCCGTTTGTAACACCTCGAAACATACATTTTAGACCCCACAAAGTATATATATTCTTGATAAGCATAAAATTCTATGTCGATTTAGCGATGTCCGTCCGTCTAACGGTATGTACGTCTTTGGAAATTACTGTAGCTTCCGAATGAAATTAAGTAGGTTGACAAAATTTTACTCAAATGTATATTATGTCTGCAGGTATTGAAAATGGGTCATGTAGGTCCACGTTTTTGTATAGCCCCCATATAATGATACCTCCCGATATTCGTTATTTTAATGATTTTAGGGACATTATTGACCGGAATTGTTTCAAAAATTTAGTATTTGAAGTTCATAATGGATGCTACAGCCTAAGATAGAAAATTGTTTGTTCGTATAGCCCCCATATAACGGTACCAACCAATATTGGGTTCTTTGATGATTTTAGCGGCATTATTCACCGTAATTTTGGCATTTGAAATTGGTAATGGATACTACAGCCGATGACAGAAAAATTTTGGTGCATATTTACGTCTTCGCCCCTCCCGATATTCGGTATTTTGATGATATTAGCGACATTATAAACCGGAATTGTTTCAAATTTGATATTTGAAGTTCGTAATGGATACTACAGCCTATGACAAAAAATTATCTGTGCAGGTTCACGTCTTCGTATAGTCCCCATACAACGGTACCTCCCGATATTCGGTTCTCTGATGATTTTAGCCGCATTCTTCACTGGAAATGTTTCAAATTTGGTATTTGAAGTTCGTAATGGATACTACAGCCTGTGACAGAAAATTGTCTGTCGAGGTCCACGTTTTTGTATAGCCTCCATTAAATGGTAGCTTCCTATATTCGATATTTTGATGATTTTAGCTGCACTATTCACCGATTTTTTTTTTCAAATTTCGCATTTGAATATTGTAAAGGCTTATGTCAAAAGTTGCGTATGCAGGTCCACATCGTCTTATACACGCGGCTACATTCGGTATTTTTAAGATTTGAAGGGAATTTTATTCGGATTTTTTTTAAATAGCCAAATTCATTCCAAATGGTGGAGGGTATTAAAAGTTCGGCCCGGCCGAATTGACAGCTTTCTTACTTGTTGATAAGGCAAATGGTTTCCAGATGGAATTCCAAGACTCTTCCATTGTATTGAATCCACAGTAATTTTTGTCTTTCACAGTTCAACAGCAATGGCATTTCCAAAAGAAAGTAGGTGTCAGTTGATTGCTTGCGTTACGTTTTGCTTTTTTCATTTGTTTTTTTTTTATTCAGTCTTACAAACCAATTCAATGGAGAATGGAAGTGGAAAATTATTTCGGTCTTGCACTCCATTAATACCAGTGAAAATTTCTTTTGTTTCCCCTTCATTGAATGTCGGGTGGTTTTTCTCTGTCAATTGGCTGGAGCCGAGAGCGCATTTTTAGTGGATCTTATCTTTCAAGTGCAAATGTTTGTTTATATCGAACAAAAAAACACCACTCTCTACTTACCCCACTTTAGTTTTGCCGAATAAAATTGGCGTTTTGTAATGCATGAAGTGTTGGCGGCGGGTCATAGCGTTTAGTCAACTCAAAATCGACTGCGGAAAAAATGTTGGGGTGTAGTTTTCACAAGTTTGACCTTTTCTCAATGACACTACTTTGTTTGGCGATGGCCAAAAAAAAAAAAACGATTTTTTTCGTGGAAAATTAGGTGGTGGGGAGAAAAATATATTATACACAATGAAAACAATGTGGTGTGTCATAAAGAATACAAATTAGAATGCAAAATGTATGACCTTGTACTGACCTTTACTAACATTGTAACTAAATACCAAACTTACATTTTATTTACAGTCTTTTCCAAACATAAATTTTCTTTCCACAAATCTCAACAATTTATTCCAATAAAAGTGTTATTTACATAAAAGCAGCCACAGGCATTAATAATTATACCGTCACATGAGAATGTCATAAACCACTCAAAGATTTATGCTAATTGCAATTAGACTGCGCAACAAATTGATATGTTGTGAGTTATGGCCAACCGCTAACCATACAGCACACAGTTTGCAAATCCATTCCATTCGATTTCAAAATTAACCAGTTACACCACCATCACTACCACTACCACATTGCAGAGCAAACGATACGTAATTATAGATACATTTGTAATTCGTTGTTTATAACCCCAACAAATCCAACACCTCGATGACATTTTTTAGTAGTTTTGCATGTTAAGCCGTATGGTAATCGCAAGTGGCAGGCAGCCTCACCACCAGCTATGGCCCATAAAAGACAATCCAATAACAAATTAACTGTGGCGCCACCTATCAATACGACGCTCATTTCGAAGCACAACAACAAGAAAAAAAACACACAAATAACAAATTACCATTACGTGCCGAGTTAACACAATTACACCTCGGTTTTGTAATGCTGAAGAGATTAAAATCAAAGATTATTTTTAAAGTATGCAGAAGGCACAACAAGTTTGCCGACATGCAAAGTTCGATTGAAAAGCGATAAGGTTGGAAATAAGGAAGTAAATGTTAATAAAGATAAATAAAAAATTGATTGACTGGGTAATTAAATTAAACAGCTTTGCCAACTATGGGAAAGAATTTAAAAAGTGGTGAAGGACATAGGTCTTTGGTGGATCTTTTATAAAAAAACAGGCATTTTTATACCCTACAACACTATGTGTTGGGTGTATTATAAGTTTGATTGGGCCAAAAATTATGTAACACCACGAAATATTGGTTTCCCGCATAGGAAAGTATATACGGATCTTCCTATCTCACCGAGCTGAGTCGATCTAGCTATGTATGTCCGTCCGTCCGTCCGTCTGTCCATGTTAATTTGTAATCACTCTAAAGGTCGCAATTATGGTCCGATCTTCACGAAAATTAGAATGCAGGAGGGACTAGGGTCAGAATAGAACCCTATTTCTTTTGGATATGATTGCATAATATTTAGGGGTTAAAATGGACCAAAAACTGAAAAAAATTCCTGATTTTGAAGTTGCTCTACAGGTCGCAATTAAAGACCAATCGACACGGAAGTTAGCAAGGGGCTAGAGCTTAGGGCTGGGCAGAAGCCTTCCAATTTTGATGGTCATCGGGTAATATTAGGTGGGTGAAATAGGCCACAACATTTGTGTTAAATAAAAGTCAAATTTTCCATTAAACCGCGAATATTCTTAATCCCGGCGAAATCTCAAGCACGCGAACAGGTCAATTCTGACCGCTGCGTAGATGCCGATAGTAAATATATCGGTTATATATAGCGAAATATATACAATGTATATATAGAAGAAGGAGAAGGAGGTGAAGTATACAATGCTTATATCTCAAGAATGGCTAGACCGATTTCGCCAAATTTTGTCAATTCAGAATGCCCTTTTACCATAAAAATATAAAATTAAAAAAAAAATCGCATAAAAAGATGCCTATAATGATGTTAATATAGATTTTTAGTATTTTGTGACATTTTTTTATTTTTTCATATTTTTTATCGCATGCGATTTTTTCAATTTGACTTATAATATTGAATTGTACATTTTGTAATATTTTTTCATTTTACAACACAGGTTGGGGTTATTTAATACAGATTGCAATTATCCTCTCGAAAAAGGTTAAGGTTAGGCTCAGAATGGCTAGGCCTATGGTTTTCAAAAATGTTTCTGATTTTGCAGCCGTTATAAAGTTAACAAATTGAATCCAAAGGAAATCTCGCATGAAGTTAGAGTTTAGGACAGCGGGTAGAATGGACCACTACTTTTTGTGTAAAAATACCAACATTACTTACAGGCGATATCCGAAATTCACAAAAGGTAAACTTCTGGCTTTTTTATGCTGATTTCGTTAATGAATAAAGCCAAATATCGTAGACAAGCAAATCATATAGATGAGTTTAAATTTGGTGACGCAGAGGGACCTCTTGCCTTTGGAGTTGATCGCAAAATATTTAGGGGTTCAAATTAACCAAAAACAAAAAAAATTTCCTGCTCACACAATTGAAGAGAGTTAAGGACAGGGAAGAATTCTAGCATTTTGGATAACCATTGGTATATGTAGCTGTAAAATGGACCACATCAGCTAACAGCACGATGGAGTGCGTAAATATTGATCAAATGTCCCTGGCCAAAGAGCTAAGTGTAATCTGGGCAGTGCTCTATGACATCATTTCAAAAGCGAAATCTTCAAAATTTGGACATAAGGGGGCTTCTAACATATTGTAGTGTTGTAGGGTATCACATGGTCGGCCCCGCACGACCGTAGCCTTTGCTTACTTGTTTAAGTATTTTTTTAAAGTTATTGGGACTATATGGAGGCTATATGAAGATGTGGACCTGTACAGACAATTTTCTGTCTTAGGCTGTAGTATAAATTACGAATGTCAAATACCAAATTTTAAATAAGGAAACGCTATTCACAAAAAAAAATCCTATATTTTTATCCACTTTTTTACCTTCTTATTTTAGTTATTGCAAGGCCTGTATATTTATTGAAGAAAAAATCCTAAGTTTTCGAAAAGTTTAAGGCATTTAAGAGAAGGTTGCAACATTATAGCTCTGGGAAGCGATAATAGGGATACCTCAGCAAAGAATTTAGCAAGCGCCTTTAAACAAATGGGAGGAATATAAGACATTAGCAAAATCACCAAAACAAATATCAGAAATATATTTTTATAAGTCTAAGTTTACCGAGGATGATGTTATTAAAACTATTGCACAATGAACCCACATCCAATTTTTCTGTCCAAAACTATTTCAACGTCTCCAAATGTAAACCAACAGTGACCTCATTAACAAATTTCAAAATTCCAGCTCTATTCCTTCAACCAATACCCAATTTAATACTATTTATTTATTTTACAATTATGGAGCACATTTCCTAAACCACCTATATTTCTTAATTCCATATAACAACAGAGACCTCAATATAAAATTTGAGGATTCCAGCCCCATTCCTTCACCCAATAGCAAATCTAGTACCACCAAGTACTTTTCGAACATTTATAGGACACTTTTTCAATACAACCTCCGTATCTTATTTACAGATACCAACAGAGACACCTATATTCATTTAAGGATTCCTGCTATATTCTATCACCCAATTAAGTATCGCTTAGTACAGGGTTGCCCATATTCGACGGACCCATGTTTTTTTTTTTTTTTTTAATCAAAGAAAAAAATAAAAATTTGGCGGTTGGAAATGTTAATCATTTAATTTGTTCCAAGTAGATTTGTTTATATCAATTTTTGAATGTGATATCTCTCAAATGGCCGCCTCTGGCGTTGATGACGTATTGTGCCCTTTTTGCTGCATTTTCCATCGTTTTGCCAACATTTCGGCCGGAATAGCGGCTATTTCTTCACGAATGTTGTCCTTGAGCTCTTCCACGGTCCTTGGCTTGTTAACGTAAACCTTTGACTTCAAATATCCCCACAAGAAGAAGTCAGGCGGCGACAAATCGGGCGAACGCGGTGGCCAGTCCAAATCACCACTTTTCGACATCAAACGGCCCGGAAAAAAATTCTTCAGAAAATCGATTGTTATGCGACTTGTGTGCGGTGGAGCGCCGTCTTGTTGAAACCAGAACTGCCTCATACGCTTTCGACGAATAATTGGCATCACAAAATTGGTCATCATGTCGCGATAACGCTCCTGATTGATGGTAACAGCATGGCAATTTTCATTTTGGAAGAAAAACGGTGATGTGACATCTCTGGCAAAAGTTATGGCGTTGCCAGATGGGTCCGTCGAATATGGGCAACCCTGTACAACCTCCGTATCTTATTTACAGATACCAACAGAGGCACCTATATTTAATTTAAGGATTCATGCTATATTCTATCACCCAATACCCAATTAAGTACCACTTAGTACTTTTCGTACAATTATAGTAAATATTTCCAAAACCACCTCCATATCTCAATTCCAACTACCAACGGATACCTCAATTACAAATTTGAGGACTCCAGCCCAATCCCCTCATGTAATACCAAATATAGTACAATTTAGTACTTTTCGTACCTCAAACATAGATACCATCAATAATATAAATGTCAATTTTTAGAATTTCATCTCAACCCCTTCACCCAATAGCAAATTGTACAAAATATAGTACTATTTAATACTTTTGGTGCACATTACAGTACACATTTCTAAAACAACCCCTTTATCACAAACCTACCACGAACAGGGATCCAATGCCAAATCTTAAACATCTAGCTTCACACTATGTAAAACTGTTCCAAATTTAGTACCATTTATGACATTCCGTATACATAGTATACATTTCCAACTTACTTTCCAACTTTGATTCGCATAGCAAATTTTAATTTTTACCACTCTCTGTTCACATAATACCAAATGGTAACATTTTACAAGCTTCGTACCATTTTACAACATTTAGTGACCTTTAAGGTCGAATTTCGAAAAACCCTTTGTTACATCTATCCTGCACTCCGTCATTAACTTTCATTCCAAGTCCATACTTTTCGTACCATTTTTCAAAAATTCGGCCTTCGTATCAAGAATGGTCCTCGCGCAAAATTCGAAGATTCTAACATCTGTCGGGCGTTGATTCTCAGTCAGTTATTAGTTGGTACAATAGACCAGCGTTAACAATGGAAAACGCCTCAAATGTCCTCGGAGTGATTACTGCCGTAGTTTCGGGTTGATGGATATGAATCTGATGCATAACGGAGAATTAATTCCGGAGGGCTGTAGTTAATAGCCTACACTATTTTATAGGAACTTAAAACATTTCAACAAAAATCCGAAAACTACCACTTAATTGAAACCCGTTATATGGGGACTATACGAGGACGTGGACCTGCATATGAAATTTCTTGTCATATGTTGTAGTACCCATTAAGATTTTTTCAATACGAAATTTTAAACGATTCCGGCGAATAATGTTGCTGAAATCATCAAAATACTGAATATCGGGAGGTACCGTTATATGAGGGCTATACGAAGATCTGGGCCTGCATACAATTTTTGTGTTATAGGCTGTAGTACCCATTACGAACTTCAAATACGAAATTTGAAATAATTCCGGTACATAATGTCGTTAAAATCAAGAAAATACCGAATATCGCGAGGTACCGTTATATGGGGGCTATACGAAAACGTGGACTGACATGGCCCATTTACGAACTTAACCTACCCACTGGTAAACTATGCATGTGTGCAAAAATACCGAATATCGGGAAGCACCGTTATATGGGGGCTATACGAAAACGTGGACTGACATGGCCCATTTACGAACTTAACCTGCCTACTGGTATACTATGCATGTGTGCAAAAATACCGTAAATTGGAAGGTACCGTTATATGGGGGCTATACGAAAACCTGGACCGACATGGCCCATTTACGAACTTAACCTGCCTACTGGTAACTGCCTACTGGTACTGGTGCAAAATTTTAGCCTTCTATCTCAATTCTTTCGAAAGAAAGCCTTATTAGATAGACACACACAGACAGACGGAAATCGCTAGATCTTCTTAGAATTTAACGCTGATTCAGAATGGTGGAGGGCATAAAAACTGTTTAAAATGTTATATTATCAAACAATTATTACCTGCTTAATTTTAAATTCTTTAAACAATGCTCGTCGGCTTTGTTTAAATCACATTAATTAGATTTTATACACAACAACAACAACAACGAATATGACAACTACAACATCGACCATAAAGTCAAACAAAAGCGAAAGGAACATAAATCATTTCACAAGAAATTCGCAGGATTCCTTTTGGAAAAACGGCTACGAACAACAGGACAAACATACATGGTTGTCGTCGAAGACGGGCAGAGACAATCGTTGTATTTTAAACAGATAAGTTCGAATGTGTGATAAAAGCTACTATAATACAAAGACACGTTTTTTTTTTTTTCATTAAAAAGGGTAGACCTAGGAAAGGTTGTATTCTTATTCTAAAATTTCTACAATTTTAAAAAAATTTATAAAATTTCTAATATTTAATCCTTGACCTTTTGAGAGGTTATGGAAGATGTTTTTAGTTTTGATTTTAACTTTATTCCAAAACAAAAATCGAAAAATTGTAAAAAAAGTATATCACCCCACCCCAATGCACGAAATCTACTTGTCTTGCATTTTTGCCGACATTATGCCAGTAGAATAGAATACACGTCGACATAATAGATATTCATCAGATAATTTCAAGTGCGTTACTCTTGTTATTTCCATTGCTGCTGCTGTTGCCGCATATCTTTCTCTAGATATACAGAAGTCGAGCGTGTTTGTCTCCGGAAATGTATGCAATTCCACAGATGAGTAACTACATGAACCAGTCATTGCTGGAAACACTAGCAGTGGCTAGGCATGCCGCCAGCAATGGGAGAATATGGACCGTAAATCATAACAAAAAGTAGTAAATTAAAAAAAAAAGATACAGAAACAAGGAATGGAATATCTTTTGAGGAGGATAAAGGAAAAGATATGTACTGCGATATACTCAAAGAGTGGCCCAGATGGATACACACACACACACACAAAAGGGTTACAGTTTCCAGAATATGGTGTGACTTTATGTTTGTTACAATTAGTTACAATTTATCGTCCATAGAAGTTATCATGTAAAATAAAAGAGAAAGAGAGAGAGAGAGAGAGAGAGAGGAAGATGAAAAAAATATGACACCTATTTTTTGTAATTTATTATGACATGCCTGAATGCAGTAGAGAATTACAAGATATATTGCATAAGGACATCGACCTTGTTCATTGTCTGATCTTTTAGATTCTATTTTATGTATTTATAAGTGCTATTAATTTTATGATATCTATCATCGCATTGGTAAATATGAAACGGCCACTAATACCATGCAAAAAAAAAGAGTAAGCAGATTCAAAAGCATTGCTAATAATTAAATATTTGTGTATCGGAAATTAAAAAATCTATATCGGAAAGTACCCTAAATAGAGGTGGAAGTTCTCCACCTTTTCACATTTTTTTTAATTTCAAAAGAATTGATTGTCAAAAAAATTTACTTTGGGTCTAAGAATTGATATTTTATTATTAGATCTTACCCAAAAACCAAGAATAAACCCGTACTTCATGTTATTCTATGGAAAATTCATCCGCAAAGCATAATTAATTTTTAATATAAGCAACCAAAAAAAAAAAAAAAAAAATGAAAAAAGAAATCGCTATTTCAATTTTATACCTTTCAAGAAATATATTCCTGCTAAAAAAAAAAAAAAAAAAAAAAAAAAAAAAAAAAAAAAAAACTCGAAAATACTCCTGATATTTCAACCATTTTTTCCTTGGCCTTTTTTGGAGAGGAAAATAATGCAAAACTTAACATAATTTTGTCGATTTTCATCGAATGGCAGTCTCTACAGATTTGTAAGCATTGTAACCTGAAAATCGTAGAGCCCGAATAACCTTCGGCCGATCAGTACCCAACATCATAATCCGAACTTAAATTTGTATATTTATGGGGTGGGATGAAAAAACTGCAGCCAACTTCAGACTGCTGTCATTTCTAAGCCACTCGTCCGACAGCTGTTAAAATTGTTACAGTGACAACTCTTTATATTGTTTACAAGCGTACAAAAGCATTTTGGTGAGAATTTTCCAAAAAAAAAAGGTATCGTGATGGAATTGAAGCGTGATATGTGATATCTTTATATTTGGCTGGAAAGCCACAAGTGACCTTCAGAGCACTCCAGCATTTAAATGTGAATAAATCTCTTGTGTTTCGTACCATCGCTCGTTATCGTGATACTGGTAGCGTAGCCCGACGTCAAGGAAGTGGACGTAAGAAAACAGCAACATCAGCAGAAATGGTTCGAAAAGTAAAGAAGCGACTTGATCGAAACCCGCGTCGCAGTGGCCGAAAAATGGCTGGTGATCTGAACATATCGCAATTTCCATTCGGCAAATATTGAAAAATGAGCTCGGGGTAAAGCCATTGACATTTCAAAAAGTCCAAGAACTTACACCGCTACAAAAAGAAAATAGACTCAAAAGAGCTAAAGAGTTGCTTCGCTTGATGATGAGAAAACATTCGTTGTACAGCAGTTTGTAAACAGACAAAATGATCGTGTTTTCTTGCCAAAGACGTCAGCTGAAAATGTGCACCTTGGTTTGGCCACCAGAACTCAAGCGCCGGCCATGGTGATGAGAGGGCCGCAACAACAGCCGAATGTTGCTCTCCGCTGGTATTAATCGACCGTGGCATCAGAATAAATGGAGAATATTATCGCGAAAATATTCTGGAGGGTGTATTAAAGCCTTGGGCACGCAAACATTTCGGCCGCAGACCTTGGACATTCAAACAGCCAAGAATGGTTACAAAATGAGGTTCCTCGCTTCATTCCCAGCGCACAATGGCCACCAAAATCTCCGGATACCAATCCGTTGGTCTGGAGTATTTTGGAAAGCAAGGTTGGTACTAAAAATAACAAAAACAATATAATGAGCTGTCACCTCAAGCAAGCGTTTTGCCGGCAATGGGCCAGCTTGTGACGGTTTCATTGGCCGTTTGAAGGCCATAATTCGTGCCAAAGGTGACCAATTTGAACAAATCCAAACTTATTCTAAAATTTGATGCTATTTCCGACATTTTTTGCTTTCATTTAATAAAATTAAACAAGTTAAAAAGTAGTAAGTTCGGCCGGGCCGACCTTTGAATACCCTCCACCATTTGGAACGAATTTGGAAATTTTCAGAAAATAAAATCATTAAAACATTCTGTTAAAATTTTAAAAATACCAAATATAGACGTTATATTGAGATGTATACGACGTGGGCCTACATAGGCATTGTTTGTCATAAGCCATTACCATATTCAAATTCGAAACTTGAAATAAACGGTGAATAATGTAGCTAAAATCATCAAAATATCGTATATAGGGAGGTACCGCTACATCGGAGCTGCGTGAATACCTGGACCTGCATAGACAATTTTCTGTCACATTACGAACTTCAAACACCACATCTTAAACAATTTCGGTGGGTATTGTACCTAAAATCGTCAAAATACCGAATATAGTTCATCCCTGATATATGGGGCCTATACGAAGACGTGGACCAGCATAGACAATTTTCTGTCTAAGGGTGTAGTATCCAATTCGAATTTCAAATACCAAATTTGAAACAATTCCGGTGAATAATGTCGCTAAAATCATCAAAATACGGAATATAGGGGGGTACCGTTATATGGGGGCTATACAAAGACGTGGACTGCACAGACAAATTTCTGTCTTAGGGTGTAGTATCCAATTCGAACTTCAAATACCAAATTTGAAACCATTCCGGACCTACATGCCCCATTCACGAAATTAACCTGCCTACTGGAAAACTAAACATCTGTGCAAAATTTTAGCCACCTATGTCAATTCATTCGAAAGATAGCATGAACAGACAGACGGACAGACAGAAGGACATCGCTAAATCGACTTAAAATTTTACGCTGATCAAGAAAATATATACTTCGTTGGGTCTGACATGAGTATTTCGAGGAGTTACAAACGGAATGACAAAGTTAGTATACCCTCCATAGTATGGTGGAGGGTATAAAAAATGTCAAAATTATGGCGTTTGACTTTGTTGCATTTTTTTATTTCACCCTGTAGGTAGTCTATGCAGTCCAAATCTGACAAAAAATGTGAAGGAGGTAGTCGATTTAGTCCGAAGCTGGCACGTTGTTGTATTTATATCCGACATAGGTCAGATACGAAATGGACAAAATTGGCCCACCTCCCCACAAAGGGTTTGAATAATCATAACGGAAGGGTATATATATGTCGCCAAAACCGACTGGTACTTTTTAAATTTTTTTATTATTTTTCGTTTATAATGAACACTTTTTGGTCTTCTTGGAAGTTATATAAAAATTCTGGGTACCAACAACCAATTATGTTACCATAGCTCCCGAACCATAATTTGACCACTTGTTAGGCAGATGTTTTATAAACATTATTAACTCTATTGTATATTTGTGTTATCCAGGTCTTAACTGGATCTTAAATTTGGACAATCGGGTCAAAACATCTTTTCCACAATCAGGGTAAAAATAACTACATCTGAAAAAAATTAAATCAAAATTAAAAAAGTTTTTACTAAAATACGGTCCGGAGACATTAAGAACGAAAATTAGAACGTGGACTGATATTGAAAAACCAAACAAACCAGGAATCATATCGTTGGCTGAGATTTTAACAGACGAATGGATTTTGATATACCAGACAATGTTAGAATCAGCAGAGAAAGAAGGCCTTGTTGCAATCACTGCATTGTATGTACATCTTTGTAAAGCTTATAATGTCATTTAAGGCAACTACTATGCTGGCGCCCAACAATTGATTCATAGCAAAGTTTTCGGAAATTTAAATTCTCCCATTATATTGAAACCTCAAAAACGGCACAAATAACATCAAATGCCAACAATTCTCAGAGAAATTAGTTCTTTCGAAAGAAGACAGCCATGATTTCTTGCATTCTTATAAATACAGCCAATTAGTGGCACAAACCAGCATATCGCTCATCAAAGTATGTAATAATTCAAACTAATCTGTCTCACTGTCTTCGCTATCATTACAAATCGCATGCCAGCCACTATTCTTAGTTAAGTTATTATCGTTTGGCATTCATGAATGCTAGTCACGTTCTATTGCCACTACCAATAGATAGCCGGCGAACAAGCCAGAGCCAACCAACCGACAAGTCATATGTAATAACTGCAAACAATATTTTCGCATGTCATTATGTTTGTCACCCAACCGGCCAGCAATCGAACCAGTGGACATGTAAGTGCCTACCTCCCTCCCTCCATCCGCAACATGACTGACACCACATAAAGACCTTGTTTATTAATTTAGCAAAGAGTGATTATTTATTAATGTTTTAATGTCACTGTTGAGAGCGAGACTTTGGTCGATTGGTTGGTGGCCACAAACTCTGTGAATATTGCATGGCACGAAAGTATGACTAAAACTAAAATATATCGTTTTAAATTTTGCTCTGTTGCAATAAACTATTGACAGGGCCAGATATACTGATAAATTAGCGAACATAAATAACTAGTGTAGATATTATTAATTATAAATGTATGTGTGTCATAAAACAAATATTAGCATTTTAAGCATTTTTCCAAGAGATTTTTTTTGCGTTATGTGGAATAGATTATATGCTTGTTATTGCGAAATGAAATGGTAGCTATCAATATTGATATGTTTGGTAAAGGGTGTTGCTGTTATGAAATAATTGAAATTTATATAAAATTAATATTTATATTAAAAATTTTACAAAAATAATTGACCTAGTTCTAAATTTAGTAAAATCAAAAAAAAAAAAAAAGATTTTTTTAAATATACATATGAAATTCGGGCATATTTGAGAATGTAGTATTTAGTTACGGAAAACGGTAAAAATATAACTGTCTTCAGAAAAATATTATAAATAAGAATAGAAAAATATAAACCTCTTATTTATGAGAATCGAGTAATAACAAAGTTCAGGCGGGTCGACTTATTCCCTCAAAATCCCTTATATATGCTATGCTATTTTTTTGTTTTTGTGAGGAGTTAATCTAGCGACAAGAACTTAAATAATCAAATTAAAGAATATTTTGGTGGAAATTGCGGACGAAACTCAACAACAAATTCATTAAAAATCATGATATATCGTTGTATAGCGACTATGTCAAAAAGGGGGCGTGTATTGAGTAGTTTTTAATCCAAGCAAATGTTTTAATCTAAGCAAATAAGCACGAAATTTCAAATATTAGGTGATTTAATTGGCAATAGCAACAAAGTCAAACGTCATAATTTTTACATTTTTTCTATACCCTCCACCATACTATGGAGGGTATATTAACTTTGTCATTCCGTTTGCAACTCCTCCTCGAAATACTCATGTCAGACCTAACAAAGTATATATATTCTTGATCAGCGTAAAATTCTAAGTAGATCTAGCGATGTCCGTCTGTCTGTTGTAATCACGCTAATTATTTTGAGATATAAGGCGAATTGAGATACAAGGCTAAAATTTTGCACACATGTTTATTTTTACAGTAGGCAGGTTAAGTTCGTAAATGGGCCATGTAGGTCCACGTTTTCATATAGCCCTCATTAACGGTACCTCCCGATATTCCGTATTTTGATGATTTTAGCGACATTATTCACCGGAATTGTTTCAAATTTGGTCTGTGCAGGTCCACGTCTTCGTATGTTTCGTAGTTTCAAATTAAGTATTTAGAGTTCGCAATGAGAACTACAGTCTATGACAGAAAATTGTTTACGCAGGTCCAGGTATCAGTACCTCCCTATATTCGGTATATTGACGATTTTAGGTACAATACTCACCGAAATTGTTTGAGATGTCGTATTTAAAGTTCGTAATGGATGTTACAGCCTGGGATAGAAAACACCGATATAACGGTACCTCTAGCTCTATATACGGTCCATATTTTAATGATTTTAGCTACATTATTCTCCGCTTATTTCAAGTTTCGAATTTGAATATGGTAATGACTTATGACAAACAATGCCTATGTAGGTTCACGTTGATATAAGAACGTCGATATAATAGCTACATTGGGTATTTTAAAGATTTAAACAGATTTTATTTTTTGAAAATTTCCAAATTAGTTCCAAATGGTGGAGCGTATTCAAAGTTTGACCCGGCCGAACTTATTGCTTTTTAACTTGTTAAATGTTCGGAAATAGCTTCAAATTTTAGAATAAGTTTAGATTTGTTCGAATTGGTCACCTTTGGCACGAATTATGGCCTTTAGTCGGCCAATGAAACCGTCACACGCTGCCCGAATGTTGCTCTGCGGTATTTTGTCCCATTCACGGCGAAGCGCTTGCGGAAGGTGATCGACACTTTGGAATTTTTTAGTGCCAACCTTGCATTCCAATATATTCCAGATACAATAGTCCAACGGATTGGTATCCGGAGATTTTGGTGGCCATTGTGAGCTGAAAATGAAGCGAGGAACCTCATTTTGTAAACACTCTTGGGTGGCGCTTCCTGAGTCCTGTTGGAATGCCCAAGGTCTGCCGCCAAAATGTTTGCGTGCCCAAGGCTTTAATACACCCTCCAGAATATCTTCGCGATAATATTCGGCATTTATTCTGGTCGAATAAAACGAGCGGAGAGCGACCATCGGCTGTTATGGCGGCCCACACCATAACCATGGCCGGCGCTTGAGTTCTGGTGGCCAACCGAATGTGCACATTTTCAGCTGACCCCTTTGGCAAGTAAACACGATCATTTTGATTGTTTACAAACTGCTGGAAAACAAATGTTTTCTCATCGGAGAATACCAAATTCGGCAGTTCACAACTTTCGGCCAAGCAAATCAACTCTATAGCTCTTTTCTTGCACTTTTTGAAATTTATATGGCATATTGCGACATGTTCAGCTCACGAGCCATTTTTGGCCATTGCGAGGCGGGTTTCGATGAAGTCGCTTCTTTACTTTTCGAACCATTTCTGCTGCTGTTGCTGTCCACTTCATTGATGTCGGGCTACGCTACCAGTATCACGGTAGCGAGCGATAGTACGAGACGAAAGATTTATTCACATTGAAATGCTGGAGGGCTCTAACGATACCCAATTCTGGTTTTCCAGTCAAATATTAAGAAATCACACTATCGCGCATGAATTCCATCACAAATAATTTTTTTCTGGAAAATTCTCAGCAAAATGCCTTTGTACGCTACAAACAGTGCAATGAGCTGTCACTGGAATTATTTCAACAGCTGTCAGACGAGTGGCTTAGAATTGACAGAAGTCTGAAGTTGGTTGCAGTTTTTTCATCTCATCTTGTCTTTGTTAACCATTACGTTGGTGCCCAAATAGTAAAGAAATTAAATTTTATTTAAAATGTAAGAAAGATATCGGACAAGTAAGCGTTCCGGACTTACATTAGATCAATTGTGAAAATCGGCAGTATAAATTTACTCCTTAAAGTACCTACCACACAAACAATTACAATTTTCAAAAATATATAGGGTAAGTGTACCAGTAGTCGGCACTTTTAGGATTTTCGCGTTTTTAATCGCTCACCATTCTGAGTGGAATTTTTCAATTATTACAAAGTTAATTTATTCAGATTCGAAATTTTATATAGTTTTTGCAATAATAATTAAAGTTTTAATAGCTTTTTATTAAATTTCAAAAATTTGTAGTTTTATTAAAACAATGATTTTTTGCCAGTAGTCGGCACCACTTGCTAATTGTCGGTATGGCATGTTCCAACAGTTGGCATACCAATTTTTTTGGAAGAATAATTAATAATAATAATAAATTAATTCATTAAAATATAATATTTTTGTTTAGTTAAATTGATTCGACGTTTTCATTTTACTTTTCTTAAGAATATGAATTGTTGAGGACCTCACAGACAAAAATTTAATTTTTATTAGAATAAATCATCTTTTCTTAGCGAAATTGTACACAAAGATGGCTGACAATATGTTTGAAGTAAACAAAATACATTTATTTATAATAGTTTCATTTATTTGGGCTTAAAAATAAAAAGTGCCGACTACTGGGATATGCACACTTCCCTATGTATGTCATAGAAATTGTTTAAACTTCGGACATAGTAATATTTTTATATGGGAATATATATTATCTTTCCTGCCAAAAATACGTTAAAATGGTGTTTTTTTTCTAACATAAACCGCAGGTCACTTGGAATCTTCATAAAAAAATCTTCGATGGTCCAGGTTCTTGAGCAACTCCCTTAAAACGATCCCTTACTTATTGGTATTTTGGAGGTTCTGGTAACAATAAACTGCAAATTATGATTTTCGAGATCTGTATTAAACTCTTTGTCAAAAATAATCCCCAGATTTCAGGGATAATAAGATGTTTCCGTTTTATAACAAGTACCATATAGCCAAAACTATTTTTATTTATTAAATAATTAATATACAATGCAACCCGATTTCATTATACCACAGAGAAAACAAATAAATCACACGAAAGCAAAATATTATGACAAGTAACCCTTTTTGCACAAAATAAAATAAATGTTAATAAATTATTCATTCACTCAGTCAAGCATTGCCAATTGGACAAACTACAATTTGCCGACATTTAATTAAGGTGCTGAAAAAAAATTATACTCAACATAGTAACAAAAACTTTATGGCGTATCAAAAAAAGTCGGCAATTCAACAATAAATTTACACCGTTGATATTCAGTTTGCCAACATCAAAACATTTCAATTTAAAAACTAAATTAAAACGAAATTAGCAATAAGAATGTATCCCGCTGATAGCTTTGAAATTGTTTTGTCCCCCCAAGAACCGAAAAAACAGCAAAACACTTCAAAATTTCCCCCCCCCAATAAAAATCTCACAGCATAACACAAAATAAAATTGCCATGATATGCTTTTAGACATTAACTACAAAAATCAAACTTTATGTCTTTTTAACCAAGTTACAAGAAAATGAAAAAAAAACAGAACTCGTTGTCGATTTTGTGCCACCGACCGCTTTGCTCCGCGTTCTTGTTGAGGAAAATATGCAACACTTCAACAAAATTGTTGTTGTTTTGTTTTCAATGTGCCACAAACTAAACTGACATTTCTAAATTGCACGGTGGCAAAATGCACTTTTTTTGGCGGCAGTACCCTCCGCCTACGGCTATTTCGAACTGTCTGTCGTTTTGCTAGTTTTTTTTGCGCTGCACAACAATTCAATAATAAAACTTTTCTGGAATTTCGTAAAACGCGAAATGTACTTAAAACATATGTTGTACTTTTTGTACTTTGTTTGGAATTGAAAACCTTCTCTACCATCAGCTGCTTTGCGAGAGACAACAAAAGGACAAATACCATTGGGAATGACATTGAGAATCAGATAAGTTCCTGTAACTAAAAATGGAGCACGGCGACTCCGGTAATTGTTCCGAAATGGCACAGTGTTTCGAAAGGAATTTTTTTTTTAATTATTAAAAAAAAATATTTTACACGTGTTTTTGGAGAAAAATAATACAAATTCAAGATTTATTTAGGGTAAAACTGAAGCCCCTCATTGAGAATTTTTTGTATTGGAATTTATTTGACGTATAAGTAATGCCATGTAGTATACGCCCCAATAACCTCATAAAATATTTAGATTTCAAGTCGTTCCGGAAAAATCCAAATAGTTGGAATTCAGATATTACGTATTCCAATTATTTGGATATTTATATCCTCCACCATACTATGGTGGCGTTTGTAATACCTCGAAATATCCATATATATATATATATATATATATATATATACACTGGTGGCCAAAACTAAAGCAACTGAAATTACAAGGAGAATGAATGCCCTGTAACTTTTTCAAAAATTTAGAAAATGAGAAAGTTTTTCTTGTTTTAAATTGGTTACTTTATTCACTTTTTAAAAACCTAAAACATAAAACCAAAATTCATTTTTATATAAAAAATAATGTTTGGTAAAGTCAATTAACCCGATTTTGGCTTGGACAAAACAAAAGCAACTCAGTTGTACATTCATATGACCGCTGCAATTTCAGTTGTTTTTACTGTGATATTTATCGCTTTTTGCTTCCTTCGACAATTTCGCTTGTCATAAATCCTTTTTGAGAAGTTTTTTACAACAGTATGTGTTTTTCTTTTCGTTTTTTAAGTACTGCCCAAAAAAAGTTCAAAAATGGCTAGAAGAAAATACAGTACCTGAATAAAATAGCAAATTATCAGTGACTATCAAAACAATATATCACAGAAAATGATTTCCGAGAAATATTTCATAAATATTTATGTGATTTCATAATTATTTCTGTATACTAAGTCGGTTTTTTGAAACTGGATCAGTAGTAACAGTCTATAACGGATGAAGGCCGTGAAAAACTTCTGCCCGTACTGATCCACAAATTGTGAGAGAAATAAAAAACAACTATTTAAGAGTTCAACTGGATTGGTGAGAGAGCAATCATTGGATATAAGCTCGAGATAAGTGCGTAGACGAGTAGTGGCAGCTGGTCTGCATGCCCGTAAGACATCAAAAAACCATTTATATCTGAAAAAAATAAAAAGGCTTTCGGAAACGATAATATTAAGTGGAATCAAGCTCAATGGAAAAAAAAAACATTATTTCTGGGATGAGTCTACGTTTAATATTAAAGGCTCAGTCGTGAAAAATTTTAAGGTGAGAAGACCAAAAAATTAAGGACTCAAGCCGCAGTGTTGCAAAGGTGCAGTGAAGCATGAAGGAGTGTCAAAAATGGCGTGGCTCTGTTTTTCTTTCTATGGACTTGGGCCTATCCATAAAAAAGGAAGTTGTGGATCTGTTCTGAAAAAAATATTCGGCTGATTTGGGTGTTTCAGCAGGATAATGATCCCAAACTTGTATCAATACTTGTCAAATATTGGTTGCGGGAGTCAAAAATTCATGTTTTGTTATGGCCGGCACAATCACCTGACCTAAACTCCTTAGAAATCCTTTGGAGTATCGTAGATAGGAAGATTCGGAAGATTCGGAAATAAATAAGCACAACATTTTCTAAAGAATTCGGGGTGCCTGAGAAAGCACACCCAAGGATCAAATTGAGCGTGTTATAGATTCAATGCCTCGTAGGTGTGCAGCTGCTACCAAAAATAATGGTTATGCTATCGACTACTAGCCAAAATTTAATTATTTTAAAATAAAAAATCAAAAGTTGCTTTAGTTTTGACCAAGCAAAAATTGGGTCATTTTAGTTTTCCACATATTATTTTTCGTTCAAAATTATTTTTGTGTTTTTATTTTTAGTTTCTTAAAAGTGAATTAATCCCCTCATTTAAAACTGGAAAAATAATTACGATTTGTTTATTTTTGTAAAAGTTACAGGACATTTATTGTCTTTGCGATTTAAGTTGCTTTAGTTTTGGCCACCAGTGTATATATATTCTTGATCAGCATAAAATTCTATGTCGATTTAGCGATGTCCGTCCCTCCATCTGTCTGTGGAAATCACTCTAACTTCCGAACGATAAAATTGATAAAATTTTACTCTAATATGTATTATGTTTGAAAGACTTTTGGTATTAAAAATGGGTGATGTAGGCCCACGTTTTTGTATAGCCCCCATGTAATGGTACCTCCCCTTTTCGGTATTTTGGTGATTTAAGCGGCATAATTCATCGCAAATATTTCGAATTTGGTATTTGAAGTTCGTAACGGATTCTGACCAAAACTCTTGGATTTTTTAAATTGTTTATTAAAGGATCCCCTTAAGCGATAATCACAGATTTTTAAGAATGCTTCTTTTGATGGACCTCCTGTCTAAAAATTGTGGATTTTTTTAATATCTTTTACAAGATAAGGCTTTTCTAGAAAAGAATAGGTTTTTGAGTATTTTACAAGACCTTCCATGAAGTTTTAAGTTTTTTAAAGATGTCCAACCAATGATTATGGATTTGTAATGGTAATATTACTTTGACACGGACATCTTAAAATTTTGCGTTTTTAAGAAATTGTTCGAAGAAGAACCTCTTGGCCGAAAACATGGCCTTTTTAAGCAATTTTGTAAAAGCTCTTTGGAAAACAAATTTTGATTAAAAACAATATTTTAACAAGGCCTTTCTTCGTGAAATTTTCAAGAAAAATTTAAAATGTCTGTAGGTTTCTTAAGAATATACTTTGAGCCTTCCTGGAAAATGATTAAAGAATATATTTCCAAGGACTTCCAAAATAAAATTGCTCGATCTTAATTTATAGTGTATTTGTATGTATTTTTAGAATATTTTCACAAGAACTTGCAATCAAAAATTACGGGTTTTTAAGATTTTTGTATAAATGAACCTTAAAAAATGAATTTTTAGATTTTTTTATTTGAAACGACCTCCTGACCAGAAATCATGGACTTTTTAAGAATATTTTTAGAAGGTCCTCTTGAGGAAAAATTTTCGATTTTTAAGAATATTTTAAAAAGTCCATCCTGATTTTTGAGCGAAAAATCGTTTTTTTTGTGATCTCAAGAAAAAGGGAGGATTTGTAATACACAAAATTAGTGGATTACTTTAGAAATTTGTTCGAAGGACAACTTAACAACCACAAATTCACAGATTCCAAAGAATCTTAATACGAATGTTAAAAAAATGGGAAATTTCAGCCTCTTCTTAGGTTACTTTGCGATGTGAACTTTCCAAACCCCGAACTTTCCGAAACCCCGATCTATTTTTTGTCTATTTTCTTCTTTTTTTTCTGTTTATGAATCCACTGTCCAGCGAAATATTCAATGCAATCCAACATGTAAATTCTAAACTCGCACAAATAATAATAAAATAAAAACAAAACTAAAATGTTTTTTTTTTTCTTTTTGGATGAACTTGCAGTGTATAACAAAATTGTTGTATTATGGCCATTTGTTGTGCATTTTATTCGGTGGCAGATATCCGCAAGAGTGCGAACTTGACGATATGAGCTTAAACATACATATGTATGTAGATTTTGTAGCTAGAAACTTTTCACGACTAAGCAAAGTTAGTTTTTTGTTGTTTCTTTTCATGCGCTAGACATCAGCGTATTTCGAAACAACTTGTTGTACAACAATTGAAGTGCAGCATTAACAACTCTGCAAAACACAGCGAGTTAGTAAAACGAACGAAGTCATGCCACAGAGTGCAGAGTGTTTTGTCGACATATGCTTTGGCAAATTATTCAAATTTTTAGAAGGTTTTGTTGTTGTTGTTTCTTGTTGCGCGCTGAAGTAAAGAAACAGAAGCGATCGGCAAAGTCAAATTTTGTTTATTTTTTATTTCTGCGATGTAGATACAACATAAATATCCACTTAATGCAGTTAAACACATTATCTGGGTTAGAGGATGGAGAAAGAAAAATTTGGAAGAAGTAAGGGATGGAAATGTAGCAGAAATTGATAATTGTTATAAATTTAGTTCACTGAAGAAATAATTGACTTCGAAATAATTTATGCATCAAATTTATTCAAGGATGTCGAACTATTAAGGTTTAAATAACATAGAGAATTAGGAAACTTATCTCAATTTATATATCAATCAATTTAATATTATTTGTCAAATATTTTCAGTTCCGTTTTAAACTACTGAAATTTGTATTAAAATTGTCTGATTATTCGCCCTTCTATAAAATGTTTGTCTTTTGTGCTGTAGGTACTAGAAAAATTGGACCGATATTGACCATTTTTGCGCCTCTTTTTAGAATAAGCACATTTAACGATGTAGAAAGTTTGGACTAAATTGCGGGTTCCTATTACTATTATGGGTGTGTTTTCAAGAATGTTGACTATATGAAGGGATGAACCAACAATTAACTCCGGTAGAAATTTTGAGATGTGTGGAGTGAAACTAGATTTTAAATTTAATCGTATTTTGGTCGTTTGTAGGGTAAGAACGTAAAGGGCGGACCGATGGTTGAGCTTCGCAAACACTTTAAAACATGTTAAAACAACTCAATTTAGATCATAGTGCATATTTCTTTCCAGAATCAAGAATATCATGCAAATAAATTCTCAGTCTCAGCCATGTTTTTAATTGAGGCGTGCTTATGCCCGAATCTGCCATGAGAAAGCTTAAGGGGTCTCTCTGATAGTATAGCCAAACTGAAGGGGCTTTTTAAAAAAAGGTCATCACATACAAGAATTGAACGACTTCCCATAGAGGAGGTGAAAACATTTCCATAGAAATGCTATAAGCCTTCTCATAGCACAGCTGAAGTCCAAGAAGATTTAAAGGTCTTCTGCCAGACCTTTACCGAAGAGCTGAAGGCATCTCCTCCCAGAAAATCTGATTGTACCTCCTTTTCTCACGGAAGAATTAATGAACTTCGCTAACAGAAGAACTGATATTCTCTTCCCATTGAAAAGCTGATGATCTCATTTCGATGGCCTCTTATCACAAAAGAGGCGATGCTCTCTTTTCACAGTAACGCCAATGGTCTCTCCTCACAGAAGAGTTGATGGTCTCCTTCGATAGAAGATCTGAGGGTTTATTATCATAAAGAGCCAACGGTGTATTCTCTCAGAAGAGTCAATTGAATCTTCTCTCAACAAAATCAATGTTTGAGAACCGATAGTATTTTCTCAGAGAAGAGTCAATTGTCTATCACAGAAAAGCCGATTGTTTCTTATCACAGAGGAGCGGATGGTCTCTTCTCACACGAGAGGCGAGAATAGCCGATATCAGAGCTTAAGGTATGGCCTCATCAAACATATGAAGGTCTGATTGAAGACCCGAAGATTTCGTCTCAGAGAAGAATTGAATACCCCATCTCATAGGAGACTCGAAGAGAAGAGGTGAATGCCTTTTCTAAGAGAAGACTAGAGTGTAAGAAATGGATATAACTAATTCCATTAACACCTGAAGGTCTTCGTAAAGAAAGACCGAACGGCTTCCGCATAAAAGGTCTTTGTGTAGAAGACCTCAAGGTATTCGTTAAGAAGGCCACAACATCTTCGTAAAGAAAACCTCAAGGCATTAGATATAATACCTTAGGGTATTCTGTTAGAAGACCTCAAGGACTTCGTATAGAAGGCCTCAAGGACTTCGAATAGAAGGCCTCAAGGACTTCGTATAGAAGGCCTCAAGGACTTCGTATAGAAGGCCTCAAGGACTTCGTATAGAAGGCCTCAAGGACTTCGTACAGAAGGCCTCAAGGACTTCGTATAGAAGGCCTCAAGGACTTCGTATAGAAGGCCTCAAGGACTTCGTATAGAAGGCCTCAAGCACTTCGTATAGAAGGCCTCAAGCACTTCGTATAAAAGGCCTCAAGCACTTCGTATAGAAGGCCTCAAGCACTACGTATAGAAGGCCTCAAGGACTTCGTATAGAAGGCCTCAAGCACTTCGTATAGAAGGCCTCAAGAACTTCGTATAGAAGGCCTCAAGGACTTCGTATAGAAGACCTCAAGGACTTCGTATAGAAGACCTCAAGGACTTCGTATAGAAGACCTCAAGGACTTCGTATAGAAGGCCTCAAGGACTTCGTATAGAAGGCCTCAAGGACTTCGTATAGAAGGCCTCAAGGACTTCGTATAGAAGGCCTCAAGGACTTCGTATAGAAGGCATCAAGGACTTCGTATAGAAGGCATCAAGGACTTCGTATAGAAGACCTCAAGGACTTCGTATAGAAGACCTCAAGGACTTCGTATAGAAGACCTCAAGGACTTCGTATAGAAGACCTCAAGGACTTCGTATAGAAGACCTCATGGACTTCGCATAGAAGACCTCAAGGACTTCGTATAGAAGACCTCAAGGACTTCGTATAGAAGACCTCAAGGACTTCGTATAGAAGACCTCAAGGACTTCGTATAGAAGACCTCAAGGACTTCGTATAGAAGACCTCAAGGACTTCGTATAGAAGACCTCAAGGACTTCGTATAGAAGACCTCAATGACTTCGTGTAGAAGACCTCAATGACTTCGTGTAGAAGACCTCAAGGACTTCGTATAGAAGACCTCAAGGACTTCGTATAGAACACCTCAAGGACTTCGTATAGAAGACCTCAAGGACTTCGTATAGAAGACCTCATGGACTTCGCATAGAAGACCTCAAGGACTTCGTATAGAAGACCTCAAGGACTTCGTATAGAAGACCTCAAGGACTTCGTATAGAAGACCTCAAGGACTTCGTATAGAAGACCTCAAGGACTTCGTATAGAAGACCTCAAGGACTTCGTATAGAAGACCTCAAGGACTTCGTATAGAAGACCTCAAGGACTTCGTATAGAAGACCTCAAGGACTTCGTATAGAAGACCTGAAGGACTTTGTATAGAAGACCTGAAGGACTTTGTATAGAAGACCTGAAGGACTTCGTATAGAAGACCTGAAGGACTTCGTATAGAAGACCTGAAGGACTTCGTACAGAAGGCCACAAGGACTTCGTATAGAAGGCTTCAATGACTTCGTATAGAAAGCCTCAAGGACTTCGTATAGAAGACCTCAAGGACTTCGTATAGAAGACCTCAGGGACTTCGTATAGAAGACCTCAAGGACTTCGTGTAGAAGACCTCAAGGACTTCGTGTAGAAGACCTCATGGACTTCGTATAGAAGACCTCAAGGACTTCGTGTAGAAGACATCATGGACTTCGTATAGAAGACCTCAAGGACTTCGTATAGAAGACCTCAAGGACTTCGTATAGAAGACCTCAAGGACTTCGTATAGAAGACCTCAAGGACTTCGTATAGAAGACCTCAAGGACTTCGTATAGAAGACCTCAAGGACTTCGTATAGAAGACCTCAAGGACTTCGTATAGAAACCTCAAGGACTTCGTATAGAAGACCTCAAGGACTTTGTATAGAAGACCTCAAGGACTTCGTATAGAAGACCTCAAGGACTTCGTATAGAAGACCTCAAGGACTTCGTATAGAAGACCTCAAGTACTTCGTATAGAAGACCTCAAGGACTTCGTATAGAAGACCTCATGGACTTCGCATAGAAGACCTCATGGACTTCGCATAGAAGACCTCAAGGACTTCGTATAGAAGACCTCAAGGACTTCGTATAGAAGACCTCAAGGACTTCGTATAGAAGACCTCAAGGACTTCGTATAGAAGACCTCAAGGACTTCGTATAGAAGACCTCAATGACTTCGTGTAGAAGACCTCAAGGACTTCGTATAGAAGACCTCAAGGACTTCGTATAGAAGGCCTCAAGGACTTCGTATAGAAGGCCACAAGGACTTCGTATAGAAGGCTTCAATGACTTCGTATAGAAAGCCTCAAGGACTTCGTATAGAAGACCTCAAGGACTTCGTATAGAAGACCTCAGGGACTTCGTATAGAAGACCTCAAGGACTTCGTATAGAAGACCTCAAGGACTTCGCATAGAAGACCTCATGGACTTCGCATAGAAGGCCTCAAGGACTTCGTGTAGAAGACCTCAAGGACTTCGAATAGAAGGCCTCAAGGACTTCGTATAGAAGGCCTCAAGGACTTCGTACAGAAGGCCTCAAGGACTTCGTATAGAAGGCCTCAAGGACTTCGTATAGAAGGCCTTAAGGACTTCGTATAGAAGACCTCAAGGACTTCGTATAGAAGGCCACAAGGACTTCGTATAGAAGACCTGAAGGACTTCGTATAGAAGACCTGAAGGACTTCGTATAGGAGACCTGAAGGACTTCGTATAGGAGACCTGAAGGACTTCGTATAGGAGACCTGAAGGACTTCGTATAGGAGACCTGAAGGACTTCGTATAGGAGACCTGAAGGACTTCGTATAGAAGACCTGAAGGACTTCGTATAGAAGACCTGAAGGACTTCGTATACGAGATCTGAAGGACTTCGTATAGAAGACCTGAAGGACTTCGTATAGACACTTTAAGGACTTGGTATAGAAGACCTCAAAGATTTCGAATAAATTACCTGATGGTCTTCGTATAGATGATCTCATATATATATAGCAGAATTCTAGGTCTTTGTGTAGCAGAACTCTAGGTCTTCGTTTAAACGAACTCTAGATTTTCGTATAGGAGACATCAAAGTCTTCATAGAGAAGACCACCAAGTCTATGAATAGAAGTATATAAGGTCTTCTCTTCGAAGACCTTCTTCTGGTATATTCAGCATCACAGTATTCGTATAGAAGACCACACAGTAACAGTGTAAAGGAGTTTTAAATTATCAGAAATGTATAACATAAATAAACAGGTAAACAACAAATACCAACCAAAAACAAGCTGAAAATATGTTAATTAGGACATGCAAATGCACTGATTTAAATGTTTTAAAACATGTATTCGTTACAGCAAAGATTAAATATCCAAAGTTTGAAAGAGAACAATTTCAAACATAAATTACACGGCTGTACAATGTCACCCGTTAACATTTATTCCATTGTCTGTGTTGTTCCAAACTCCTTGCGATTGGTATGCCAAAGAAAAAATCTACAATAAAATCTCTCAAGGTTCAATAAGCCAAAAACTTCATTGCAGCACTGACATTTTTCTTATTCCAATGTCATGTTCCAAAACCAAAACTCCTTGACATCGTCTGGAACAACAACATATTTTTCACATTAGTCGCACCAGCCTTTTGGCATGTGCGGCGAATATTTTATAAAGCGTTGGTGCGTAGAGTTTTATTGGCCTTGTAGTATTCCGACTTCGACTTCCACTCTCCCAACGCACCATTCAAAAAGGGAAAAGAAACAGAACAAACAAAGAAACATCAACAAATCGTTTGGTGTCATCTGTTTTGGTCTTGAGTCAATTTGGCAGAACAAGTGTTTGCTTGTTAATGGTCTATGTTGTTGTTCTTGTTGTCGTAGTTGTTCTTGCTGTTTTTCATTTTTCTTTTGTGGGTGTTGGCTATGCGGTTTCAATTCCAGATTTATTTTAATGATCCATAATATAAACATAACATCACTTTGGCCATGGATGGGGGAGATTTTGTTGTTGCATGATTTCCAGATAATTAACTAGGCATGAATTTGAAACATCTGTCACTGAATCGAATTGAATGAGGATATAAATTATGTGTGTGGTGTGTACAAACAATATTTGATTTATTATTATTAAATTAGGGCGAATAAAGTGGGGATTCGATAGGACACTAGACAAGTATATTTCCATAGAAGAATCAGGGTCCTCGCAAATAAAATTTAAGGGTCTTCTCTTAGGGTATTTTTATAGAAGAATTAAGAACTTCTCATAGTAGACCAGCAGAAGGCCATAAAGTCTTCTAATAGCAGGCTAGAAGGCCTTCACGAAAAAAAAGACCAGAGCGTCCTCTCATAGAAGACCCGAAGCTAACCTTTTAGAACACCTAAAAGTCTCTCATTAGAAATCCTAAAAGTCTCATATTAGAAGGCCTGAAATACGTTCGATATTTTTATAATTTCTAACAGTATTTTTCAATGTATTTTTTTAATTTCCAAATTTCTTCCAAATGGGGCAGGGTATTCAAAGTTCATCCCGGCCGAACTTACGGCTTTTTTACCTGTTTTGACTAACTTTTGGTCAAAAATTATGCATTTTGTAAACACATTTTTTAGGACCTCTTTTTGAAGAAGAAGTCATGAAACTGTTAACAATACTTTTTGAAGAACCTCCTAACCAAAAATCTCTTGGACAAAAATGCTTTATTTTTTTTTAGAATTTCTCTGAAGGGTCTTTTGTCTAAAAATCGTGGATGTTTTAGAATAATTTAATTCTCGAAGAAGAATCCCGGATTGATTAAGAATATTTAAGAATATTTTTTCTAAACTTATTTTGAAAGACTTGCTTATTAAAAATCAGATTTTTTTAGATTGTTGAAAAAGGTTATCTTGAAAAAAAAAAAATAGAAGATGCTTAGGCGTTTTTCGAAGGACTTCCTGACAAAAATAAAAGATTTTTAGAGTATTTTTGCAAAGTCTTCCTTCTCTCCAATACCATTCATTTTTTAAGAATTGCCTTACAGGTCATTCTAGAAGAACGTTGTGTACTTTGTAAAATTTTTTTTAAAGACACGTGAACCAAAATATTATGGATTTTTAAGAAATTCTATAAGGACTTCCTGACAAGAAGTCATGGATTTTTAAGAAAATATTTTGCAAAAACCTCCAACCAAAAATTGTGAGCTTTTAAAGGACTTTTTGGCTAAATGTCATAAATTTTTAAGATTTTAATAAGGATCTTTTGACCAAAAATCTTGGTTTTTTAAATCCTTATTAAAGGATTATCTTTTTTTTAAAGACAACCAACCTATTATTATTATTGATATGTATTGGTAATATTACTTTGACACGGCCATCTTAAAATTATGCATTTTTAAGAAGCTAACCTTTTAGAAGACCTAAAAGTCTCTCATTAGAAATCCTAAAAATCTCATATTAGAAGGCCTGAAATTCTCCTTATAGAAGACTTGAATTTCCATAAGTCCCGAAGGTATCCTTTATAGGTCACCTCTTAGAAGACTTGAAGGTCTGCTCCACATAGAAGACCTGGAAGAGAAGACCCGAAGGTAAACTTTTAGAAGGCCAGAAAATCTCTCTTTAGAAATCCTGAGTCTTCTTCCATAAAAGTCCCGAAGATCTCCTTCTTAAAGAGCTGTAGGTCACCTCTTTGAAGACGTGAAGGATTGCTACAGAAGACCTGAAGGTCTGTTCCTCATAGAAGACCGAAGGCAAACTTATAGAAGGCCAGAAAGCTCTTCTTACAAATCCTGAGTCTCCATTTAGAATGCCTGAAATCTCCTCATAAAAGGATTCCAGGTATCCTCATAGAAGATCTGAAGGTCTCCCTACAGAAGATCTGAAGAGCACCCCATAGAAGATCTCCTGGTCGCCTGAAGAAGGTCGCCTCATAGAAGATCTGAAGGTCGCTTTATGAAAGACCTGGAAGTCCCCTCATGGAAGACTTGAAAGTCGCCGCATCGAAAACTTGCATGTCTTCTCTTTAAGGTCTTCCCATAGAAGAGGTCTCTTAATAGAGAATAATCTGCTTATATTATTTTTAAGTCTTTTAACGCTTCTAAATTTCCATTACCCCATCAAGCACAGAATCCCTCTAAACATTGCATGTTTTTCAATAAAAATTGATATATTTGCTAGATTCTCCAGTAATTTATCAATTTCATGCCTTTTTAGGAGCTAAGACAATTTTTCCTCATTTCTGCCCCTCAATAACCAAGTCATGATGATCTTTACCATATAATCACTAAATTCAGTTGTTGCAGCATGCATGTGGTTGGTGTTCTGCCAACAACAACACCAGCAACAATTAATTGAGATAAATTCCATTTAAAATACCACAAATTCTTAAGCGTTTTCCCAACATCTTAAGTAACCTTTTTCTTTAATTCGCCAACCCCGGCAACAACTTAAGTGAATCTCAAGACACACCGAAAGAAAGAAATCAACAGCAAAAAAAAAAAACAATAACCACAACCAAACATTAAAATCCTCTAGCCAAACGTGAACGTGTTGACTTTATGTTCAACCACAAAATAAAAACCAAAAAAAGGCAAAGAGTACTTACAACATCAACAACAACAACAACAACAACAAACAGCATCAACATCAGCTACAACAAATTTACGAGTTAACCATAAAGTCAACACAACAGCAATGACAACAACATCAAACTGCAACTACAACTGCAACATCATTACACAAGAGGACGTCACCCAACAATGTTGTATGTTTTCATTGCGGTGCACTGTGGATTGCAGAGGAATTATTACAATGCTCTTTAAATCGCTCATTTACTCAAAGAGAGAGAGAGAGATATCTCGATAAAGTCAACATCTTTGATTGTATCAAAGGAAAAGTGGCATCGTGTTATTCTTTGCGAGATGATAGGCCATACTATGTGGTGGAAATAATTATTCTATATAACTGTGCATGATCAAACATCATAGGTCCCAACAGCTTCGAGAAGTGAGGCACAACAAACATGGTGTGCGGCCTTCGATTTCCAAACAGGGAACTTTATCAGACAGCAGACGTCAAGAGAGACAAACTGAGAGTTGTTCCATTAAAACGTCGGCAAGAGCAGTTTTTATTGTTATAGAATAGATACCTCACAGCACTTCGATCTAGAAAGGCCCATCGTGGTTTCAGTGTAATGAAATGAATGAGCGTGTTCTTGAAGAGATTTCAAGCAAAAAAATAAAATAATAATAAAATAAAAAATCAAAGCTACAAGAAAGATTTACAGTATTGAAGTTTGACCTACTGATTCAAATATATCTGATGGTACACAGTGTCCTCTGATCATGAGAAGATTTGTTTTTTATATCCGCTTAAAAAATAAATTAAAAAGTGCAATAATGTCACTGACTCCAGGAAAGATATAGTCCTGCAATCTACAAAGAAACCGTTAATGAGAAGATACACTGGCCGTCTATGGGAAGACCCACTGGCCTTTTACGAAAAGACCTTCTGGCCTTCTTTGAGAAGACCCACTAGCCGTCTATGAGAAGACCTACTGGCCTACTATAATAACACCAACTGGCCTTCTTTGAGTAGACCCACTAGCCTTCTTTGAGTAGACCCACTAGCCTTCTTTGAGAAGACCCACTAGCCTTCTTTGAGAAGACCCACTAGCCTTCTTTGAGAAGACCCACTAGCCTTCTATGTGAAGACCTACTGGCCTCCTATGAGAAGACCTAGTGGCGTCCTATGAGAAGACCCACTAACCTTCTATGAGAAAACCTACTGACCTTATATTAGAAGACCTACTGACCTACTAAGAGAAGACCCACTGGCCCTCTAAGAGAGGACCCACTGGCATTCTATATAAAGTCCCATTGGCCTTCTATGGGAACATCTACTGGCCTCCTTGTTTTCTATGAGAAATATGGACAATATCGAAGCAAAAAATGTCGGAAATGGCATCAAATTTTAGAATAAGTTTAGATTTGATCGAACTGGTAACCTTTGGCACAAATTATGGCCTTAAAATGGATAATGAAACTGTCACACGCTGTCCGAAAGTTGCTCTGCGGTTTTTAGCCAATTCCCGGTGAGGCGCTAGCTTGACGTGATCAACTCTATTTTTTAAAGGGCTTCATGGTTTTTTTAAGATTTTAATAAGGACCTTCTGACCAAAAATCTTGGTTTTTTAAATTCTTTATTAAAGGATTCTCTTTTTTTAAAGACATCCAACCTATTATTATTGATATGGATTAGTAATATTACTTTGATACGGCCATCTTAAAATTATCCATTTTTAAGAAGCTAACCTTTTAGCAGACCTAAAAGTCTCTCATTAGAAATCCTAAAAGTCTCATATTAGAAGGCTTGAAATTCTCCTTATAGAAGACTTGAATTTCCATAAGTCCCGGAGGTCTCCTTCATAGGTCACCCCTTAGACGAGCTGAAGGTCTGCTCCTCATAGAAGACCTGGAAGAGAAGACCCGAAGGTAAATTTTTAGAAGGCTAGAAAATCTCTCCTTAGAAATACTGAGTCATCTTCCATAAAAGTCCAGAAGATCTCCTTTTTAAAGAGCTGTAGGTCACCTCTTTGAAGACCTAAAGTATTGCTCACAGAAGACCTGAAGGTCTGTTCCTCTGGCCCTCTAAGAGAGGACCCACTGGCATTCTATAAAAAGTCCCACTGGCCTTCTATGGGAACATCTACTGGCCTCCTCGTTTTCTATGAGAAATATGGACAATATCGAAGCAAAAAATGTCGGAAATGGCATCAAATTTTAGAATAAGTTTAGATTTGATCGAATTGGTCACCTTTGGCACAAATTATGGCCTTAAATTGCCGTCACACGCTGTCCGAAAGTTGCTTTGCGGTTTTTAGCCAATTCCCGGTGAGGCGCTAGCTTGACGTGATCAACTCTATTTTTTAGTGCCAACTCCAGACATAATAGTCCAACGGATTGGTATCTGGAGATTTTGGTGGCCATTGTGCGCTGGAAATGAAGCGAGGAACCTCATTTTGTAACAATTCTTGGGTGGCGCGTGCCAAAATGTTTGCGTGCCCAAGGCTTTAATACACCCTGCAGAATTTTTTCTCGATTATATTCGGCATTAATTGTGATGTCATGGTCGATTAATACGAGCGGAGAGCGACCATCAGCTGTCATGGCGGCCCACACCATTACCATGGCCGTCGCTTGAGTTCTGCTGGCCAACCCAAGGTGCAAGAAACTTTTTAGCTTTTTTCTGTTGCGGTGTAAGTTCTTGCACTTTTGGAATTTCAATGGCTTTACCCCGAGCTCATGGCTTTACCCTGAGCCATTTTTCGGTAACTGCGAAGCGGGTTTCGATCAAGTCGCTCCTTTACTTTTCGAACCATTTCTGCTGATGTTGCTGTTTTCTTCAGTCCACTTCCTTGATGTCGGGCTACGCTACCAATATCACAGAAATGAGCAATGGTACGAGGTACAAAAAATTTATTCACATTTAAATGCTGGAGTGCTCTATCGTTAGAGCCACTTTGGTTTTTAGCCAAATATAAAGAAATCAAACAATCACGCTTGAATTCCATCTCGAATATTTTTTTTTTGCTGGAAAATTCACACCAAAATGCTTTTTGAACTGTCACTGGAATAATTTTAACAGCTGTTGAACGAGTGGCTTTGGGCAGCCTGAAGTTGGTATATTCAGCCTGTATATTCAGCCAGAAATGTATTAAACCATGACTATAGAAAGTAACTGGGGGTAGATACTATTGTGGTTATAACAAAGATGTGGTATATGCGGACAATGGGCCTTTACTGGTCGGATACTAGATCAATGCATGCCAAAAATTTAAAATAATATATTTTTGAGAAATAATATAGAATGTCAAATCTAACTATTTATTTGTTATATCCAATCGTTTATCTTCAATTTCTACTGCAAATTTTAAAAGTCTCTCTTCAATCTTGCGATTTCAACCCAAACTTATGGAGAAAAACTCTTCTGTTGTTAAAATGGAAAGTATTACATCCGCCTTCGAAGTCCAAAAATTGGTCGTAGAATTTGTTTCATTTTTCAAAATTGGAGTTTTTCATAAATTTTAACTTTTGGCCACTGAGAATAAAAATTCCAAAGCACAGAATACATGCATATGACAATTATGAACCAAACCCATTAAATATTTATTTTTATTTGGACTTTTAGTTTGACCTGATAAAGGAAGAAAATGAATACTTCTAAAGGAAAAAACCAAACCATTTCTTTATCTTTCCCATATCCCTTGACTACTGTACATTGTCTGATAAGCACAGTGCATCTGTAGCTATTTGTAGGCCACTGCACATCATCACCATCTGCAACAATTGCTACAGCAAACAACATATCTTCTTTAATGCTGCTCCTTTCAGCTGAAGTGAAGAAATTTTTAGCAACAAAAACAAAAAAAAGCAAAAAAAGAAATGTAAAAAACAAAACAGCGGAAAAAAGTTACGATCGTGCCATGATAAAATAATTGAGTATACACTTATTATATGACCATTGGGGGTTATACAATACTCGTTTGCTCTTAATCGGGAAGTTGTGAGATGTGAGCAGCCATTAAAGTTGCATTGTGCTTGGGTTGTGGTGGTCGGTTTTTTTTTTTTTTTGTAAAAATAAAAAAATAAGGTAAAATGAAAAAAATATGGCTTACAAAGGTCCGAAGGGGCACAACAACACTAGCAACAAAAGCAAGCAAGCAAGTAACAACATCACATACCGCAAAAGTAAATGTGGTTGCAACAATGCATTTGCTTGTTACAAATAAACTGCAATGTGCAACATCACTTGGTCGCTCTCGCTCTCTCCGAGCCATGCTTTCTGTGTTCGCGCAAATCGTTTCTATAACCTTTTATGGTTTTGCCAATTGAATTGCCATTTTTACATAGCTACAGCTGAACACCGACAATGATCGCCAGGAGATAAATACCAGTGACTGCATCACACCAGCTCTTGCAGTCACTTGAGAGATGGTTGCATTGATACCACAACCAACACCAACACCGCTGGCATCTAAGGAGCATTTCTAAGTCATGTTGATGATGGCTGGCTGATCATGATGACGACGATGATGATGCTGATGACAATGATCGTCGTTATCAAGACTTAAATACGCTCCAAAAGATATGATTTTGTCGTGGCGGCGAAAACTTGTTGCTAATACGGAAAGATCAGTGAAGTTGCATCTGTATGACAAGGAGGAAAGGTCTTGACTGTTTGCAGGCAGGATGTTATTTTTGTATTTGATGAACATATTTGTTGTACATTGTTCTTTTTTTCCTTTTTAAAATGTTAAGTGATCTCAATAAGCATATATATGTTTTACATAATATTGTCGAATACGGATATCAGATAGAAATTAGGAAATATACACTTTGGACTACCGTGATTGCACTGATGTGTGGAAAAGGAAAATGTTAATACAGGGTTGCCCTCATTCGACGGACCCATCTGGCAACGCCATAACTTTTGACAGAGATGTCACATCGCTTAAGACATACCGCGTTTGAAGCGTCAGTACAAGCAGATTTTTACCATGAACCAATACACGCCACGCGAGCTCTCTGAAATAGTTGAAATTTACAAGAAGTCAATTGTGAAAACTTTTAAAACATTAAAAAATGTGAGAAGTGCGCCTTCTAAGAACACCATTAAGCGTTTATACGAAAAAAATTCGATTGGTAAGGCTCTTTCTAATCCGAAGAGGCCATATAAAAGTCGACCAAGGCGATCGGCCGAGAATATCTCTGCCGTAGGAACCAGTCCCCAAGAACATCCCAAAAACGCCGTTCTCAGTAGTTGGGCATGGCTCGGTCCACTTTACAACAGATTATTCGCATTGATTTGCATTTGTTCCCGTACAAAATTCAATTGACGCAAACCTGCGGACAAACCTTGTCGATTGGAATGGGTATAAAGGGCCAAAACGTCCGTCGAATATGGGCAACCCTATAGTTTAATATTTTACTCGACCGAATATACAAACCAGTAAAGAAAGGCTAAAGTCGGGCTGATCCGACTTTATGATGCCCTATACAACTTGACTATAAAGTGGAGCTACCATCCCCACAAAGGGGTCAACATTTTGAGTAACTATTACTCTTATAAAGATGAAATTAGAGTCCGGTTATCTTCAAATTTCGCATATTTCAATATTCCCATTAACAAAACATCTGGTATAACAAATTAACACTTTTATGGGGAATTTATGAGAACTACAGCATAGCAAATTTTCCAAGCACAATAGACGTTAAATCGGGTGAAGATATACACTGGTGGCCAAAACTAAAGCAACTGAAATTACAAGGAGAATGAATGCCCTGTAACTTTTTTAAAAATTAAGAAAATGAGAAAGTTTTTCTTGTTTTAAATTAGGAACTTTATTCACTTTTTAAAAACCTAAAACAAAAAACCAAAATTCATTTTTATATAAAAAATAATGTTTGGTAAAGTCAATTAACCAGATTTTGGCTTGGACAAAACAAAAGCAACTCAGTTGTACATTCATATAACCGCTGCAATTTCAGATGTTTTTACTGTGATATTTATCGCTTTTTGCTTCCTTCGACAATTTCGCTTGTCATAAATCCTTTTTGAGAAGTTTTTTACAACAGTATGTGTTTTTCTTTTCGTTTTTTAAGTACAGCCCAAAAAAAGTTCAAAAATGGCTAGAAGAAAATACAGTACCTGAATAAAACAGCAAATTATCAGTGACAATCAAAACAACATATCACAGAAAATGATTTCCGAGAAATATTTCATAAATATTTATGTGATTTCATAATTATTTCTGTATACTAAGTCGGTTTTTTGAAACTGGATCAGTAGTGACAGTCTATAACGGATGAAGGCCATGAAAAACTTCAGCCCGTACTGATCCACAAATTGTGAGAGAAATAAAAAACAACTATTTAAGAGTTCAACTGGATTGGTGAGAGAGCAATCATTGGATATAAGTTTTTCTTGTTTTAAATTAGGAACTTTATTCACTTTTTAAAAACCTAAAACAAAAAACCAAAATTCATTTTTATATAAAAAATAATGTTTGGTAAAGTCAATTAACCAGATTTTGGCTTGGACAAAACAAAAGCAACTCAGTTGTACATTCATATAACCGCTGCAATTTCAGATGTTTTTACTGTGATATTTATCGCTTTTTGCTTCCTTCGACAATTTCGCTTGTCATAAATCCTTTTTGAGAAGTTTTTTACAACAGTATGTGTTTTTCTTTTCGTTTTTTAAGTACAGCCCAAAAAAAGTTCAAAAATGGCTAGAAGAAAATACAGTACCTGAATAAAACAGCAAATTATCAGTGACAATCAAAACAACATATCACAGAAAATGATTTCCGAGAAATATTTCATAAATATTTATGTGATTTCATAATTATTTCTGTATACTAAGTCGGTTTTTTGAAACTGGATCAGTAGTGACAGTCTATAACGGATGAAGGCCATGAAAAACTTCAGCCCGTACTGATCCACAAATTGTGAGAGAAATAAAAAACAACTATTTAAGAGTTCAACTGGATTGGTGAGAGAGCAATCATTGGATATAAGCTCGAGATAAGTGCGTAGACGAGTAGTGGCAGCTGGTCTGCATGCCCGTAAGACATCAAAAAACCATTTATATCTGAAAAAATTAAAAAGGCTTTCGGAAACGATAATATTAAGTGGAATCAAGCTCAATGGAAAAAACATTATTTCTACATTTAATATTAAAAGCTCAGACTTGAAAAATGTTACGATGAGAAGACCAAAAATGAAAGACTCAAGCCGCAGTGTTGCAAAAGTACAGTGAAGCATGAGGGAGTATCAAAAATGGCGTGGCGCTATTTTTCTTTCTATGGACTTGGGCCAATCCATGAAATAAAGGAAGTTATGAATCGGTTTGTTTACAAAGATGTGTTGGACATCACGTTGTTCCCTCACGATAAGTCAAATATTCGGCTCATTTGGGTGTTTCAGAATGACAATGATCCCAAACTTGCATCAAAACTTGTCAAATATTGGTTGCGTTAGTCAAAAATCGATGTTTTATTATGGCCGGCACAATCACCTGACCTAAACTCCATAGAAAACCTTTGGAGTATCGTAGACAGGAAGATGAATCGAGATTCGGAAATAAATAAACACAACATTTTCTAAAGAATTCGGGGTACCTGGGAAAGCATACCCAAGGATCAAATTGAGCGTGTTATAAATTAAATGCCTCGTAGGTGTGCAGCTGCTATCAAAAATAAAGGATGCTTTCGACTACTAGCCAAAATTTAATTATTTTAAAATAAAAAATCAAAAGTTGCTTTAGTTTTGACCAAGCAAAAATTGGGTCATTTTAGTTTTCCACATATTATTTTTCGTTACAAATTATTTTTGTATTTTTATTTTTAGTTTCTTAAAAGTGAATTAAAGGCCTCTTTTAAAAGTGGAAAAATAATTACGTTTTTTTTTATTTTTGTAAAAATTACAGGACATTTATTGTCTTTGCGATTGTAGTTGCTTTAGTTTTGGCCACCAGTGTATATGGGAGCTACATCCAAATCTGAACCAATCTCAATAAAATTTAGCAGAGGTTTTTTTACTGTATCTGATTGCTGGCACCAAATATCGTTGTTGTGGAGAGCAGTTTACGGATGTTGGGGACTTAATATCAATATATAAAAACTGGAACCTATAGCTATATGTTAACTGATTTTAATACACTTTCTTCCAGGCTAAGTTCGATAAAATTTGGCAAAAGTATTCCTGAGATGTATTTGATTTGATATTTATCCAAGTATCGTTGTTATGGAGTGCATATTACGGCTGTTGAGGAGAAATTTAGCAAATCGGATGAAGAATATATATATGGGAGAAATAGCGATATCTGAACCGATTTCCACTAAATTTGACACTTGTTTCTAGGCTCAATTTGGCTATATGTACGAAATTCCATCCTATTTGGGTTAATATTATAATTTTGATGCACAATTTTGACCGAATATCTCTAATTTCGATAGGATTCGTCTTTGGGCCAAACAAATGTTTTTTGATCAGGCAATAAATGCGACCTGTGATTCTATGCAGATCAAATCGGCAAATAGGCCATCAAGAGAAACTGACTTGTTTCGTCAGTTATGGCAGGCAAGCGTAATGAAAATTGTGACCTTTTGTGGGAGAGGGGTTTTTGAGGGGTTCGTCTTCACAGCAGATCTTGTGTTAGCAAAAATGTGTACAGGGTTGTCCATATTCGACGGACCAATTCCAATCGACGAGGCTTGTCCGCAGGCAACATTTGTACGGGAACAAATGCAAATCAATGCGAATAATCCGTTGTAAAGTGGACCGAGCAATGCCCAACTGCTGAGAACGGCGTTTTTGGGATGTTCTTGGGGACCTCTCAACACTGGCTCGCACGGCAGCGATATTCTCGGCCGATCGCCTTGCTCGACATTTATATGGCCTCTTCGGATTACAAAGAGCCTTATCAGTCGAAAATTTTTCGTATAAACGCTTAATGGTGTTCTTAGAAAGCGCACTTCTCGCATTTTTTAATGTTTTAAAAGCACGTTGAGTTTTCACAATTGACTTCTTCTGTTGAATGTAAATTTCAACTATTTCAGAGCGCTCGCGTGGCGAGTATTGGTTCATGGTAAAAATCTGCTTGGACCGACGCTACAAACGCGGTATGTCATTAAGCGATGTGACATCTCTGTAAAGAGTTATGGCGTTGCCAGATGGGTCCGTCGAATATGGGCAACTCAGTATATTTGTGGAATTTGAAAAGAGTTGGATGCTTATTTCGCTTCTTTTGAGAGTTTTGTTTTTAAAATCTTGAACCCTATGTGAGGGAGGTATCAGAATAAATGGTCCTATCTCTACAATTTTTATAACAGATCTTGTGTTGATGAAAATATTGAGATGCGCTAAGTCTGAATGAAATTGGATGTTAATTTGGGGTCTTGTGAGCTCCACTGATATTCAAAATTTTGACCCTTTGTGGGAAAGATTCCAGAAGGAGTAGGCCAATATATTCCATCCTCACAGCAGATCTCGAAGAGAACAGGATGATTATTTCGGATTTTATAATCGTTTTGGTTATTCAAAGCTTTGACCATTTGTGGTGGAGGTACCAAAAGGAATGGTCCAATCTCTACCATCTTTATAACATATCTTATGTTGATGGAAATATTAAGATGTGCCAAGTCTAACTGGAATCGGATGTTAATATCCCGTTTTATGAGCTTCCTGGATATTTAAAATTTTGACTTTTTGTAGTGGAGGTATCGGAAGGAGTGGACCGATATATTCCAGCTTCACATCAAACTTTGGGTTAATATAAATTAATGTGAGATATGTAATTTGTAGACATTCGGACTCTTACATCACATTTTATAAGAGTTACAATTATTCAAAATGTTAACCCTTTGTGGGGGAGGTACTTAATGGAGTGGTCGATATTGTAAATGCTAGCACATGATCTAGAACTGAAGAAAATATTAGGATTTGGAAAGTTGGAGCATAATCAGATGATCCTTTCTCATCTGATTATGCTCTAAATTTTATAATAATATTACGACGTACCAAGTTTGGGCGTAATCGGATGCTCCCTTTGAGAGTTATTGTGAACACCAGTCAGCCAGACAGACGGACGGATAACACTAGATCGACTCCAAATGTCCTGAAACGGTCCAAAGATAACTGGCGTCTAAAACCATTATTTCGATGAGGCACGTTGGGTAGTCATATGGCTGACGGTATACAAATTCCTATTTTAATGACCCTGAAATCAAATGTTTTAGTGAATACTGGATTGGATTTCATTGCATATAATTTAACTATTAGCAGAGCCGGGAAAGCCACGAGTTTCTTGACTTTTCCTCACATATTCGAAAAACCGTAGACTGCCCAAATTCCAAGACGCGTCTATAGAAACTACTCACTTGAACTATTAAACTTTTAAAAGAGTTAATAATCTCTAGCATTTATTAAGTTGTTGACCTAATTTTTGAGTATATTATTCATAATTAAATCATAAAACTTACAGCGATAACTATCTGCTTGGCCAAATTATTATGGCAAGTCAAAATATAAAGTTGATTAGCATCAATATCGTCATCATCGTCGTATTAGCACAACAACATCGTTATCATCATGACAGTGCGTATCATTTGCTCGTCAAACTTCATTAGAATCCAAATAACCATGTATTGTGTCAAAATGTTTTCGAAAACTTGTAATATTGAATTAGCTTCAAGCATAATCGTATCAATTTGAATAGGCGGCTTAAATATGGGTTTTCAATCTCACCCCCACTTACCCCGGACAACCATCATCATCATTATCAACACTGCTGCCACCACCACCACCACCAACGCTTAAATTCGATATTGAAAAGCAATAAAAATGGTTAACGAGATTATGATGTCGAAGAAAAACTGCCAATTATAAGAGGTCAGATTGTTCAGGGTGGTGGGGTAGTATTGTGCCAATAAGTGGAATATAGAAAGCTAAATAAAGGGTAACCACTGGTGGAAGAAAAAAAACGTGATGTAATCAAGATTTTTATTTGGTGGGAACTGAGAGTCGATTCATTGCTTCTGGTACATCCTCCATAGAATTTCACAACTTCACCAAAACATTAAGAATCTAATATAATAATATTAATATCAGACTCAGGCCATGTGTTAAAATAGATAACATTGGTCCATTTCATCTCGATCTCCTCGCACGACAATTTTAAAATTTTGACGTAAAATCGAAATTGCCGATTTGAGATTTCAAACTTGATATATTTCAATATTTTTGGCATCTGCTACGCTCTAAAAATGTAAAACTACTTTCTGATATTCCTAAAACTTTAAATTAAATAGAGTGCGAGAGAGTTTATAGCGGAACACTCTTACTTGTACCTAGACCCCCCCCCCCCCTATAAATCAGGAATTGGGAAAAAAGTGCTAAATTTTTCAAAAATAATCAAGGTTTTTTGTTCATGGTGCACATTTAATATCCGCATTTCTTTTGTTCAGAGACTCACAATGAATTTTGATTTACAATACTTCCCTTGACACTTTCCCAAAAAAATGAAGTATAGAGAAAGATTTCGCCTTGGATTGGGAAAGTGGTTGTACATTGTGACAAATAATTGTTAAATTTATTATAAACTTTGTGTGGAATATTTCCTTTTTCGCACCATTGGGCAATAAAAGATTTTTTTCATACGTCAAATCGAAAATAAGAAAACCGAGGAAAAACTGATTGGTGACTTATAGTGACTTTGACGTCATAATAATAATATATGAATTCCTATCGTTTAGGTAAAATATAGACTTTTGATGTCTTCTAGAACCTTAAGTAGAACTTTATGTCGGGTAATTTTGTGAAATATCTTTACTTGTTACGATCCTGTTTAAAGTACAAAACAGAGGGTTTCTTTTTGGTTTGGGGGTAATTCTCTTGTTTTTATCTGTAATATTTCGGAAGGCACTGAATACCTAAAGTCAACACTAAGTGTTGAGGGTATAATATACAGGTCGCATTTATCGTCTGATCCTCATTTTTCATGGGGGTTGGGTTAGGGCCATATTGAAAACCTATTGGTTTTGAAGATGTTTGCAAACTATTTTGTAGTTGAAGTGGACAAACTTTTCCTGATTTTACAGTCGCTCTATAGGTCACGTTTTATGAGCTTCATGGATATTGAAAATTTTGACCCATTTTGGGGGGTTTACCAAAAGTTGTGGGCCGACACATTCCATCTTGACAGCAGATCTTGTGTTATTAGAAATAATGGGATGTGTGAAATATGAAGAGAACCGACTGTTTATTTCGGATTGTATAATCGTTTCGGTTATTCAAAACATTGACCCTTCGTGGGGGAGGTACCAAAAGGAATGGTCCGATCTCTACCATCTTAAAGCAGTCCTTGTGTTGATAGAAATATTGAGATGTGCAAAGTATGATTGGAATCGGATGTTAATTTCGCGTCTTATAAGCTTCATGGATATTCCATATTGTGACCCTTTGTGGGGGAGATACCAGAAGGACTGGACCGAAATATTCAATCTTCACACCAGAACTTGGGTTAATAAAAATATTGTGATGTGTGTAATTTCATGATAATCGGAAGATAATCGGAAAATATAAATCACATTTTATAAGAGTTATAATTATTTAAATTTTTGACCCTTTGTGGGGCAGGTACTTGATGGAGTGGGCCGATATTGTCCATTTTCACACCTGACCTAGCACTGACGCAAATACTAGAATTTGCAAAGTTAGAGCAAAATTGGATTATCTTTTCTCTATATGTATCTGCAGTTTTTTTTTTTTTAATTTTCGACCTTTTGTGGGGAATGTACCAGAAGGAGTGAACCGATATTGCCCATCTCCGAACTCCATCTAAGTTTGATAATAATATTATGATGTAAAAAGAGTTATCGTGCGCTTCAGAAGCACGGACGGACATCGCTAGATCCACTCAAAGACAATAATCCCATTTTGCTCTAACTTTGCAAATCCTAATACTTGCCTCCGTGCTAGGTCAGGTGCAAAAATGGATAATATCGGTCCACTACATCAAGTGCTTCCCACACAAAGGGGCAAAATTTTAAATAATTATAACTCTTATAAAATTTAATGTAAAAATCCGATTGTCTTAAAATTTCACACATATCAATATTTTATAAACTCAAGATCTGGTATTAAGATGGAATATATCGGTCCACTTTTTCTGGTACCTCCTCCACAAAAGGTCGAAATGGTGAATATCCATTAAGCGTATAAAACGCAAAATAAACATCCGGTTCCATTTAGATTTGGCATATCTGAATATTTTCATCAACACTGGATTTGTTATAAAAACGGTAGAGATCAGAACATTTTCTCTGGAACCTTCCCCACAAAGGGTTCATGATTTTGAAAAACAAAACGCTCAAAGAAAGCGAATTAGGCAGCCAGATTTCTTTAAATTTCACACATACAAATATTTTTGCTAACACAAGATCTGTTGCGAAGATGACATATATCTGCGAACCCCTTCTGGTACCTTACCCACAAAAGGTCATGATTTTCAATAAATTTATCTGTCATAATTTGCGAAACAAGTCCAAACCTGACTCGTCGCAATATTTATATTGTCTGATACGAACAGGACGAAATTGGCGAACTCCTTCGGATCCTATTCCGAAGTCAAAATATTTTTAAATAATTGAAAATTGGCTAAGAATCTGTCGACAAAACCGACCGATCCTTTTTTACTTGTTAACTTTGATGATAGTTTTGAAAAATTTGGGTTCAAAACAAGTACCATTTTTTTTTCATAGAAAAATATAAGGCATATTTTAATAACCCTTATTATACCACCCTCTTACGAAAAAATAAACACAAACCGCAGAAAAAAGCAGATAAACTTCTAAAAATCGTGTATATGTTTTACGATTTACGATAATTGCGATAGTGTACAACAAATTACATTAAAGACGTCAGCCATGATTACGGCGACAACAAAATAGGATCTTTTGAACACTATAGAAAAAAGAAATCGGCAAATATGCCAGCATGATTGGCAAGCGTTCGGGAGAAGACGAAAAGTTCAAGAAGGAGGTTAGGAGATGAGGCGGCCATGAAAACATGATTTACCGACAAATATCTAAAATGACATAAGCACTTCTTTCGCGGGGCAAAACTATTCTCTGGGAGCGGGCCTTAAACTCGTAGAGAAACAAAAATGTGCGTGTTTCTAGCTCCAATCAGCCAACCTCAAACTTCAACCATGCGCTGAAAGTCGAAGGAGCTAAATGTTGGTTTTCTGCTAAAGAATTATAACCAAAAGTCTCATAAAATGTGAATGCGGGCGTTGCTCTAAAAAAGCGCGTGTTTGTGTGTTGTTGCTGCTGTAGTTAATACACTTAATAAAGCCATATTAAGAAACTGGTTATCGGCTTATGGTGTTGTGCTGTACTGTCTTGTGGCTTATAGGCCTATATTGGCTTTTGTACACTGAACTCACACAGTGTGTGTGTGTGTTTTGAAGTTGACGGTTGGTTATTGGAATTTAACGCTTTAGGCCTTCTTAACAACAACATTTATGTCTTGTAATGGAGTCATGATCTCAGCAGCATAGCAACGTCATTGCCCATCGGACTATCCCATGTTCATACACATGTATGCACATACACACACACACACACCCACCCAGTTAGTTAATAAATAAATATTGTTTTCTTCTGCTGACTTTCATGAAAAACATAAATATTTGTTTAACATCACCTCAATCGGATAAACGTTTTAAGAGATTAGAAGTATCAAAAGTGAATGTAGAAGAATAACACAAAAAAAATATATTGTTTATGTTTCCTATTAAAGATGGCAGCAGATTTGAAATGGTCAAGGCGTGGTATGATGATTAACCATTTGGTTTTATTTTGGTATTTATGTATCTGATAATTGAGATAACTGGATCTTGCTGGTAACTGTTTGAACTTACCAGTAAGTTATCACATTATTAACGTTTGTTTAAAATTGCATACCTGGAAAAAGAAATAATCGTTTGTTAAATATGACACAAAAATTGTAGAGTTATTAATAGAAATTCAAAATCTTCAAAAAAAGGTCGCGAAAATTATACATAATTATACTCTGCCTCATAAGAATAGGTTGAGATATACAGGGTGAGATAAAAATCAGCAACAAAGTCAAACGCCATAATTTCCTGGCGAACCGCTTGCTTGAGGTAAGGTAAGGAGTTATGGCCATTTTAAAATATGCTATTTTTCCTCCTTAATAAACTGATCACAAATAATAGCTAAAAACACCGAAATGATGATATTTAAGGAGTTATGGCCATTTTAAAATATGCAATTTTTCCTCTATTAAAAAGTGATCACAAAAAATAGCTAAAAACCCCGAAATGTTGATATTTAAGGAGTTATGGCCATTTTAAAATATGCTATTTTTCACTCTATTAAAAAGTGATCACAAAAATAGCTAAAAACCCCGAAATGTTGATATTTAAGGAGTTATGGCCATTTTAAAATATGCTATTTTTCCTCTATTAAAAAGTGATCACAAAAAATAGCTAAAAACCCCGAAATGTTGATATTTAAAGAGTTATGACCATTTTAAAATATGATATTTTTCCTCTTTTAAAAAGTGATCACAAATAATAGCTAAAAACCGCGAAATGTTGATATTTAAGGAGTTATGGCCATTTTAAAATATGCAATTTTTCCTCTATTAAAAAGTGATCACAAAAAATAGCTAAAAACCCCAAAATGTTGATATTTAAGGAGTTATGGCCATTTTAAAATATGCTATTTCTCCTCTATTAAAAAGTGATTACAAATAATAGCTAAAAACCCCGAAATATTGATATTTAAGGAGTTATGGTCATTTTAAAATATGCTATTTTTCCTTCTTAATAAACTGATCACAAATAATAGCTAAAAACCCCGAAATGTTGATATTTAAGGAGTTATGGCCATTTTAAAATATGCTATTTTTCCTCTATTAAAAAGTGATCACAAAAAATATCAAAAAACCCCAAAATGTTGATATTTAAAGAGTTATGACCATTTTAAAATATGATATTTTTCCTCTATTAAAAAGTGATCACAAATAATAGCTAAAAACCCCGAAATATTAAAATATGATATTTTTCCTCTTTTAAAAAGTGATCACAAATAATAGCTAAAAACCCCGAAATGTTAATATTTAAGGAGTTATGACCATTTTAAAATATGATATTTTTCCTCTTTTAAAAAGTGATCACAAATAATAGCTAAAAACCCCGAAATGTTGATATTTAAGGAGTTATAGCCATTTTAAAATATGCAATTTTTCCTCTATTAAAAAGTGATCACAAATAATAGCTAAAAACCCCGAAATGTTAATATTTAAGGAGTTATGGCCATTTTAAAATATGCTATTTCTCCTCTATTAAAAAGTGATCACAAATAATAGCTAAAAACCCCGAAATGTTGATATTTAAGGAGTTATGGCCATTTTAAAATATGCTATTTTTCCTTCTTAATAAACTGATCACAAATAATAGCTAAAAGCCCCGAAATGTTGATATTTAAGGAGTTATGGCCATTTTAAAATATGCTATTTTTCCTCTATTAAAAAGTGATCACAAAAAAATAGCTAAAAACCCCGAAATGTTGATATTTAAGGAGTTATGACCATTTTAAAATATGCTATTTTTCCTCTATTAAAAAGTGATCACAAATAATAGCTAAAAACCCCGAAATGTTGATATTTAAGGAGTTATGGCCATTTTAAAATATGCTATTTTTCCTCTATTAAAAAGTGATCACAAAAAATAGCTAAAAACCCCGAAATGTTGATATTTAAGGAGTTATGGCCATTTTAAAATATGCTATTTTTCCTCTATTAAAAAGTGATCACAAATAATAGCTAAAAACCCCGAAATGTTGATATTTAAGGAGTTATGGCCATTTTAAAATATGCTATTTTTCCTCTATTAAAAAGTGATCAAAAAAAAATATCAAAAAACCCCAAAATGTTGATATTTAAAGAGTTATGGCCATTTTAAAATATGCTATTTTTCCTCTATTAAAAAGTGATCACAAATAATAGCTAAAAACCCCGAAATGTTGATATTTAAGGAGTTATGGCCATTTTAAAATAAGCTATTTTCCTCTTTTATAAAGTGATCACAAATATTAGTTAAAAACCCCGAAATGTTGATATTTAAGAAATTATGGCTATTTTAAAATATGCTATTTTTTCTCTTTTGAAAAGTGATCACAAATAATAGCTAAAAACTCCGAAATGTTGATATTTAAGGAGGTATGGCTATTTTAAAATATGCTATTTTCCCTTCTTAATGAACTGATCACAAATAAAAGCTTAAAAATCCCGAAATGTTGATATTTAAGGAGTTATGGCCATTTTAAAATATTCTAGGAGTGGACCGATGTATTCCATCTTAACACCAGATCTTCGGTTAATAAAAAATATTGTAATTTGTGGAATTTGAAGACAATCGTTCTCTTACATCATATTTTATAAGAGTTATAATTATTCAGAATTTTTTTCCTTTGTGGGGGAGGTACTTGATGGTGTGGACCGATATTGTCTATTTTTGTAGGATTTGCAAAGTTGGAGCAAGTTAAATATATATATTTTTGAAAATTTCGACCTTTTCTGGGGGATGTACCAAAAGGAAAGGATGTATCAAGTTTGGATCAAATCGGATACTCCCTTTGAGAGTTACCGTGCGCACCAGCCAGACAGACAGACGGACGGACATCGCTAGGTAAGGCACGTTTTGGCCGTATCAAATGATATATACCCTCTGTAGCCATATGGCTGAGGGTATAAAAATAATCCGTATTGATGGCCGTTATAATATGGGTATCTACTAAACATTATAATTCTCCCTATGGTATAAAAATACTAGTATTTATTTATTCCACCAAGCCAGCTAGTAACCATTATTGATTAAGTGATTTATAAGAGCAGTAAATGAAAGCAACAAATAAAAACAAAATGCCCCGAACATTAATCAACGAACATAAAAGCGTTTAAATACAATGTTTAGTTCGGCCAATGGGTGGTTATGGACGATTATCACTCTGTTGCATCTAAATTGACTAAAATGCTTAACAATGTTGCCAATTTCTTGTTTTTGTTGTTATTTTGTTTCAGCCAGTTTGGTTTTCTCTAAAGTCAGTCTTCAGTGCTACAAATTGTTGCATAGAGAAAGCCAGCCAGCCAGCCAACCGGCCAGTCAGTCAGTTGGCCAAGCTGAAAGTTCTTCAATAAATCATATTGATTTAAGTTAAATAAACAGAATGCAACACGACAACAACAACAACAAAGTGTTGCAAGTTGTGGTTGGAGGACAATGAACGAAAATGATAATAATCAGAGCAGAGTTTATTTAAAGTGAAGCAGCGTAATATGCTTTAGAGGAGACGACACAAAAAGGAGGAGACGAAGAACAATGATATCGAAAAATTATATTCATTCGAGTAGAGGAAGGTATCTTTAATCAATGAATACCCGTTCTGACTTCCAACAGGTCTCATAGCAGACATTTTGAAGGTCATCCAGGCCCAATTACTTATGTAATTTTTTTGCCCATACCTTGCCAAATTCCTTAATTTTTAAACTTTCAAATCCAATAAATGTATTTTAATTTGTTCAACATTGTAAATTGATCTATAAAAATTACACCGTTATAAATAATTCTTTGTCTTCAATGGTTTCGCCATTTAATTTTTTAACTTTATTTGTTGTATGTCGGCGTTGATTAATTTGTTGATCCAATGGAGTTAAAAACAACAACATCAACAGTTTCCGTGGCTCATTCCTAATTCGCCCATTTAAAGCACACCAAAAAGCGCAAAACGGCAAACGAAAGAAAAAATGTTTCTATAAATTTAACAATTTTATTAATGTGTGAAAAGTGGGCGTTGTTTTTTATTGGATATTTTATTGCTTTTTAAACCGCCTTTCTGGCTGGAGGGTTATTTATTTGAATTTTGTGTTTTTTTTTTCATTATTCCAATCTTTTTTTGGCTTTAGCTGTGGCTTAGCTAGAGGTTATTAACATTATAAATGTGCAAAATTATGTTATGGCTTTATAAACGGGATTCAGGTGTTGTAAATTAATTTGCAATAAAATTAATTGAAAATAAAAGAAAAAGGAAAGAAACAAGTAATGAATGGAGGTGGTCTATAAAAAGTACTAGAATTATGTTGCGAATCGGCACAATCGGAATATAAAGTATGTGCATTAATATGTGGCAAAAAATCAGGATTATCCAATATTTTTCAAATTTGCAAATTCCAATATTAGTATTAGCGCTAAGTCAAGTGCAAAAATATATGTCAGACCACTCCATCATATACCAGCCACAAATGGTCAACATTTGGAATAATTGTGACCTCATAGAATTCGTAATATAAATACGAATCTCCTCAAATTTCACGCATTCCAGTATTTCAATCAAAACAAGAGCTGGTGTGAAGATGGTAGATATCGATCCACTTTTCTGTTACCTTCCCCACAACGGGGGCAAAATTTTGGATAACCATGAATCTCATGAAACGCGAAACGAGCATTCGATTATTTTCAAACTCGACACATCCCAATATTTCTATCAACACAAGATCTGGTGTTAAGATGAAATATGTCGGACCACTCCTTCTGGTACCTCTCTCCTTCTATAACTCTCATAAAATGCCAAATAAGCTGACAATTCTCCTCAAATATCCCAAAATTTGGAATAATTGTGACCTCATAAAACTCTTAATATAAATACGATTCTCCTCAAATTTCACGCATTCCAGTATTTCAATCAAAACAAGAGCTGGTGTGAAGATGGTAGATATCGATCCATTTGTCTGTTACCTTCCCCACAACGTGTCAAAATTTTGGATAACCATGAAGCTCATGAAACGCAAAACGAGCATTCGATTATTTTCAAACTCGACGCATTCCAATATTTCTATCAACACAAGATCTGGTGTTAAGATGAAATATGTCGGACCACTCCTTCGGGTACCACCTCCTCCCTTCTATAACTCTCATAAAATGCCAAATAAGCAGACAATTCTCCTCAAATGTCCCAAAATCCCTATGCTTTTACTAACGCATGGTCTGGTGTGAAGAATTTATACATCGATCCAGTCCTTCTGGCACCTCCCCCACAACGGGTCAAAATTTTAAATACCAAAACGCTCGTAAATAAGCAAAATAAGCATCGGATTCCCTTCAAATTTCAATATTTTAATTAACGCATGATTTGGTGATAGATATCAGCCCACTCCTTCTGTTGCCTTTCTTACAAATGGGCACAATTTTCAATACATATGTCCCTCATAAATGGCGAAATTATATGTTATACTATCAACCAGAGATCTTATGTGAATATGGAATTTTTCGGCCCACTCCTTTCTGGTATCTTCCACACAAAAAATTGACATAATTCGCAGTCAATTGAAAATCTATGTTCAATTTTTTATAAAGGGTGAGATGAAAAAAAAATGCGACCAACTTCAGACTGCTGTCATATCTAAGCCACTCGTCCGACAGTTGTTCAAAATTATTCCAGTGATCACTCATTATATTGTTTACAAGCGTACAAAAGCATTTGCAGATAATTTTCCAGAAAAAGGTTATTCGTGATGGAATTCAAGGGTGATAGTGTGAAAATAGACTCAAAAGAGCTAAAGAGTTGCTGCGCTTGGTCGAAAGTGGTGAACTGCCGAATACGGTTTTATCCGATGAGAAAACATTCGTTGTTCAGCAGTTTGTAAACAAACAAAATGATCGTTTTTACTTGCCAAAGAAGTCAGCTGAAAATGTGCACCTTCGGTTGGCCACCAGAACTCAAGTGCCGGCCATGGTAATGGTGTGGCCGCCATAACAGCAGATTGTCACTTTCCGCTCGTATTAATCGACCGTGGCATCAGAATAAATGTCGCCGACTATTATCGCGAAAATATTCTGAAGGGTGTATTAAAGCCTTAGGCACGCAAGCATTTTGGCCGCAGACCTTGGACTTTTCAACAGGACTCTGCACGCGCCACCCAAGAATGGTTATAAAATGAGATTTCTCGCTTCATTTCCAGCGCACAATGACCACCAAAATCTCCGGATACCAATCCGTTGGACAATTGTGTCTGGAGTATTTTGGAAAGCAAGGTTGACAATAAAAAGTACCAAAGTGTCGATCACCTCAAGCAAGCGCATCGCCGGGAATGCGCCAAATTACCACAGAGCAACATTCGGGCAGCGTGTGATGGTTTCATTGGCCGTTTGAAGGCCATAATTCATGCCAAAGGTGACCAATTCGAACAAATCTAAACTTATTCTAAAATGTGATGCTATTTCCGATTTTTTTTGTTTTCATTCAATAAAATTTAAAAAATATATATAAGTTTAAAAAAAATATATAAAAATATTAATACTATGGGGTTTGACCTTGTTGCAGTTTTTGTATTTCATCCTCGATAGACTTCAAAATAAAAGATTTCAAAGAATTTTTGGTGTAAAAAGGTAAACATTTTCCAATTATTCGTTCCGAAAAAGGAATGAAAAAATAGAATAATTTATAAAACCTTGAAGGTCTCAAAATTTAACTCGATGCATGAAGTTTTGATTAAAATTTTGCCAAACTTAACAAATTCTGCATTTTGAGTACTAAAAGGGCTTGATAAGAACTGTAACTTGTCTAGACAGTCGACCAAGTTGGAGTTTAAACTGTATGACTCATTCAGAATCTACTTTTTGGCTTATAGACCATGCTCTCTATAGTAGTAACATTTATTTTCCCTCATATTAATTTGTTGTTATAAGGAAATATTACCTTTTCATATCCCCCATAAAAATTAATTAAGCCCCCATCAATATACATTTCACAGATACATATAAATTTGCCACTTTTCCATTCTTTCAATTATCCCCATTTAAGCAACTAATCGCTGCAATAACTTATCATCAATTTTCCTAACAACATATGGATGGATGAATGTAAGTCCATGAAAACCATCGATAACAGAGTCGTAAATCAATGACGCCTAAATGTAGACAATATGTTGCAACTTTGTATAATCCCCCACCCCTTACATTTACACCCTTGGGCTGTGTAATTATACACCTGGCCATTCTAAATGTAAACGCCAAATAAAAGGTCTAGAAATTTAAGACGGGGCAAAAACAAAAACCCTAGTAATGTTCGCCACTTAATTGTGTTTTGCGCCTGGCAAGCCAGTATTTATTTTAACACCTACATGTTGGTATTGTTAATCGATATCCCACTTTGTTCGCCCTATGCTCCACCCATACACACCCAGACATACATCTGTTCACGGTGTTGTACTAATTTCATTGTATGTTTTTAGCCTTTTCCTCGTTTTAGGCCGGTCATATGCAAATAGCGAAAACAAATTTATTGGACATGTAATCGCAGTTGTATTGTTCCTATCACTCCCCTCTCTAAGAGGAGTTGGGTGGTATTCAATCAAACGGTGATAAACAATGAATCAAGAACCAACAGACAAACGAACTACCGGCCCCTTACATGCCCGGTGATTTGGTGGTTAAAGAAAAGCAAACAAAACAAGTTTTGCATTAAACTTCAAACCCTTAAATGCTTTTCTAAGCAGGCCTATCAGGGGGTATTTGTTATCCGGGCTAGTAAGCCAAATTTGCAAACAACACCAAAACAGCAAACATTTGTTTGGTTAAGTTAGGAAAGCCGGCAGACAGTCAGTCGAGAGGGCCCAGGAATAGCAGAAGTAGTTGTAGCAGTAGTGGTAGTTAAGCTTTCCAGACAAACAGACAACAAGGAGCTTAACACGACTTATCTGTGCCCTTAAGTATAATTAAATGAACATGAATTGCAAAGCACCCCAACACCTCTATGCAACCACCACCGCCGCCAGCATGAGAAGCAAGACTAAGTATCGAATACAGAGGAAGTGGTGATGGCCAGAAGTTGCCTCCTCCTCCTACAGCTGTTTCCCGAAATGCAATGCTGTGCGAATTTAAGACCTACGTGTCTGTGTGAACAACAGCAGCAACAAGGCATAATCAGCTTTATTAATGCTACCCATATAACAAGGAACAAGGCTAAATGCGAAAAAATAACCAAAACTTCTCATCACTAGCCACAACAACAGCAAAACATATCGCAAGTGTTAACCTACCCCAGCTTTTTGGCACATAACCTGTTAAGAAGGCCAAAACGAAAACAAAAAAAAAAAAAAAAACAACAACGAAACCCTAATTTCATACAACCAGCCATATTGCACCTGTCTGTTTGTCTGCATATCTGTCTGCCTGTGTGTTTATCTTAAAGACAAACATTTGGTTAGTCAAATCCGTAAAGTAAATTTCGTTTCCGAAGTAGTTCGGAGGTAATAAATTTTAATAATAAGCAGTTAATAGGTGCTTTGGGGATGTTATTTGTTTAAATACTTTTATATTGTGGCTAAAAATAGCTCGGAAGGAGTATGGTATTTTATTTTGAAGTTAATAAAATGTGGGAAACATGAATGTTTTTTTTTATGTTAATCCAATTATTTCGCATTATGAAGGGAATGATTGCAATGTCTTTTAAAATTAATTCGATAAGGGACTAGGTCCATAAACATGCAGTTAGCCGATATGGCTAATTGTTGTAATTATAACCAGAACACAGGAATCTTATGTGATACACATGCTATGCTATACAGGCAGACATCGTATGGTGGTTTAGGACAGGGTGGCGCAGTCGTAGTCTAAGGGTCAGTTTCGTAAAAAACAAATTCAACCCGACTCTAAAAATGCTTCCTTTTATAGGTATTGAAATTATTGATTGATTGCATTTTTTCTATATTATTTTTTGCGGTCTTTACTCAACTTTTATAACAAATATAAGGAGCAAATCATGACAACAATTAACAAATCTACTGCAAAATTTACGGAATGGCTTCTAGATTGAATTTAAGCGAATACGCAACGACCTATCTTATATTTGGTGCATAAGAAACGAGGAATTTGAAAAAGTTATGTATTTAAGATATATCTAAGCCGACCGATTGTAACTAACTACATAAGAGATCACTCGAGGGTTTCTCGTTTCTTATGCACAAACGATACAACTATTTAAAAAAAACTGCTACATTGAAACTACTGCGGATTCATGAAAACAAAAAAACAAGTAAAATAGTACCAGTCGGGTTTGCCGACAGATGTACAGGGTGAGATAAAAAAAAACTGCAACAAAGTCAAACGCCATAATTTTTACAGTTTTTTTAATTTTATGGAATGAAAGCAAAAAATGTCTTAAATAGAATCAAATTTTAGAATAAGTTGAGATTTCAAACGGCCAATGAAACCGGTACACGCTGCCCGAATGTTGCTCTGCGGTATTTTGGCCCATTCCCGACGCAGCGCTTGCTTGAGGCGATCGACACTTTTGTTGTTGTTGTAGCAGTGGTACATGCATGTGTTTGGGTTCTGCTAATCTGGTTCGAGCTCCAGGTTTAGAAATTCGGCTAATTTGATGGGCTGTAGCTAGAGATCTTCTGGAGTGAGTTGGGTAGGTTTGGCTGTGCAATTAAAGAGATGCAGCGTATTGTGCGGGCCTGTATAGCACGCCGGGCAGGTATCACGCACAATACGAATTGAGACGACTACACCATCCTGAACGTAATTTCGCCAAAACTACCCTGGTTTGTCTAGGCAGCTCACGTTCTTCAGCTGCAATGGATGGGGGTCGACTCCGAGGACGGCATTCACTTTATAATTGCTAATGGCACCTGCCTGATAGGCTTCTTGATCTAGAGGTTCTCTCGTGTAACGCTAGACCTAACTCTAGGGGAGATTTATCCACCATATGATGGTTGGGATGACTCTCACGGTAACACCCAAGCAGGTACTGCAACGAAAGCCTATGATTATGTTGACGTAACACACAGACCGACCTATCGCGTTATAAGAGGTCAACAAGGTTTCTTTGTCCGCACCCCAAGTGCCGGACAGAGATAGCTGTGCCTTGCGCGGACGACTTGAACATGCTGTCGAACGTGACCCCAAGAATCTTGGGGTAGTTCGTGGTCGGTATTAGATTCCGCTCGACCTGCACATTCAGCTGTGTTCTCATCTCCGCAGACCATGTGGTAAAGAGTGTGGCCGTTGATTTCGTGGCGGATATTTTCATATTCCTCGCGTGGAAGTATGCGGTAGATAGGGGTTCAGAGTTTCGCATATGTCATCGACCACTGGCCCGACGCCATGATCGTACAATCATCCGCATACGTTACGATCTCTTTGCCATCTGGAGGGCGAGTAATTGCGGAAAGGTAGAGGTTAAACAGTTTCAGAGATATCACCCTACCTTGGGGAACTCACTGTTTCACTCTACGGGCTTTGAAGTTCTTGTTCTGGAATTCCACGTACGACTGGCGTCCACACATATAGTTGGTTATCCAACGTTTCAAACTTGGCCGGAGGGTAGTTCTCTGCACGTCCTCAACAGTATGGCATGATTGACGTTTCAAATGCCTTTGATAGGTCAAGGGCTACCAACACTGTTCTGTCACACGGCCTGTTCTGGTTCAGTCCTCTACTAATATGTGTGGAAATGGCGTGTAATGCTGTTGTGGTACTATGTTGTGGACGGAATCCGTGCTGGTGGTTGGCAACTGTATAGCTTCCTCTAATGCTGGGGAGGAGTAAAGCCTTAGATACTGGCGACAAAAGCGAAATCGTCCTGTGCGATTCGCCTTTACTGGCATCCTTGCCTGGCTTCAGTAGCGGGACCACCCGGCCCATTTTCCAGGTTTCGGGCACTATGTGGGTGTCTAGCGACAAATTGAGAACTTTCGTTAGGTACTCGACTCCCGGCATATCCAGCTGCTTCAAAATTTCCATTGAGATTCCGTCCGGGCCCAACGTTTGACTTAGCGTTACGGATGACATTTGCAACATCACCCATCGTAAACTGTGGTGGTTCCTCCTCGGTGAGAAGAGATCTGATACGACGTAGTACTCTTCGCTTCGCCCTATCGCTCTCGGTTACGTCGTTAAAAGTGACTGAGGTCCTATCATCCTTTTTTCCAGGGTTCGAGAGCGACTTAACCGTTACCTTCTGTGGTGGATGACGTTCTGACAAACCGAGCAGAACTAAGGTCCGGGGTTTTCCTCAATCTCGGCACGGACCAATAAAATCCGGAGCAAGCATTCCGGGATGTGCTGCTCCCAATGCAGAAAAATAAACAAACACATACTGGAGTGGCAGCCGCTGGCCGAAACTGAGATCTTGTTGTTTCGGGTCAATCCGGTATCGTAGAACCCGCTGCCGTTTGATTGGACACTTTGGTATTTTTTAGTGCCAACCTTGCTCTCCAAAATACTCCAGACATAATAGTCCAACAAATTGGTATCCGGAGATTTTGGTGGCCATCGTAACCATTCTTCGGTGGCGCGGCAATTATATTTGAGACTCAGTTGCCTTAAGAAAATTTTTTAAATGTTTTATTTAATTTGCTTTGATCTGATTAAGGTCTGGTATGGAGTCGTTCCCTTAAAAGTGGGATCTGATATTTGAATTTTTTTATTTCGTTTTTATCTTATTGGGGTCGCTCCATAGGATTTTTGTGGTTATCCCTCCGCATTCATTGTTTTATAGGGTGTATGTGGGCGTTTTTTATGTTTATACATTTAACTGTATTAAATGTTATAGTTTTAATAGCAACCTTACTGTCCGTTAGGATGTTTACGGTTGCCGATCTCGTGTTAGCATTTAGCGAGATAGTATTATGATCAAGCAAGCGGAAAGAGATTACGGTGTTTGGTTCTTCAAAAAAAAAAGTCCCGTTCTCCCCCTAGCGCTGAGCCGTCTGTATAACAATAGTTTCCAGTCGACATTTGCGATAGGGATTAGTCGATCCACTAGTCTTTGTTGGAAATAATGTTTCACATGAGGCAGCTACAATTATTATAAAGTGTTCCACCTGTAAAATGTTTTGATGGTATGTAACGTTGGCTTTACTTGTCCATTCGTCGGTCGCTCCGAGCCTCAGGCACGCGACGGCGGCCTCGTACCGTATCTGAATATCTACTTGGTGTACATATAAAATGGTCTCTAAAGCCCTAGTGATAAGAACACACAAATGTTTCGAGATGTCCGATCAGATTTTAGCAAGATTGAAACCTCTGCCTCTTGGGTTGCAAAATAGAATAGTTTAAAATGTGTAATCTTTTCACATCCCAGTATAGAATGATTTTCGAAAATCGTCCATTCTGAATATAATTTTTGCATTAAGTACCATTTCAGAATCATTATAGTTACTTATTTATACATCAGGAAGATATTGCAAATGGCCTATTGGTATTGCCAAAATTTAGTATTATTGTAATGTCTAAATTAGATTAAAATTAATTTAAAAATCAATTTAAAAACTTTGGCATTGCTTACATTCTACTTTAGTAAAACCTGCCCAAATAGTATCCGAAGAAAATTACATTATCCGTGAAGTAATAAATTTAAAAGTTTTCGCTTTGTTAGGGAATAAATAAGAAATAGGGAAAATGCCACTTTGACAATAAAAAACGCTCACACATCCACCCACCCACAAAAAAGACTTTGGTACGCCTTAAAAAAATAAAACGCACGACAATAGCCTAAGCACTTGACAAGAAAAAGAAACGAATTTTCTGGTCAATACATCAAAAGCATTTAGGGTCATTAAGTGTCTGCGTTGCAAATAACGAAAAAAAAAAACCTTTTGACCTTTTTCTCAAACCAAAAGATGCGAAGAAAGAAAACAGAAGGTACCAAACGTAAATAAAAAAAATGAAAAAAGCAGAAAGAAAAACGCTTCGCATGGCATGGTTAAGCAGAATACCATCAAATGACCTGAGAAACCAGCAAAAGTTTGAACAAGTACCTTAAACCGGCCATAACATCAAAGAGCATTGATTTTCATTAAGCTTGATTAAGTAATTAAGTTTCCAACAAAACAGCTAAGATTTGTTCAAACAATTTCTTTTAATTTGAGTTGCAGACAGGCAGTTGTTTTTGTTTTCTCTCTATCTCTCCCTCTCTCTCTTTGTCTTGGGCTTATTGCGAATTCGATTAATAAGAGAAAGGTCAACAAAGTTTAAAGAAGAAGATAAGTGTGCGTGGCAACTTTGCCGTTGTTGTAAAGTAATTTTCCTTGGAATGGTTTTAATACATCATTAGACATTTTGGGTAAGACCCAGTACAAGTTTGAAGTAATTAATTTTAAATTAGTTAATCAAATTAATTCTGGTTTTTTGTTAATGGTGCACAAATATTACAAATCATTTGAAAAGCCAAAATGTACCTCATTTATATTACGATTTTAGGTCTCCTTGAATAAAATCCTTTTTAGGGAATCTGCAGCCTATCCAGCGATTTTCGCACGTCCGTCCTTCTGGCTGGCATAACTGTCGAAGGTAGTATCCTATTTGGACCAAGCTTGATAAATCACTATATTTTTACCAAACCTTATCTGGGACCCTGAATAATATGTATAAACTCCCACTCACTTTGGTATCATCCCAAAATTTTTAAAATTTCGAGAAAAAATAGGGTTTAAAAAAGTTTATGCAAAACGAATGGAGCACTCGATATAATCCAAATCTGGCACATATAACAAACTTTTATCTGGTAGATCATTGAAAATATTCGTTTTCTCCTTCTCCTTCTTAAACTTTGGTACGATTTTCTTGGTACCTTTCATACAAATGTTCAAAATTCCAGACCAAGGATCGTATCCTGACCAAGAATGGTGGATTTTTCTTAGATATTTATTACAATTAACATTAAAATGTTGACAAGGGTCTACGAGCAAAATTATGGATATGTCAAATCTGGCATTTTGCAAGGCCTTCCCAAACCAAATTATATTATTTAGAGATATTTTTTAACAATGACATTCCTTACAAAACCAGTTTCAAAAATTTTTTAAAGATATTCTGACTAAAATAACTTATTTTTTAAGGTCTACTCTGTTAAAAATCTTGGAATTTTTAAGGACTCCGTGCACAATACAGTGTGTGATGACAGCTGTTATTTTAAAGCTACTCGTCCGACAGCTGTTAAAATTATTCCACTGACAGCTCATTATAGTTTTTACAAGCGTACAAAAGCATTTTGGTGAGAATTTTCCACAATCAAAATTATTCGTGATGGAATTCAAGTGTTGATAGTGTGATTTCTTTATATTTGGTTGGAAAACCACAAGTGGATCACTCTAGCATTTAATATTGAAAAATGAGCTCGGAGTAAAGTCATTGAAATTCCAAAAAGTGCCAGAACACAACTGAATGAAAATAGACTCAAAAGAGCTAAAGAGTTGTTTCGCTTGGCCGAAAGTGGTGAACTGCCGAATTTGGTTTTCTCCGATGAGAAAACAAAATGATCGTGTTTACTTGCCAAAGAGGTCAGCTGAAAATGTGCACCTTCGTTTGGTCACCAGAATTCAAATGCCGGCCATGGTGGTGGGCCAAATACCGCAGAGCAAGATTCGGGCAGTGTGTGTCGGTTTCATTGGCCGTTTGAAGGCCATAATTCATGTCAAAGGTGACCAGTTCGAACAAATCTAAACTTATTCTAAAATTTAAGACTATTTTCGACATTTTTTGCTTTCATTCAATAAAATTAAAAAAAAAAAAAATTAAAAATAAAATTGAGGGACTGTCTAGTCAAGAGTCGTTTCTTTAATTGTATTTCTGTTTCAAGAACATCTTTCTTAAAATATTTTTGCAAGGATTTTCTGAAAAAATCATAGATTTCTACTACCGGCTGATCGGTATCAATGAATAGTACCACTCTTTGGGTTTTTAAACATTTTGGGCCTGAACTCATGAATATATGTAGCTCTGAGGCTTTTTCTATCTCCATTTCTCATATACTGTAGTACCCTCATATAGCCTTACCAGCCAATACCACTCAATAAATCATCCACTTTTGCACTTAATGTAACCTTTAAAAGCAAATTAAATTTATTACACTTCGATTTGCCATCATTCAAACGCCAACACACACACACACACTCTTACCCCTTAACAAAAATCTTCTTCCCAACATTCCAGTAACAGAAAAATTATCATTGATTTAATATGATTTTAACATATTGTCCAGGTGATTCGATTTAACAAAAATCACTCTGTTCACCCGTCCATCCGAACGTCAGATGGATGGGGGAATAGGGGAGCAAACGGTACGGTGAATTTTAATTAATTTTTAAACCTTTTATGTTACAAAATAATAGCCCTACCGTTAAATCCCCACTTCAACACATCGTAATATCAATATTCGTATTTCAAAAGTATGCACAAATAATGATTTAATGTTCAAACTACCGTGACGGTAATACTCACACACTGACTCACTCACTCTCAGTGGGGGGAAGAAACACGTTGTGTAAAATGCCTTCATTACCGACCAATAACAGCTGTTGTATTGCTGCCATGACGACAATAACACCCTCTCGTCGAATTGGTAAAGTGGAATTTTTCAGTGAAATCGAAAATGAGGATTTTTGGGAGGTTGAATGCTTTGCTTTTTGGAGGCGAGAATGTCAGAAGATGCACAGTGGATTTGAAAATAAATTTAATTATACATAAAGGCGTATGTTTAAAATAAGTGAGACGTTTATGGACATATTTGTGTCAAGGTGAAACTCCAGATTCGAACTTTTAGGGTAACAAATGTACAAAGTGTTATTAAATACTGCACCGTAGCATTAAGCGAACGGCTGAAGCTAGAATTTCATAATTTGGTATGTTATAGTTCTGAAATATGGTAATATCTTTCTCAAAATACTAAAAGCTTCTATAGGATGTTTCTTGGCGTTTAAGACTGGTAGGTTTTACTTTTTTCCTCCATACAGATGTGGAATTAAAAACTCTGATATAAAAACTCAATATATTTTTTGGACCGTATACTTTCTGTAGTCGTAAACCAATACCTCCTGACCTAGACCTAAGATAGCTAAAAATATTCGAATATAACCCACTTTTTGCGCCCACTCAAATGAGAAGAGACATATATTTGGGACCTATAGCTATACCTGAACCGAACTTCTTCAAATTTGATGTACTTGCTTTTACAGGGTGGGATAAAAAAGCTGCAACAAAGTCCAACACAATTTTTTACATTTTTTTTTTAAATATATTGAATGAAAGCCAAAATATTGGTAATAGCATCAAAATTTAGAACAAGAAGTTTCGATTTGTTCGAATTGGTCACCTTTGGCACGAATTATGGCCTTCAAACGGCCAATGAAACCGTCACACGCTGCCTGAATGTTGATCTACGGTATTTTGGCCCATTGCCGGGGAAACGATAGCTTGAGGTGATCAACACATTGGTATTTTTTAGCGACAACCTTGCTTTCCACAGAAAAAGAAGAGAAAATGAATTGAGGAACCTAATTTTGTAAACATTCTTGTGTGGCACGTGCTGAGTGCGATGGTCCTGTTGGAATGTCCAAGGTCTGCGGCCAAAATGTTTGCGTGCTCAGAGCTTTAATACACCCTCCAGAATATTTTCGCAATAATATTCAGCATTTATTCTAATGCCATTGTAGATTATTACGAGCGGAGTGCGACTTTCGGCTGTTATGGCGGCCCACACCATCACCATGGCCGCCGACTGAGTTCTGGTGGCCAACCGAAAATGCACATTTTCAGCTGACCTCTTTGGCAAGTAAACACGATCATTATTTTTTGTTTGCAAACTGCTGGACAACGAATGTTTTCTCATCGGAGAAAACCAAATTTGGCGATTCACCACTTTCGGCCAAGCGATGCAACACTTTAGCTCCTTTGAGTCTATCTTCTTTTTCTAAGTTCTTTCACTTTTTGGAATTTCAATGGCTTTACCCCGAGCCCATTTTTCAATATTTCCGAATGGAATATTGCAATATGTTCAGATCATGAGCCATTTTTCGGCCACTGCGACAGGGGTTTCCATCAAGTCGCTTTTTTACTTTTCGAACCATTTCTGCTGATGTTGCTGTTTTCTTCCGTCCACTTCCTTGACGTCGGGCTACGCTACCAGAATCACGGTAACGAGCGATGGTACGAGACACAAAAGATTTATTCACATTTAAATGCTGGAGTGCTCTAACGATAGCCACTTGTGGTTTTCCAGCCAAATATATAGAAATCACACTACCACGCCTGAGTTCAATCACGAATAACTTTTTTCTGGAAAATTCTCACCAAAACGCTTTTGTATGCTTGTAAACAATACATTGAGCTGTCACTGGAATAATTTTAACAGCTGTCGGACGAGTGGCTTTAAAATAACAGCTGTCTGAAGTTGCTTGCAGTTTTTTCATCTCACACTGTATTATGCACGGAGTCCTTAAAAATTCCAAGATTTTTAACAGAGTAGACCTTTAAACAAATAAGTTATTTTAGTCAGAAAATCTTTAAAAATTATTGAAAACTAAAACTGGTTTTGTAAGGGATGTCATTGTTAAAATATCTCTAAATAATATAATTTTGGTTTGGAAAGGCCTTGCAAAATGCCACATTTGACATATCCATAATTTTGGCTCGTAGACCCTTGTCAAAATTTTATTGTTAATTCACGATTTGGTGTAGGTGGTCTTTGTAATAAATATCTAAGAAAAATCCACCATTCTTGGTCAGGACACGATTCTTGGTCAGGAATTTTGAAAATTTGTATGAAAGGTAGCAAGAAAATCGTACCAAAGTTTACATATTTTCTAACCCTTTGTGGGGGATGTACAAGAAGGGGAGAACGAATATTTTCAATGATCTACCAGAAAAAAGTTTGTTATATGTGCCAGATTTGGATTAATACTCCATTCGTTTTGCATAAACATTTTTAAACTCTATTTTTTTTCGAAATTTTAAAATTTTGAGATGATACCAAAGTGAGTGGGAGTTAATACATATTATTCAGGGCCCCAGACCCTTCTCAACTTTTTATTGTTAATTCAAGATTTGGTTTAGGAGGTCTTTGTAATAAATATCTAAGAAAAATCTACTATTCTTGGTCAGGACACGATTCTTGGTCAGGAATTTTGAACATTTGTATGAAAGGTACCAAGAAAATCGTACCAAAGTTTACATATTTTCTAACCCATTGTGGGGGAGGAACAAGAAGGAGAAAACGAATATTTTCAATGATCTACTAATCTTAAAGTTTGTTATATGTGCCAGATTTGAATAATATCGAGTACTCCATTCGTTTTGCATTAACTTTTTTAAACCCTTTTTTTTCTCGAAATTTTAAAATTTTGGGATGATACCAACGTGAGTGGGAGTTGATACATATTATTCAGGGCCCCAGATTAGGTTTGGTAAAAATATAGTGATTTATCAAGCTTGGTCCAAATAGGATACTACCTTCGACAGTTATGCAGCCAGCCAGAAGGACGGACGTGCGAAAATCGCTGGATTCCCTAAAAAGCATTTTGTACAAGGAGACCTTTTCAAATGTAGACCAAAACTTCAAAATAGTTTTAAGTCAAAAATGTTTAAGGCCTTATATAGCCTGCTATACCCCGATTTTAGCGAAATCTCTCATTTCATGTTTTTCAAATTTTGTTAGTTTGAGTTTGTGTTACAAATAGTCGTCAATATAGTTGAACATTTCAGTGCAACTTTTATATAGCTTTCACTATATCTACCAACTGATTTTAAAAACAAGTAAAAAAACATTAAGTTCGGCCGGGCCAAACTTTTAATACCCTCCACCTTAGGGTAAAAGAAACATTAGAAGAAATGTGGCAAAAACCATTAAAATGCCGAATATCGGGAGGTACCGTTATATGGGGGCTATACCAAAACGTTAACCTATAATTACAATGTTTCGCTACACGAACTAGGATCCATTATGACCCACAAATACCAATTTTTAGACAAATCTGTGAAAAAATGTGGCAAAAACCATCAAAATACCGAATATCGGGAGGTACTGTTATATGGGGACTATACCAGAACGTGGACCGATTTATCTCATTTTCAATACCAACCATCCTAGACACAATGCAAATAGTTCTGCTAAATAATGTGGGCTGTATCGTGATTTCAACAGACAGAGAGACAGACGGACATCGTTAAATCGACTAAGAATTCTATGCTGATTATGAATATATATACTTTATGGGGTCTAAGACGAATATTTAAGGATGTTACAAACGGAATGACAAAGTTAATATACCCTCCTTTCCCAGGTGGAGGGTATAAAAAAAAACTGAAAAAATGTTTTTTTTTTAATAAATACTTCAATACTATTTTGATATTAGTTTACTTATCACTCTTATCAAACCACACACCAAATGAGTCAAAAATACATCTCTTCCATATACAGAACCATCCAAAACTGAAAATTTTGCGTCTAAGGCACCAAAAGATTGTGCAGGATAAGTGGCCACTATTTGTTATCGTACTGGAATCTAAATATAATTAAACTTCTGCTGCATAGTGTCCTAGCGAAAAGAATCCATCCAAAAATGTGCTGCAGGATTTGCTATCCTCTTATTTGAAACCTATATAGGATAAATGCTCTGCTCCTCCTCACTGTTACTGCAGCTTATAACGAATTGGATGACATAATGTCCCCAAGCAATACCATTGAATTGCATAAAGCTTAATATTATTGTGAAATATAAAACACAAGAAAAAACTGTAAAATATAATTTCATTATAGGCACGCCGACAACGATAAAATGAAAAATGAGAGTCTTACATATGTCCTTCATCATACATTCATTCTCTCATTATGCAATAATGCAACAAACCAGGCAGGAAGGCAGGCAACAACATTTACAGTGGAGAAAATCTCTAGACTGTGTCGTTATAATGGCATTGAGGCATAATGCAAGACCCACTATAGTCCCCTTTTGCCAGCAAACCCAAAAACCCCAAACCTTAGTTGCCTCTTTCAACACCAGATCCTTGATATTTCGTCACACTCAATACACAGGACAACTACTGCAGGCAGAGTGTGAATGCCACACTTGAAATGTGTTGCAGTTGCCTTTGTCTTTGTGTGAATGTGTGGACGTCGACAACGGCTGCTGGTTGTGATATGCTGTCGCATTAATGCGGATGGAGCATGACATGCCTGAATTCCTTTTCCTGTTTTCCATTTTTTTTTTGTTCTTTTGTATTGCCTATGAACGACGAGATGCAGATTTTTCGCCAGCTTCATTTCTTATCAAGGTCCTTGTTTTTACTGGGGCTGCTGCTGCTGCTGGGTGTTTTTACTTGGACCAATTCTTATTTATATTAAATTACAATAAGAAAATACAAGAGTCGATGTAGAGCGGGTAACAAGGAATTTGGATGGAGGCAATGTTGCTACATAATAATCAAATTAAAATCAAAGAGTTTTTCCCTTTGGGTGATGGTTCTTTGAACGTTATTTTTCGAACATGAATGGTCGGTGGGTCGTTTGGTCTCTATGGCGAAGTGTAATGGTTTTGTTTTTCTAGGGTTCTTTCTCTGTTTTTTTTGTTATTGTCCTCGTCGTTGCCTTTGTACGACCATTAATCTAATTATACTAATTTTGTTTTAATTTATCCTTTAATTGCATTTCGCCTTAGCACGATTATCGCAGACAAAAGAACAAAAATTAAAAAATAGAAGAAGGAAAATAACACGGGAATACATTTGACGAAATAGCAAGTGCAACGGATTGAATGTGGATTAGGGAATGCAAATATTTAGTTGTGATCCAATGGGAGATTTAGAAATTATAACTCAAAAACAGAGGTCACAATTAGAATTGACTTACGTTACGAGTGCTCTTCTTTGATTGTCTCTTACCTGGAAAGAGATAAGGGAAAAAAGAATTAGAATTTGTGATGAAATATTATTATAGATTTTAAACATATTTTGCTGTATGAAAATACTTAGAGTATAGTATATAGTATGTATACCCTCGTTCAATGGTCGATTACTTAAATATATTTTTACTTCTGTTATGATTATTCAAATTGTTGACCCTCTATGGAGTAAGATCCCAAGAAATGGCCAATATTACCCATTTCGTATCGGACCTAAATAAATTTCGTATAAATATTGCGAAGTGCCAGGTTTCAACTACATTGGTTACTTCCTTCACTTTATATGAGATATGTGATAATTTTTAGAAAATGTTAAAATGTAAGTGAGGTACCGACCCAAATATTCCATTTTGGGCAAAATTACAAGAAAATCGAACATTTACATGAAATTTTATGCGAAACCATAAATTCCATGTTAATGTCAGGCTTGAAGAGAATTAGATATTTATCGTTTCTTTTCAAAATCTTGAACCCTTTGTTGGGGAAGTACCAGAAGAAATGATCCGATCTCTACCTATAAAGGTGGTAGATCTTTCGTTGATAGAAAAATTAAGATGTACCAAATCTGAATGGAATCGGATGTTAATTACGCGTTTTATGAGCTTCATGTATATTTCTGTTGTGAAGATGATATATATCTGCGAACCCCTTTCTGGTACCTCACCCACAAAGGGTCACAGGATTAAATTCTTTTATCTTTCATAACTTGAGAAACAATTCAGCGATTCTTTACAACTTGCTATGTCTAAATATTTCTCTCAACCAGAAACCTGAGATGAATATTTATGATTTCGCATACAATCTATATATATAAATGTAAGTTGTGTTAGTTACTACGCTTATAACTCAAGAACCGCTGATCTGATTTTAACGATTCATACAAATTCTGAATTGTCTCTTTTCCGAAAAGGATAATATTCAAAAAAATCGCGAAAAAATGTGATATATTAACATTTTCATTTTGACTTCTGAAATGTACAATCGTAATGTTTTATTTTGTATGTTTTTTTTCTATTTTGACTTACTTTTTTCGAATGTACATTTGTAGTGTTTTTTATAATATTTTTTTTTTCTTTTTGATTCGAATATTAATACCAATTTATTTTGACTCGATTTCTTGAGAACTGAAATAGAAGCCGGGTTACATTGAAGTGTAGTACCAAATTATGTGGTGGCGAAACGAAATAGATGTTATCGAAATAATTTAACGCGGTCACACCAAATTTAAGTCAAAATTTCTAAAAATCTTGAAAAAAGAGATCTCATTGCAAAAATTCTCAAATCGGGGAAAAATTACATAAGGTATAACTAAAGAACGGCTTGACAATTCATACAATTTTGGAATGGTATCCAATAAAAATATTAATAAGAAATTTCTTTTTGGTGTGATTTTTTTCAATTTGACATTCTATATTGAAGTGAACATTTTTTATTGCCTTGAAATCTGAATGAATAATATTTAAAATAAAATGAGTGACCTACGTGGACCTACATCTTTCATATGGCAATAATCCGCCCAATGAGAACTCAAAATGCAATTCATTGGAACTGCAGTCAGTGAAATACCGAATATAAAGGGTGCAAAATGGTAGAGCGAATTGGACATTTAGGAAAAAAGAAAGAAATTCTTCCTAAACTTTCAAGATGTCTTAAATCGCTTTTGCAGGTCATGATATATGACCCCCGGATAAGGGTACAACCCTATTTCAAGTATTGTTTACATTTTAACCACATTTTTCTCACACTCATTTTAATTTGATAAGAAACCATCCTCGCAAAATATGATCATGTTTTGGTATAACCATCATATAATTTAAGCCATGTTCGGGGTCTTCGACATTTTTTTCATCTTTAGGCCTTTATTTGGCGTCTTTGTTTCTAAGGGTGTAAAAAACCTCTTCTCATAATATTTTCAATTTTCGGAGTAGAGTCCATCTTGGTCTTGACCACATTCATCAATTGATTTGGCTAAAAAATTGTATTTAGGCAACTCTGGGGTAGAGAATAGTCCCTCAGATAATTGTCCACATAGGCATTTATTCGAATATAGTTCTCACATTAGTGTACCCACAAATCCGCTTTCCTAACCAATGTTTGGTCAGAAAAGAAAATTTGATATACTATTGAATTTGAAACTCCAAAGAGAATATTGGTTGGGAACGTAGATGTGGGATTAACATCTACATGCCATAAACTCCGAAATATCAAATTGTGGCAGAAACATGAAAAAATCACGTATATTAATTTTTTTGTTCGTTATTGAATTATACTATGATGAAAAATATGGACTTTATGGGTTCTCCAACTCACAATTTAAATGACAAAAATAAATTAATTAATATTTCACGGTAATGAGTGTAAAAAGCAATTATCTTTGACTATTTTGAAATCATTCCGCCCTCAATTATGAGGTGGACAAAACTAAATACCACGCAGCACGGTATTTTTAACATTGGAAATTCAATACCAAAAATTTAGCTGAGTTTTCACATGGGGCTATTATAGAAGTTCTATATCATACAGGTTTTTAACACTCAATTATAGCCTTAGGCTGAAAAATAAGATCAGGCTATTCAAAATATCTAAAACCGACGGTAGATTATTATCTATTATAATTTTTCCCATGAATGTTTATTTCTATTTAGAAATTACTATGGAGTTATTTTACTTATAATAAAAATTGTGCCGCTTTCATAATTCTATAATGGTTAAAAAAGTATGCATTAAAGACTAAAAGTAGGGGCCGGCAACGCGGACCGGGCCAGCTAGTTGGATATAAATGTTCGATTTCCCTGCAATTTTGCTCATACCAATATTTTTACTTTTATGTCTAGTAACTCAACTATTTGAGCAACCGGGCATAATTCCCATTGCAATTATGGGGAATATGACCGTTTTTTCGGTCATAACCCCCATAATATAGTGGGGATTATGTCCGCTTCCACAACGGAGGTAATCCCCATGAGAAGTATGACCGTTTGTTGAGGGGATTACTTACAAAAAATATTAAATGTTGTTAACTCGGCTTCGCGTTAGATGGTGAGAGACATACCCAGCCTAGAAAATCTCATGCCCCCGCCAAAGGTCGGCTACTCACATAAAGTTTAAAATTTAGACAACTTGGGTTTGGGTTAGCCGGTGCGGGACATTTCCAGAGGAGGAAATCTCAATTTTTTTTTCTCACACCCATTTATGCCCGCATTCGGTTTGGGTATACCCAATATGATGTCCGCTACTTTCTTTGGATAATTGTTATTGGACAATATCTCCATTATGGGGGTTGTGACCGAAAAAAGGGGATTATGACACGGTACCAATAATTTCAATAATCATAACTAAAGTCTATTATATATTTAAATAATAAAATATTGGCTTAGGGTATACATCTGTCGGCGAAAACGACTGAAACTTTTTAACTTGTTAAAATCATCAAAATACCGAATATAGGGAGGTACGCATAGTCTCCATCTATACGAAGACCTGGACCTCCATAGACAATTTTCTGTCGCAGGCTGTAGTATCCCTTACGAAGTGAAAATACGAAATTTTCAGGAATAATGTCACAAAAATCATCAAAATACCGAATATACATTCGTGGTATATCATCGCTCAATTCTTAAAAATAAAATGCACATTACAAATAAATGTTCATGAGTCTGAGCTGTTATTAATATACAACCAAGTCACTTGAAGGCAAATTTGTCTCATTGTCTGAATATGTCTACTAATATTACAATTTCATTTCAATTGGCAACAATCAATGACAACAGATTGTAAAAATGACATATGACGGAATTCACACTGACATATTGCATGAAGCAACACATAATCATTTCAAGGGAATAGAATACATCATGACATCATTTTTCATTTACTTAGAAAATTTCAATTTTTAGAATAGACAATAAAATTATATATTGTGTGCATTGTGTTAGTATTTGATGTTCTTTAGAAAAGATCGGTTCACGGCTTCTGCATTCTTCGTATGAAGGGGTAAAGTCAATGTCAATGTTTATATGTATAAAGGGTATCTGTATTTGTATTGATTCATGGGTTACAATCAGCGTGACCGTTGTGCCACTAAAGTATCAATTTTGCCACCTTTTTTGGGCTTTTTTTTTTATTTTGATACTAAATGAGCCACTTTTTTGAATTTTTGTGCCACTTTTTTATACATTGTGCCACATTTTCTTAAACTACATATATTTTAATCTAAACGCTGTATTTAAAACAATGAAGTGAAATGAAACAATGAAAAGCGTCGTACGCTGCCATTTCCAATTTGCGATAGCAAATTTCAGAGCGAACGCTCTTATATTAGGTGTTTGTAAGAGGTTTTCACATGCTCAAAGTTGTCAACATTGTTCTGTTTGTTTATTTCTGTAACAACTGTTAAGAGACATTTTTAATTACTTTACTACAGCCTATGACAGAAAATTGTCTGTGCAGGTCCACGTCTTCGTATAACCCCCATATAACGGTACCCCCTGATATTCGGTATTTTGACGATTGTAGCGACATTATTTACCGGCATTGTTTCAATTTTCGCATTTGAAGTTCGTAATGGATATTACAGCCTGTGACAGAAAATTGTTCGTGCAGGTCCACGTTTTCGTGTAGCCCCCATATTACGATACCCCCGATATACAGTATTTTGTTGATTTTAGCTGCATTATTTATCGGAATTATTTCAAATTTTGTATTTGAAGTTCGTAATGGATACTACATCCTATGCCAGAAAATTGTCTGTGCAGGCTTATGAAAAAATTTGCGTATGCAAATCCACGTCGTCGTATAGACCCTAATATCCGGCTTCATTCGGTATTTTTAAGATTTTCACAGAATTTTTAATGGATTTTAGTTTTTTGAAAATTGCCAAATTTGTACCATATGGTGGAGGGTATTTAAAGTCCGCATGTATTTTTGAAAACAAAGTACAGTTCGCATTTATTACCCTATCCGGATGAAATTTTGCACCAATCTATTGTTTGGCCCAAGGACGAACTCTATTGAAATTGAAGATAATCGGTCAAAATTTAGATATAGCTCCCATATATATCTTCGTCCGATTTGCCTTTTATTGTGCACCAAACATGTAATATCGGCCCGAATAGTATGGAATTTTGCACTTACAGGCAAATTAAACCTGAAAATAAGTATGTCAAATCGGTTCAGATATAGCTATAGCTCCCATATATATTGTTCATCCGATTTGTTATTTTTGTCCTCCGCAGCCGTAATATGCACTCTGTAACCAAATGGGCAATACAAGTCCGAATTTAAAAGATACAAATGCTTCGGCATATATAGTTCTTTGAACTTTAAATTATAATTATAATCATAGCGTGTATGATTGAGTACTCCCATAAAAAATTTTAATTGTAATGCGGAGCGCTACTAAATTAGCAAAGTGGTGTAGGGTATCATAAAGTCGGCCCCGCCCGACTTTAAGGCTTTCTTTACTGGTTAAATATGCAATATGTACATACATATATTATTAGTATATAGTATTACATATAGATGAATTTGTTGTTTTGTTCTAAACTGTTATTTTTTAAATAAAATGTGAAATAAATTGTGCCACTTTCTGTGCCACTTTTTTCAAGAAATGATACTTTTTGTGATACTTTTTGAAAATTTCCAGCGGTCACACTGGTTACAATATGGGTTTAGTGCATTTATTGAATACTGAAAATATATCAGTGAGTAACTGACTGAATCAACGCCCAGACAAACCGAATGAAGCTAGAATCATGAAATTTTGCTCGAAGATCAGTCTTGGAGCGTAGACGTGTGATATCTGGGATACAAAGGTATGGAGGTGGTTTTGGAAATGTGTCCTATAATTATACAAAAAGTACTAAATAGTAATATATTGGGCATTGGGATATGAATGTCACTGTTAGTGTCTGCGGTTGGGAGAAGGAGATGGTTTTGGATTTGTGTACTATAGTTGTACTAATTGCTGCTAAATTTGGTAATTGGGAAAATGGCAGAGATGAAATCCAAAAATTGTGATTCAGGAATCAGGGGGTTCTCCAGAACAGAAACTGCGTAGCAAAAATGTTTGTGTGTGTGAAATGTTAAGAGGGTTAGATGCTCATTTTGCTTTATTTGACTGTTTTGTTTTCCAAAATCTTAAACCCTATGTATGGGGGAGGCTTTAGAAGAAATGGTCCCATCTATACCATCTTTATGACATATCTTGTGTTGATGAGATGTTAATTTCCTGTTTTATGAATTTGATGCATATTCAAAATGTCGATCTTTTGTTGAGTAGGCTCCAGATCTTGGGTTTATAAAAATTTTGGGATGTTTGAAATTTTAAGATAATCGGATCCTTACATAACATTTCTTAAGAGTTAAATTTGGATTAATGCTTCTTTTTCTGTGCAGAAAATATATGTATGCATATATACATATATATATATATATATATATATATATATATATATATATATATATATATATATATATATATATATACATTTTGACCGTATCAAATGATATATAACCTCTCTAACCATATGGCTGAGGGCATAAGAAATTTGTTATTTCAATAAATGGTGTTTGTTTTAGAAATATCTTCAAAGATTTCACTGAAAAAATAATAGTGAATATTTGTAACAATTTTTCAAAATCTAGTGATGATTGATGATGATTGATCTGATGTAGGAATCTCCTGACAAGTGATAGTATTTCCAATAATTTTTCTAAAACTTGTATTTATATTTAGTTTTTTTTTTTTTTTTTCTAAATTGTTTAATGACATTCCGTACATATAAATCTATCGATTTAAAGGAATTCGGGTTTAAGTATGTTATCGGTCCAAATAATTTTCTGACAAAAATAGAGAGTATTTCCAAAGTTCCTTTTTCTAAAACTTTAGGCCTAAAAATCTTCTACTTTTTCAAGTATACTTTTTCCGTTGATATAAATTGTAGATTGTGAAAAAATAGTTATATACCCTCCACCGTAGTATGGAGGGTATATTAAGTTTGTCATTCCGTTTGTAACACCTCGAAATATACATTTTAGACCCCACAAAGTATATATATTCTTGATCAGCATAAAATTCTATGTCGATTTATCAATGTCTGTCCGTCTATCCGTCTGTCTGTCTGTGGAAATCACTCTAGCTTCCGAACGAAATGGTGTAGGTTGATAAAATTTTACTCAAATGCAGACATATTACAGTCTGCAGGACTTTTGGTATTGAAAATGGACTATGTAGGTCCACGTCTTCATATAGCCCCCATACAACTGTACCTCCCGATATGCGGTATGATTTTAGCGACATTTTTTACCGGAATTGTTTCAAAATTAATATTTAAAGTTCATAATGAATACTATAGCGTATGACATGAATTGTCTGTGCAGGTCCACGTCTTCGTATAGCCCCCATATAACGGTACCCCGATATTCGGTATTTGGATGATTTTAGCTACATTATAAACAGTTTTTTTAAGTTACGCATTTGAATATTTTAATATCTTGTGACAAAAGTTGCCTATGCAGGTCCACGTCGTCGTATAGTCTCTAATATACGGCTACATTAGGTATTTTCAAGATTTTAACAGAATTTTTGACGGATTTTATTTTTTTGAAAATAGTTAAATTTGTACCAAATGGTGGAGGGTATTCAAAGTTCGGCCCGGCCGAACTTACAGCTTTTTTACTTTTTTTCTATAAATACTTGGAAAAAGCAGTGCATTTCAAGGACTTCGTAGAAAAAAACAGGCGAAACATCATATATATATAGGTCCACGTTTGGGTATAGCTCCCATATAACGGTACCTTCAGATTTTCGGTATTTTGATAATTTTTGGCACATTCCTAATGGGTTATAGCTCTGTTGCCAAAACATTTTATGTATAGGTTCACGTTTTTGTTTAGCCCCATATAGCGGTACCTCCTGATATTCGATATTTTGATAACTTTTGACACATTTTCCCACGAATGTGTCTAAGAATTGGTATTTGTTGGGCACAATGGTTTCTATTGTTTGCTTTACCCCAAGGTGGAGGAATTAAAAGTTCGGCCCGTCCGAACTTGATGTTTTTTTACTTGTTTATTTATATATTTAGTACTGTTTTTTATGAGCTTGAGTTTAGTCCTAATTCTCTTATTTTCGCTTGTGATACCCTGGTTATTTCAGTTATCTGTCAAACCTTAACAATAAATTTACCAAGTCTTCTAGTAATAGTATAAAACATATCTTTAGCATTGACTAGTTTGGAATTTAAAATTAAAATGCAAAAAATGTTATGACTTTATTATAATACTGACACTCACCAGCGAATGATTTTATTTTTCTTTTTCAAATAATATTTCATGGTAATTCTGTGCACGATTTCAAATCGATAGTCACGACATTGATACCTTTCAAATGAATTGCATTTTTCCTCATGCTGCACACCATACAGACGTCGTTCGTCATCGAAGTCAAATCGTACAGAAATTAGTTTTCATATGAAAATCCAAGACTTGATTTCTTCCTAAGAAATACCTTTCTAATCATTAGTGACGCGCTGACGTCGTTGGAATAAAAATAATAATCGAACACGTCGTCGTCGTTGTCGTCTAAGTCCTTATTAACCCATTCGAAGGCAATTGATTTGATTATCTCATTGAACTCCACCACCAGGGCTGCGTTCATTTTAATGGCATTTCTTTTTTAATGATTTCCTAATCAATATTCATTAGTCGTTTAAAATTTCCAGCTGCCAACACTTGGGCTTTTTCGGATTCACAACTTGCAGCCAGAGTCGGGTGTGCTGTGGCTATGGCTATGGCTCCGACGACGGACCTATCGTCCGACTATAGGCACTACTTCACCGCCAATCGAAGCCATGCCATTCATTCCATTTATGTCTGCAATTTGCTTTATCAGAATTGAATTAAAAAAATACCAATACCAGCAGCAGCACCACCAGCACCAGCACCACCAGCACCAGCACCAGTGGCCACGGTCGAGAGTGGTTTTATTTGTTTTTTTTCATTTCTTCTCTTTAATTATTTAATTGTCTTTAGATTGCATGCAATTACATTTTGAAGGAATTGTAAGTCAAAAATGTCAGTTGGACAGACAGACATACGACGTTCGTTCCAATTGATTGTTTGATTGCTGCCTGTATGAATGGCTGCATTGGTTGGATATTTTGCCTGGTTGGATGGTCCCCCCTCCGTTGCTCTTTGGCAAATGTGTGAATACAATGAAAATTTATGGTATTTTAACTTGACGAGAGTGTCTTAATATGAGTGAAATTGATGAAGGATTGCAGATATTGGATTGCATAAAAATTGGGTGGCATTTATGTGAGTAGATAATGGGAGCAATAAAGATGAAGCAGAGTTTTGCAATTCCAAGAAATTGAAAATAATAAATAAATCAATTGTAAGTTTTGAGATTTATTTGCGATTTAGGTTCAGTTGTAAATTATTGTGCAGTGTGTCATCAACATATTATACACAATTCAAAGTCGAATGTGGAGACCAGTAATGCTTGAGAATCTCTAACCATCGGCATGAAAATCAAATCATTGAATTTTTTAGCATTTTAAATTTTCTCTTCTAAACTCAAATGTTTTTTCATAGAAAGTCTTTAAGAATCAGAAAATATTTAAAAAATTTGGGAATTATATCGAAAAACTTCCGATTTAACACCAACTCTCATAAAATAACACTTTTTTTGAAAAATCCATGAATCAAACGATGATGGCTCTCAGAATTTTCGTAAAAATGCAAGACATAAATCTCGATGGTTCCTCAGAAGTATTCCTAAAAAATTCGCTCAGTTATCCCCGATAGTCATTAAGAAAATTTTGTGAAATCTATGAAAAATCTATGATTTTAAGAGCGATGTTCTATAAAAAAAATATTTTATTTAAACCATGATTCCAAAACCGATGGTCCCTCGGGAAAGTTAAAAGATTTAAAAGCCGATAGCCCCTCACAACAGCCACCACCACCTTTAAGAAAATCTTTTAGAAAAAAAAAAAAAAACAAAAAAAAAAAAAACTTGTAAATAAGATATTAATGCCGTATTGCCACTAATACAAATACATGATTTTTTTTTTCAAATAAATAAAAAAAAACAAGTAAATTTTAACGTCGATGGCTCTACAATATTCTAAAAAAGTTCCAACGTTCCCTCCGAACGGTTCCAAAGAAATTAAAAACAAATCTTCTTTTCCCGACGCAAAGGCTAAATTTAGAAGTTTGAAAATTTTCCACAAAGGCCATCCATGGTGCGTAGTCGTGTGATAAGACTGGATTTTCTGAAATTCGTACTAAAAGGTTACGAAGTGATCTAAAATGTCTTCGCACATTGAATACTTTGTATTGGACAAACAGAATTTGACACTCAAGTAGTGCCGAATAGATAAACAGAAGAGTTTTTGGAATTCGAACTTTAAGGTTACGAAAAGTTGTTAAATGGTACTCTTTGTTATTATGTGAACGGATATAGTTAAAAACTTGAAATTTGGTATTAGAATCAAGGTTGGGGAGTAAATTTGATATAAGAAGAACTTCACTTTTTGGTACAATTTGGTATTAGGTTGACAGGTAGTGCTAGAAATCTGAAATTTGGGATTGGGATCGGTGTTCATGTGTAGTCTGGACATATGCTTCGAGGATATGTACTATATTGTGCGAAATGTACTAAATGTTCCTAAATTAGATATTGGGTGAAGGAATAGAGTTGAAATTTGACATTTAGATTACTGCTGGTATCTATGTTTGAGATTTAGTAAGCCGATGAATTCTATATACACATCATATCTCAGGATACCATGTTTTAAAAGAATAGCTAGCTTCTCTCTCGAATTATAAGAGAGATTAATATTGAAAATAGTGACCCTTTGCGGGGGAGTTACCAAACGGGAGTGGGCCGATATCTTGAGTTAGCAGAAATAATAGGATGCGCAAAAATTGAAGGGAATCGGATGCTTAGTTCATATTTTATAAAGGATATAATTATTCAACATGTTGACAATTTGTGGGGAAGGTACTTGATGGAGTGGACCGATTTTTTCCATTTTCGCACCTGACCTAGAACTGAAACAAATAAAGGGATTTGCCAAGTTTGCACAAAATGGGATGATCCTTTCTTGTTCTATAAGGAAAATAATTCTCTGTGAAATTCTGACATTCTTGGGGGGATGTACAAGAAGGAGTGGACCGATATTGTCCTTCTCCGAACTCGCTCCATTTTTTTGATAATATTACGATCGGACATCGCTAGATCGACTACAAATTTTTCAAACGGATGTGGTCCTAGGGACTTAAACCGTTATTTCGACTAGGCACGTTTTGACCGTATCAAATGATATATATCCTCTCGAGCTATATGGATGGGGGTATAATGAACTGTTAGAACGAATCTAAACCTTAAAGCTGTTTAAAGCTGGTTTATAAAGATCAATGAATAATGTTGCTGAAATCATCAAAATACCGATAATCGGGAAGTACCGTTATATGGGGGCTATACGAAAACGTGGTACGACATGACCCATTTACGAACTTAACCTGCCTACTGGTAAACTATGCATTTATGAAAAATTTTAGCCTTCTATCTCAATTCGTCCGAAAGGTAGCGTGATTACAACAGACAGGCGGTCAGGACGCTGATCCAGAATATATATACTTTGTGGGGTCTATTATGAATATTTCGAGGAGTTTCAAATGAAATGACAACTTAATATACCTTCCATAGAATGGTGGAGGGTATAACAATTAAAATTATCCTAGAGAACACTTCTAAAAATTTTACATTTCCGGTCCTTGAGAAAAATACAAAGCAATAAGTTCGGCCGGGCCGAACTTTGAATACCCTCCACCATTTGGAAATTTTCAAAAAATAAAATCCTTAAAAATTCTGTTAAAATTTTAAAAATACCGAATAAAGCCGTCATATTGGGGTCTATACGACGTGGACCTACATAGGCCTAGTTTGTCCTAAGCCATTACCATATTCAAATTCGAAACAATTTTCTGTCACAGGCTATAGCATCCATTACGACATCTCAAAAAACTTCGGTGGGTATTGTACCTACCGAATATAAGGAGGTACTGATGTATGGGGCCTATACGAAGACGTGTACCTGCATAGACAATTTTATGTCACAGACTGTAGTTTCCATTACGAACTCTAAATACCAAATTTGAAACAATTCCGGTGAATAATGTCGCTAAAATCATCAAAATACCGAATATATGGGGGGTACTGATGTTTGGGGGCTATATGAAAACGTGGACCTACGAACTTAACCTGCCTACTGGAAAAATAAACACGTGGAAAAATAATCTTAATTCGTTCGAAAGATAGCGTGATTACAACAGACAGACAGAATTTTACGCTGATCAAGAATATATATATTTTGTTGGGTCTGACATGAGTATTTCGAGGAGTTACAAACGGAATGACCAAGTTAATGTTCCCTCCATAGTATGGAGGAGGGTATAAAAATTGTTAAAACCCAAAACTGGTCTTTGATAAATATTTAAAAAAAATCCAAGTTTCTGGTGTTTTGGGATTTTTTCAATCCATAGTTCTGACGATTGGAGTAAATTAAAAAGTGAAGGTTTCTGCCAAGTGCTTTGTTCTTGAGAAAAATTGTAATTAAAAAAAAATAAGCCAAGGATTCTTAAGAAAAAAAATCTTATAATCGCATGTTGTTCTAATAGACCTTAAGAAATTTTCGAAAAAAAACCTTTTTGTCCTTGATATCGTTGAGAAAAAAAAAACAGTGCATCAATTCTCATTTGTCCTTGATAAGATAAAAATGCATTGTTTAAGAAAAACTTCAGGAAAACCTCGTCAGATCTCATAAGAAAAAAATAAAAAATGGTCTTTTAGAAAAAATCGCTAGAATTAAAAATAATCTTTAAAAACTCCACGTTTCAAGCTCTGAAAGTTTTTCGAAGATCTACAATAGTAGCTTTTTAAAATTATTCAGTTGTAAATTTGTATTTACGTCATCGTTCAAAATAATCAATAAAAAAATCAATGATATTATTTATAGAACAAACGACTTTATTTGCAAAATGAAATTGTTTTTTCATAGTTCTTTATGCGTATGTCATTCCTGCTATTGTTGGAGAAATAATTCTTACAATAAAATCAATTGCATGTCACATGAAAATAAAAATAAAAATGGCCCAGCGACAGCAGCAGTCACAATTCTACACAAATTACAACAATTCTACTGTTATGAATGAACAAGTAAAAAACCAGTAAGTTCGGCAGGGTCGAACTTTGAATACCCTCCAAATTAGGACATTTTCAAAAAATAAAAATAAAATCCATTAAAAAAAATCTGTTAAAATCTCGGAAGGTGCCGATATATGGGGGGGACCTATATAGACGAATCTATGTCTAGGGATAAAGTACTCACAAATAACTCCTTGTATAGAATTTAAGACAATTATGTTGAAAAATGTGGCTAAAATCATCAAAATACCGAATATCGGGGGGTACTGTTATATGTGGACTATATGATATCGTGGACCTATAGAGATAATTCTCTTTCAATGAATAAAGTGCTCAAAAGGAACTCGTTGTGCGGGTTTTCAGACCATTCCATTGGAAAATGGGGCTAAAATCATCAAAATCGCGAATATCGGGGGATAACGTTATGTGAGGTTTATACGAAATTTTGGACCTATATAGACAATTCCCTTTCAGGGGGTAAAGTGCTCACAAGTAACCCCTTGTGTAGAATTTTAGATAATTCTTTCGAAAACTGCGGCTAAAATAATCAAAATACCGAATATCGGGGGGTACCGTTACACGGGGGATATACGATATTGTCGACCTATATAGACAATTCGCTTTCAGGGGGTAAAGTGCCCACAAAGAACTCCTCGTGTGGATTTTTATACAATTCCATTAGAAAATGTGGCTAAAATCAGCAAAATACCGAATATCGAGGGGTACCGTTATATGGGGGCTATACGATATCGTGGACATATATAGATAATTTTCTGCCAAGAGATAACGTACCCTTAGAGAACTGCTTGTGTGGATTTTCATACAATTCCTTTGAAAATGTGGCTAAAATAATCAAAATACCGGATATCGGGGGTGCCGTTATATGGGGGATATACGATGTCGTGGACCGACAAAGCTCATCTTCGAACTTGACCTGCCTGCAGACAAAAGAGAGATCTGGGCAAAATTTTAGCTTTCTATTTTAATTCGTTTATCCTGTAGCGTGATTACAACAGACGGACAGACAGGACTAATACGTCATAGAATTTTACGCTGATCAAGAATATATATACTTTGTTGGGTCTAAAATGATTATTTCGATGACTTACAAACGGAATGATGAACTTAATACACCCTCCATACTATGTATGGTGGAGGGTATAAAAAAGCAACAACAAAAACAAAATTATTTAACGCTGCAAAAGGCGATAACTTGCGCGTTGCACTCTGACGACGCCAAAAGTTGCAAATTGATTTCGAACAAACAATCGCTGCTGTCGCTTGTCGCCACTGTAAAATGTAATTGACTGTCCCTGACATCATTGTTTGTTTCTATTTTTACGTTTTATACAAAAAGAAAACAACAACAGCAACAACAACAACAATGAGAAAACCTAACAAGACGTATGACGTTTTTTTGTTCTACACATTTTGTTAGTTTTTCATTTCAATTCGGTCTTTTTTGGCACACACACACAAAAAAAGCTTAGCAATTGTATCACAACTATTTAATAATGAACACGCAATATTGTTGTTGGCGTTGTCGTTGTCGTTTAGGCACTTTTTTTAACTTCTAAATTACAGCAGAATTGCAAGCTGCTCTTTTTTATAAAAAAAATGTATTTATGTATTCATTACATTCGTTTGCGTTTGACATGACTTTATTTTATTATTTACGATAGGGTGGATGGTAAAGGCTGTTCGTTTTTTGGTGTCAACATTTGTTGTCATTAGGTTTGTCTGACTACTTTTTCAGCAGAAATTGTCTAGCTACTTATTTCTGGGAGAGTAAGATAGATTTATTCTATTTTGTAAGAAAACTGTAAACAGAAGTAATTGAGACAAGCTAATGATAGGAAGAATAAAATCAAAGTATATTTCTTAAAAACAGTCGAGAATATTGTTTATAGGTTTGTCCATTTCTCACTGTTTTTAACCCATTAACGCCGGCGGGTGCGAAAACGCACCAAAAATAGAGGTGTTTTTTAGCATGCATAGAAACGGTTTCATATCTGATATCGCTTTTCTGTTTCTTGGTATAGGTAGTAGATGGATGGGTCTATTTATTTGACTTTGGCTGTTTTTTCATCAGACGTCACCTACATGATGATAAACGCATCGCCAAGTGCAGGTTTCCCTACATGCAAAAAATAACCCTATTATACAAAGAAAACACATAGAAAAATAATATTTTTTAAATATGTATTGTTATGGATCGGTAGCCCTTTGCCCTATATTTAACACATAAAATTGTCAAAATTGTACATATAAACGTCTTTGCATATATACGTGTTGTGCGTTTTCGCACCCGTCGGCGCTAATGGGTACTTTTTTACTAAGAGAAGTATTTTCGGTTAACCATATGTGCGAACGCTAAGGAAGCGCTCTCAATCAAAATAGCTGCCACACCGTCTGCTCTCTGTCACGATCTCTTTAATGCATCATTTCGCTTAAAAATATCTACAGAGATTATTTATTGACCTAAAATTACATATGTCGTGCACAATAAAATCTATATTCAAATCTGAACCGATCTCGATGAAATTTGTCAGAAATGTTTTTGAATTATATTAGTGCAGATTACGAATGTGAGGGACTTAAACCCCAAATCGGATGAATCATATATATGGGAGCTATAACTATATCTATACCGATTTTCACCAAATTAGAAGTACTTGCTTCAGGGTTGAATTTACTCGGATGTGTCGAAATCCATCCATATTGGATACCTATTAAACATGTGGCGCACAATAAAATTTAAATCGGACGAAAATATATATGGGAGCTTCGAAATCTGAACCGATTGCCTGATATACTTCTAGACTGAATACGATATTAAGTACTCCAGACACAATAGTTCAACGGATTGGTATCCGGAGATTTTTGTGGTCATTGTGCTCTGGAAATGCGAGAAATCTCATTCTTGGGTGGCGCGTGCTGAGTGCTGAGTGGGATGGTGCTGAGGCCTGTTGGAATGCCCAAGGTCTGCGGTCAAAATGATTGCGTGACCAAGACTTTAATACACCCTCCAGAATATTTTCGCGACAATATTCAGTCATTTTTATACCCTCCACCATACTATGGAGGGTATATTAATTTTGTCATTCCGTTTGTAACTCCTCGAAATACTCATGTCAGACCCAACAAAGTATATATATTCTTGATAAGCGTAAAATTCTAAGACGATTTAGCCATGTCCGTCTGTCTGTTTGTTTGTCTGTCTGTCTATCTGTTTTAATCTCGCTATCTTTCGAACAAATTGAGATAGAAGGCTAAAATTTCGCACACATGTATATTTTGCCAGTAGGCAGGTTATGTTCGTAAATGGGCCATGTAGGTCCAAGTTATCATATAGCCCCCATATAACGGTACCTCCCGATATTCGGTATTTTGATGATTTTAGCGACATTATTCGCCGGAATTGTTTCAAATTTGGCATTTGAAGTTCGTAATGGATACTAAAACCTAAGACAGAAAATTATCTGTGCATGTCCACGTCTTCGTGTAGCCCCCATATAACGGTACCCCCCGATATTCGGTATTTTGATGATTTTAGCGACATTGTTTACCGGAATAGTTTCAAATTTGGTATTTGAAGTTCGTAATGGATACTACATCCTAAGTCAAAAAAGAGCCATGTAGGCCCACGTCTTCATATAGCCCCCATATAAAGGTACCCCCCGATATTCGGCATTTTGATGATTTTAGCGACATTATTTAGCGGAATCTGTCCAAATTTGGTATAATCGTTCCAAATTTGGTATAACAGAAAATGGACCATATAGGTCCACGTCTTCATATAGCCCCCATATACCGTACCCCCCGATATTCGGTATTTTGATGATTTTAGCGACATTATTTACCGGGATTTTTTCAAATTTCGCATGTGAAGTTCGTAATGGATACTTCAGCCCATGCCAGAAAATTGTCTGTGCAGGTCCACGTCTTCGTATAGCCCCCATATAACGGTAACCCCTATATTCGGTATTTTGATTACATTATAAACAGATTTTTCTTCAAGTTTCGCATTTAAATATTGTAATAACTTATGACAAAAGTTGCCTATGCAGGCCCACGTCGTCGTATAAGCATTCGGTATTTTTAAGATTTTAACAGAATTTTTAACGGATTTTATTTTTTGGAAATTGCCAAACTTGTACTAAATGGTGGAGGGTATTAAAAGTTCGACCCGGCCGAAATTACAGCTTTTTTGCATGTTTCTAATACCACGGTCGATTAATACGTGCAGAGAGCGACCATCGGCTGTTAAGGCGGCCCACACCATCGCCATCGCCGGCGATTGAGTTCTGGTGGCTAACCAAAGGTGCAAGAAAACCAAATTCGGCAGTTCACAACTTTCGGCCAAGCGAAACAACTCTTTAGCTCTTTCGAGTCTAATTACTTTCTGTTGCGGTGTAAGTTTTTACATTTTTTTGGGTCATTACCCCGAGCTCATTTTTTAATATTTGCCGAATGGAATATTGCGATATGTTCAGCTCACGAGCCATTTTCTGCCTCTGCGACGCGGGTTTCGATCAAGTCGCTTCTTCTTTACTTTTCGAACCATTTCTGTTGATGTTGCTGTTTTCTTCCGTCCACTTCATTGACGTCGAACTACGCTACCAGTATCACGGTAACGAGCGATGGTACGAGACACAAAAGATTTATTCACATTTAAATGCTGGAGTGCTCTAACGATAGCCGCTTGTGGTTTTCCAGTCAAATATAAAGAAATCATACTATTCAATTCCATCACGAATAACTTTTTTTCTGGAAAATTTTCACCAAAATGTTTTTGTACGCTTGTAAACAATACAATGAGCTGTCAATGGAATAATTTTAATAATTTTAGAAATGACAGCAGTCTGAAGTGGTTTGCAGCTTTCACATCTTACCCTGTAGGGACTTTATATTACTCATGCGTATGAATCGTGTTATGAATCATTCAATGCCATACAATTCGAAGTAAGCACTACTTTTCAAAAATGTCATTTGTAGGACATCATCCGCATAAAATACTCCAGATGATGTCACTCTGGCTTTCCTTTTAATTGCAATTTTCAGATTAATAAGCTTGTCTCAAGAGCGAAACAAACAGATATCTTTAACCTTTCTTTAAATTTAAAGGAGACAGTACCGAAACTTACCCCCATTATAGCCTTCAATAACCTTTATTACCACTCCCAATAACTTGTATGAAAAGAATTTTGAAGAAATCTGTCACTCCACTTCATTATACCCTTTCGGAGACCTTGCTGCATGCGTTTTCATGTTTTTATTCAGTTAAGTTTTTTTTCGTTAAAACTTTTGTGCGAACATTAAACTTTGTCACATTGTCATATAATTAATTTAGTTTTTTTTTATTTCATTTCATATTAAAGTGTAAAAAATTGTTTGCCTAACGATGTATAATTTGAAGTGTTTGATTGTCAACCCCTCCTCTCCCAATACACAGCTCATTCGAAGCCTTTGATGTGTGTTTTTGTGAGTGAGTGTGTGCATCATCAAATATGTATATAGAGTTAAACTCACATTTATTTTTATTTCAATTTTTAAACTTTGCATCGTTGATTGGCCGGATGGCTGGCTGGCTTGTTGGCTGGGTGAATGAATGGTTGTTGGTAGCCTTTGAATATTTTATTGGCATTGGTTTTGTGTTTGCAATAAATTTTAATTAAAATTTCAGTAGCTTCATAAATTGTCAATAGTTTTATTTAGACACTTCATTTATATTTTGTTCTCCATTCAAATGAAATGTGAAATTTATGTTTTTGAGATGGGTCTGCGGTTTATTTTAAAATAGAAAAGAATGGGCGTAAGGTTGTTACTAAAAATCTGACTATAATATGAGTGGGAAGAGATTTGCAATTTGAATCAACAAGTTATTAAACAAGTTAAAAAGTATAAATCGGTTTTGCCGACAGATGTTTATCCTCCTCAGCCGATAGTCGACTATTTAAATATATTTTGACTTTTGTTATGATCATTCAAATTATTGATCCTCTATGTAGTAGGATACGAAGGAATGAGCCAATATTGTCCATTTCGTAGTGGATCTAAATATATATATGAGACAAATATGGCGACTTGTCAGATACGGACTATATTTAAACCAGTAAAGAAAGTCCTAAAGTCGGGCGGGGCCGATTTTATGATACCCTACACCACTTTACTAATTTAGTTGAGCTCCACTTAATAATTAAAAGTTTTTATGGGAGAATTCAATCATACACGCTATGATTATAATTATAATTTAAAATTCAAAGGACTAAATATGCCGAAGCATTTGTATCTTTTAAATTCGGACTTGTATTGCCCATTTGGTGCGAAATTAATTTGAAATCGGATAAAAATATATATGGGAACTATATCCAAATCTGAACCGATCTCGATAAAATTTGGCAGAGATATTTCTGAGCTGTATTTGATATATTTCCCTGAATATCGTTGTTACGGAGTGCATATTACGGCTGTGGGTAAGAAATACAATAAATCGGATGAACAATATATATGGGAGCTATAGCTATATCTGAACCGAACTTCACCAAATTTGACATACTAGCTTCTAGACTCAGTTCGGTCGTAAGTGCCAAATTTCATCCATTTTGGGCAAATATTAGACGTTTGGTGCACAATCAAATGTAAATCGGACGAAGTTATATATGGGAGCTATATCCAAATCTGAACCGATCTCTATAAAATTTAGCCAAGGTATTTCTGAGCTGCAATTGATATATTTCCCCAAATATTGTTGTTACAGAGTGCATATTACGGCTGCGGAAGACAAAAATAACAAATCGGATGAACAATATATATGGGAGCTATAGCTATATCTGAACCGAACTCGATAAAATTTGGCATACTTATTTTCAGGCCTAATTTGGTTGTATGTGCAAAATACTATTCGGGCTGATATTACACGTTTGGTGCACAATAAAAGGCAAATCGGACGAAGATATATATGGGAGCTATATCTAAATTTTTACCAATTATCTCCAATTTCAATAGGGTTCGTCCATGGGCCAAACAAATGACTTGTGCAAAATTTCATCTGGATAGGGCAATAAATGCGAACTGTACTTTGTTTACAAAAATACATGGACAGACGGACGGACATGCATAAATCGACTCAGAATGTGATTATATGCAGATCATCAAAAGGAACTATGGGTCTATCTCGTTTCCTTTTGCCTGTTACAAATAAATGCACAAAGACATAATACCCTGACCACCTTGTGGTGTAGGGTATAAAAATTTTGAAATATGCCTAAGGTACCAGATATAGTCGACCGAAGTGTTCTATTCTCATACATCATCTAATAGCGATAAAAATATTTGTATGGACAAAATTACAAGAAAATCGATTATTTATATCCAATTTTATGCGAACTCATCAATTATCATCAATATTTTGAGAAATATTGGGATATATCAAGTTGTGAGGAATCGCTGACTTATTTTGCAACCTATGACAGATAAAAGTATTAACAATTTTGGCCCTTTGTGGGTGAAGTACCAGAAGGGGTCCGCCAATATAAATTATTTCATTGAAGAAAGTTAGATGCTTATTTCGCTTTCTATCAGCGTTTTGTTTTTCCAAAATTTTAACCCTATGTGGTGGAGGTACCAGAGGAAATAGTTCGATCTCTATCATTTTTATAACAGATCTGGTTTTTATAGAAATAGTGAGATGTTCTAAGTCTGAATGGAATCGGATGTTAATTTCGCGTTTTATGAACTTCATGGTATACAAGATTTTGACGCTTTGGGGGGAGATACCATAAGCAGTGGACCAACACATCCCATCTTCACAGCAAATCCTGTGTTAGTAGAAAAAATTACAGAGAACCGGATGCTTTTTTCGGATTTTATGATTGTTTTAGTCATTCAAAACTTCGAAACTTTGTGAGGGAGGTACCAGAAGAAATGGTCCGATCCCTACCATCTTTATAACAGATATTGTGTTTATGGAAATATTGAGACGTTCCAAGTCCGAATGAAATCGGATGTTTATTTCGATTCATGGTATTCAAAATATTGACGCTTTGTGGGGTAGATACCAGAAGGAGTGGACCGATATATCCCATTTTCACAGCTGGTCTTGTGTTAGTAGAAATAAATGTATGTGTAAAATAGAGCCAGATGCATAATTCGAATTTTATAATCGTTTTGGTCATTCAAAACTTTGACCCTTTGTGGGGGAGGTACCGGAAGGAATGGTTCGATCTCTACCACTTCTATAACATTTCTTGTGTTGTTGATAGAAATCTTGATATGTACCAAGTCCGAATGGAATCAGATGTTTATTTCGCGTTGTGGGGGAGGCACAACGAGGAGTCTATGTTCACACCAGACCTTGGGTTAATAAAAAATATTGTGATGTGTGAAATTTGAAGACAATTATTTAAAATGTTGATGCATTGTGGGGGAGTTACTTGGTGGAGTGGACCGATATTGTCCACTTTCGCACCTGGCCTAGCAGTGACGTAAATTTGAGGATTTGCAAAGTTAGAGCAAAAGCGTATTTTTTCTTTCTCCTTCTATGCAGTAATTTCTTTTTTTGAAATTGTTCACATTTTGTGGGGGAGTTACCGGAACGAGTGAATCGGTATTGTCCATCTTCGAACTCAATCTAAGTTTGATAATAATATTACAATGTACTAAGGTTGGACCAAATCGGGTACTCCCTTCGAGAGTTATCATGTGCACCAAACAGACAATCAGATGAAACAGACATCGCAAGATCGACTCCAAATGTCCTGAAACGGATTTAGACCTAAGTTCTAAAACCGCTATTTCGATGAGGCACGTTTTGACCGTATCAAATAAAACATAACCTCTCTAGCCATATGACTGAGGATATAAAAATGTCGACCTTTTTTGGGGGGGGGGGGGGGGGGGAGTTACCTGAAGGAGTGGACCGATATTGCCCATCTCCGAACTCGATCTAAGTTTGATAAAAAATATTATAATGCATCAAGGTTGGACCAAATCGGATACTCCCTTCGAGAGTTATGGTGGGCACCAAACAAACAGACGGACGGACATCGCTAGATCGACAAATGTTCTGAAACGAATTTGATCCAAAGAGACCTAGGGTCAAAAACCGTTACTTCCATGAGGCACATGGTATATATCGTGCCTCATGGCTTCTAGCCATTTGGCTGAGGATATATAAAATAGTCTTTTGACCTTAAATCTGCAGCAGAAGGTCTTCATAGGAACATCCCTTCTGGAGAACCACATCAGTCAACTTTCTATGAAATGTTCACCTCCAGCTTGTGATACATCCTGTGTCTTTTCCCATACCTCACTGTCAAAAAGGCCATATTTAAAAAGCAATCATACGATATTGTCGATGGAAAGAAAATCTTCAATAAAACAATTCTCAGTATCTCCAAGCCATTATGGCTAAAACAAACGAATAGATTGATAAATGGAACATGGTAAGATAGTTGACAGATAAATGAAGTTTCTCTGGCAAATGCAAATTTAAACAAATCTTCAAATTGTCTAACGTTCTTTGACTGGCTCATGGACTCAGCCATTTGCCATTTTCTTTCTCAAAATCCACACAGCCGAAAAGAAACACAGAACTAACCATATTTAATGACACTGAAAAGGCAGCAACAACAACAGCATTGTCATCAAGATGACTCTGCTGTTGTTGCAGTTTTTGTTGTTGATAGAAAAACTTCGACAAATGAATGGGATACAAATGTAATTTGTTAACATCAAAAGAATGCAAAAGCTGGGGGGAAATTGGAAAAGAGTAGAAAAGCAAACGAAGAAGTGAACATCGAATCAATGTTTTCTTTTGTTTGCCATAAAGTATGGGTTTAATGCAACGTCGTGGCATGGAGAACGTTCAGCTTGATCTAAATTCAAATGCATATAAAACAAGTTAAGAACGCCTTCAAACATGGTTTGCAAACAGCAACACTCGTCATACATACCTAACTATCATTTGATGTTAGTAGTTGCATCAAACAAAACCATGGGGGGTTTTATCCCCCCATGTTGATGCCAGTCACATCATAATCTTCATAGTCATCGGAATATCTGTCTATCCAAAGAGTCAGGCTTCCTTTTTCCTTCTTTTTTTTTTTGGGAAAAGGAGTTGTTGTTGTTGTCTGTGTCAGCAAACATTAACATGATTGTATCGTTCGTGTAAACACTAAACGATCACACAAGAAAACCAAAACTAGAAACTTAAAAACTGCAAAATACACAAAAATTGACATTCATCGCCCAGATACAAATGCAAACATTCCCACTGCATCCTCCAAGCTGCCATGGCTCCGGAACACATTCAGCAACAGCACACAATCACCAAAAACAACAACACACAACCTAAACGATACTTTCCAAGTCATCATCAGCCGCGCCAGTTGGTGAAAGGTAAAGAAGATTTTTAGAAATGAACTTTTCCAAACTCTGATATTTATGTATGCCTCAAATAAATTCAAGTTGAAAATTTTGCAAATGAAAGAACAACAGTTATAAGACACAACATCCAACCAAATAAATGCATTTAATGTTACAATTTTATTTATTGATTGCTAAGTGCGCTACAATAAGTCTATATGTATACTTCCATTCACAAAGTATTCCATGATCTATTTTTAACCTTTCGAGACATATGATATTTCTAAAATTTTCCGATATATCCTTTCAGATATTGGATCTTTTTTATACCCTCCACCTTGGAAAGGAGGGTATATTAACTTTGTCATTCCGTTTGTTACATCCTTAAATATTCGTCTTAGACCCCATAAAGTATATATATTGATAATCAGCATAAAATTCTAAGTAGATTTAACGATGTCCGTCTGTCTGTCTGTCTGTCCGTCTGTCTGTTGAAATCACGATACATCCCACATTATCTGACGTAGAGCGCCAAAATTTAGCAGAGCTATTTGCATTGTGTCTAGGATGGTTGGTATTGAAAATGAGATATATCGGTCCACGTTCTGGTATAGTCCCCATATAACGGTACCTCCCGATATTCGGTATTTTGATGATTTATGCCACATTTTTTCACGGATTTGTCTGAAAATTGGTATTTGTAGGTCATAACGGGTCCCTGAGCGTGTGGCAAAGCATTGCATGTATAGGTCTACGTTGTGGTATAGCCCCCATATAAAGGTACCTCCCGATATTCGGTATTTTAGTTTTTTTGCCACATTTATTCACGGATTTGTCTAAAAATTTGTATTTGTGGGTCATAATGGTTTCCAGCTCCGGTGGCGAAACATTGCATGTATGGGTCCATGATTTGGTATAGCCCCATATAACGGTACCTCCCGATATTCGGTATTTTGATGGTTTTTGCCACATTTTTTCACGGATTTGTCTAAAAATTGGTATCTGATGGTCATAATGGGTCCTAGTTCGTGTGGCGGAACATTGTAATTATAGGTCCACGTTTTGGTGTAGCCCCCATATAACGGTACCTCAAGATATTCGGCATTTCAATGGTTTTTGCCACATTTCTTCTAATGTTTCTTTTACCCTAAGGTGGAGGGTATTTAAAGTTTGACCCGGCCGAACTTAATGTTTTTTTACTTGTTCCGATATAAAGGGTTTCATTTTTATGCAAATATTTTAAAAAGTAGCGAAAAAATTCAAAAACTGGATATTTCAGGTATGAACCGATAAAAAAGAAAGTGACCCAGAAGAACAAACAAATGGAATGGGAGGAGATACCAATCAACAGCAACTTTTTACACAAAGAGAAGGAAATTAACACCTTAATTGAGATCAAGGAGTCTGTCTGTAAAAAGGATAATAATTTAAAAGAAAGAAGTTTCATTCTTTGTTAACAAATTGTACAGATTCTCCAGTGTGATTAACGAATTTGTAACATGTCAATCAATCGGCGGGGGCTTGAGACTTTCTCCTCTAGGTATGTCGCCACAGCAAACGGTCATACTCCCAATGGGGATTACGTCCGTTGTGGAAGTTTAATTGAAACTTTCTCCACAGCAAACGGTCATACTCCCCATGGGGATTACGTCCGTTGTGGAAGCTAAATCTGTGGGTTATGACAGAAAAAACTGGTCATAAACCCCATAATTGCAATGGGGCCGGACCGATCTTTGAATACCCTCCACCATTTGAAACGAATTTTGCAATTTTCAAAAACATAAAATCCGTTAAAAATTCTGTTCAATTAGGGTCTTTAGGACGACGTGGACCTGCATAGGCAACTTTTGTCATAAGCCATTACAATATTCAAATGCGAAACTTGAAAGGTGATAATGTCGCTTAAATCATCAAAATACCGAATATCGGGAAGTGCCGTTATATGGGGTTTTACGAAGATGTGGACCTGCACAGACAATTTTCTGTCATATGCTGTAGTATCCATTACGAACTTCAAATAACATATTTAAAACAATTCCGGTGAATAATGTCGCTAAATCATCAAAATAACGATTATTCGGAGGTACCGTTATATGAGGGCCTGCACGGACAATTTTCTGACATAGGCCGTAGTATCCATTGCGAACTTAAAATACCATATTTAAAGCAATTTCCAAAACACCGAAAAAAGGGAGGTACCCTTACACAAGGTGAGATAAAAAAGGCAACAAAGTAAGTAGCCATATTTTTTACATTTTTTTTTTTTAATTTTATTGTATTAAAGCAGAAAATGTCGGAAATTTCAACAAATTTTAGAATAAGTTTAGATTTGTTCGAATTGGTCACCTTTGGCACAAATTATTGCCTTCAAACGGTTATTGCCTTCAAACGCTTGTAAACAATATAGTGAGCTGTGACTGGAATAATTTAAACAGCTGTCGGACGAGTGGCTTGGAAATGACAGCAGTCTGCAGTTGGTTGCAGCTTTTTCATCTTACGTTGTATATCGAAGGTACATAAAAATCTGAACCGACATCGGTATCTAAAGTCCGGTATCAAATATTATTGTTGTGGAGTGCATATTAAGGGTATAATGAATTTTAACACCAAATCGGATGATACATTTATATGGGAGCTATAGATATAACTGAACCAAATTTGATGTACTTGCTTCTAGGCTGAATTCGATCGGAGGTGCCTTAGAAATGACAACAGTCTGAAGCTGGTTGCAGTTTTTTTAGCTCACATTGTATATCGAAGGTACAACAAAATCTGAACCGATCTCGATACCATTTGGCAGAGGTATTTTCGTGCTGTACCTAAAGTCCGGAATGAAATATCATTGTTGTGGAGTACATATTAAACATGTAAGGGATTTTAACAACAAATCGGATGAAACATATATATGGGAGCTATAGAGATACCTGAACCAAATTTGATGTACTTGCTTCTAGGCTGAATGCGATCGGAAGTGCCAAAATTCACAGCATTTGGGCTGATATTAGCCATTTGGTGCCCAATAAACCTGAAATCGGTTATAGATATATATGGTAGCTATATCCGATTTAGATAAAAATTGACAGAGGTATTTCTGGGCCAAATATCTGGTACCAAATATCATTCTTGGGAGTGCATATTACGTGCATATTAAAGGACTTAAACATCAAATCGAATGAATTATATATATGGGATATACTTGCTTCTAGACTAAATTCGGATGTGCTAAAAGTCAGGTTTTTTGGACCGATATTGGCTATTTGGTGCATAATTAACACGATATCGGAAACTTGAACCAATTCTCACCAATTCCAATAGGGTTCGTCCTTGGGCCAAACAAATATTGCTTGGAAAATTTCATCTCAATCGGATCTCGCTTCCTAATGCCCTTACCCCTAAGTGGCGTAGGGTATAAAAATCGAAAATTTGTTTTCGACAACTTAACCACTTAAATCGTGGAATTTACAGGGTTGCCCATATTCGACGGACCCATCTGGCAACGCCATAACTTTTGACAGAGATGTCACATCGCTTAATGACATACCGCGTTTGAAGCGTCAGTTCAAGCAGATTTTTACCATGAACCAATACACGCCACGCGAGCGCTCTGAAATAGTTGAAATTTTCAAGATTTCAGTTGTGAAAACTCAACGCACTTTTAAAACATTAAAAAATGTGAGAAGTGCGCCATCTAAGAACACCATTAAGCGTTTATACGAAAAATTTTCTAATCCGAAGAGGCCATATAAAAGTCGACCAAGGCGATCTGCCGAGAATATCGCTGCCGTACGAGCCAGTGTTGAGAGGTCCCCAAGAACATCCCAAAAAACGCCGTTCTCAGCAGTTGGGCATGGCTCGGTCCACTTTACAACGGATTATTCGCATTGATTTGCATTTGTTCCCGTACAAAATTCAATTGACGCAAAGAATGTTGCCTGCGGACAAGCCTCTTCGATTGGAATGAACCCAAAGAGTCATCGAAATGGCCGAAGATGACGAGCAATTTTGGAACAAAATTATCATGTCCGATGAAGCCCATTTAACATTGAATGGGACCGTAAATAAGCAAAATTGCCGTTTTTACGCCACTGAAAATCCTCAGGAGATTTAAGAAGTGCCTCTTCATGACGAAAAAGTCACAGTGTGGTGCGGCGTTAATGCGAAAACGGTCATTGGACCGTTTTTCTTCCAAAATGAAAATGGCCATGCTGTTACCATCAATCAGGAGCGTTATCGCGACATGATGACCAAATTTGTGATGCCAATTATTCGTCGAAAGCGTATGAGGCAGTTCTGGTTTCAACAAGACGGCGCTCCACCGCACACAAGTCGCATAACAATGGATTTTCTGAAGAATTTGTTTCCGGGCCGTTTGATGTCCAAAAGTGGTGATCTGGACTGGCCATTCGGCCGTTCGCCCGATTTGACGCCGCCTGACTTCTTCTTGTGGGGATATTTGAAATCAAAGGTTTACGTCAACAAACCAAGGACCGTAGAAGAGCTCAAGGACAACATTCGTGAAGAAATAGCCGCTATTCCGGCCGAAATGTTGGCAAAAACGATGGAAAATACAGCAAAAAGGGCACAATACGTCATCAACGCCAGAGGCGGCCGTTTGAGAGATATCATATTCAAAAATTGATGTAAACAAATCTATTTGGAACAAATTAAATGATTAACATTGCCAATCGCCAAATTATTATTTTCTTTGATTTACAAAAAAAAAAAAAAAACATGGGTTCGTCGATTATGGGCAACCCTGTATAAGAATGTTGTCTGTCCTGTGTGTATTATTAAAACCATAGCTTAGTTTTCGAAAAACAGTGTCGAGGATTTCAAGCTTTTTCAGTTACTTTGCCATATTTTCCATTCTGACTATGTCACTATTTTAAGAATTAAGCGTCTGCAAAAATTGGTGACCAGTAAAATAAGAGTCACATACTCAAGTATACAATATCACAATCTGTTTACCATTTACACATGAGTTTGTAGCATTCCAAGAAACACAAAAATATACACATTTCATGAGTAAAGTAAATAGCATAGTGCTACCATACAGTCTCTATTAACCTCGTATTGAATTCATAGCCGTTAACCTTTCTTTTCGGTTATCACAGACAGACGTGTCTGTACAGTAACAGATTCCCGTTTCAGATGCATGTTTAATGATTTTGTATTTTTGGGAGATTGTGTTGTTGCTGTTGTAGTTGTTATCGTTGTTGTCAATGTTGCAATGTTTGCAACTAAGATGTAAAGTAAAATAATGTTGCAACAGAGACGGGCACCAACACTGGCACACACTGCACACCGAGGACGACTAGCAAAATGGCAAAATAAATTGCTCAAAGTAATAGAGAAAGTTCATCCGCTTAAAAGGAAAGCTTTTAAATCCATAACGAGATGAGATGGCAATGAGGTAGAATGATGTGGAGCCAGCCAATGCTGAGGCTGCTGCTGTTGCCGATGCAGAAGTTTTGAAAGGAGTGAAAAACAAACGGCAGTTATGTCTACCTTGAAATACAAATCCGGAAGAAAGCCAACAGCTTGGAACAAACAATAAGCCTTTGCCTGTACCAGCAGCAGCATCACCACCACCTCCTACACACCTCAAATTGTAAATCCATGGAGGAAAACTTGGTACCAATGTTGGTGCTCGTTGTTGTTGTTGTCGATGGGCTACACACAGCTGTTGCCAACCAACCAACCAACAACAAATGATTTTCTGATGCACTAACTTGGTTACAATGAAAATTTCAAAAATTGTTGTTTTGTTAGTGGCAAGGTAAGCAAGCATCTGATGAAGGTATTATGTCTCCCAACCCCAACTCCTCTCATCGTCAGGTAACATAACAAACAACGGAGCAGAGTTAAGACTATCTACTCCGACACTAACTAAGCAGACATAAAGTAACATTTGGCTTAAGGAGTTTAACTTCATCATTATAGTTTTTGGAGATTTTCTACTTTCCCAGAGACGACATCCGTCTGAGGCATTTGACGGTGGTGGGTGCTGCAATTTATGGCGAATATTGTACATATGTAGGATTTTGTATCGATTAAACCATTACCGATTTCAAATTGAGAAGTTTGGGAGAAAATATTCGTGGAATTGAAGTAAACAATTTTGCCAGAACATTAACAACTTATACCTATTATTGAAATAACTATAAATAGTGCTTCACGTAATGGAGAATATATATACAGGGTGAGATGAAAAAACTGTAACCATATTTAGACTGCTGTCATTTCTAAACCACTCGTCCGACAGCTGTTAAAATTATTCCAGTGACCGCTCATTATATTGTTTACAAGCGTACAAAAGCGTTCTGGTGAGAATTTTCCACAAAGAAGGTATTCGTGATGGAATTCAAGCGGGATAGTGTATTTCTTTAAATTTAGCTGTCAAACCACAAGTGGCAATCTTTAGAGCACTCCAGCATTTAAATGTGAATAAATCTTTTGTGTCTCGTACCATCGCTCGGAAGAAAACAGCAAACATCAGAAGAAATAGTTCGAAAAGTAAAGAATCCACTTGATCGAAACCCGCATCGAAGTGGCCGAAAATGGCTCGTGAGCTGAACATATCGCAATATTTCATTCGGCAAATATTGAAAAATGAGCTCAGGGTAAAGCCATTGAAATTCCAAAAAGTGCAAGAACTTACACCGCAACAGGAAGAAAATAGACTCAAAAAAGCTAAAGAGTTGATTCGCTTGGCCGAAAGTGGTGAACTGCCGAATTTGGTTTTCTCCGATGAGAAAACATTCGTTGTCCAGCAATTTGTAAACAAACAAAATGATCGTGTTTACTTGCCAAAGAGGTCAGCTGAAAATGTGCACATTCGGTTGGACACCAGAACTCAAGCGCCGGCCATGGTGATGGTGTGGGCCGCCATAACAGCCGATAGTCGCTCTCCGCTTGTATTAATCGACCGTGGCATCAGAATAAATGCCGAATATTATCAGGAAAATATTCTGTAGGGTGTATTAAAGCCTTGGGCACGCAAACATTTTATCTGGAAACCTTGCACATTTCAACAGGTCTCAGCACCATCGCACTCGGCACGCGCCACCCATGAATGGTTACAAAATAAAGTTCCTCCCTTCATTTCCAGAGCACAATGGTCACCAAAATCTCCAAAATACAGCAGAGCAGCATTCGGGCAGGGTGTTTTATTGGCCGTTTGAAGGCCAAAGTTGATCAATTCGAACAAATCTAAACTTATTCTAAAATTTGATGCTATTTCCGACATTTTTTGCTTTCATTCAACAAAATTAAAAAAAAAATTAAAAATTATAGGGTTTGACTTTGTTGCAGTTTTTTTATCTCACCCTGTATATCCATGAGAACGTGTCGTAGGTCTTCGTACCCGTATAACCAATTTAGTGCTGTTTTAACGTTGACATTCCGTTCGTAACTCCGCGAAATATTCATAACAGACCTTACAAATAATCACGATATCTTTCGAAGGAATTGAAGGCTAACATTTTGCATAGCTGCAAAAGATTTTAGATTTACCAGTAAAAAGGTTAAGTTCGTAAATGGGTCATGCCGGTCAACGTTATCGTATAGCCCCCATATAACGGCACCACACGATATTCGGTATTTTCATGATTTTAGCGACAGTACTCACCGGAATTACTTCAGATTTCATATTTACAATTCCTAATGAGTGCTACAGTCTATGACAAAAATTTTTGTATGCAGGTCCGCGATATTCGGCATTTTAATGATTTCAGCAACATTATTCGCCTGAATCGTTTCAAATTTCGTATGTGGAGATCCTAATGGTTACTACAATCTATGGAAAACAAATTCGTATGCAGGTCTATATCCTGGATAGGGGATATCTTCGTATATCCCCTATGTAACGGTGCCTCCCGATATTCGGTATTTTCATGATATAAGGCACATTATCTATCGGAATTATTCAAAATTTCCCTTCCTACAATTTTATATTACGATTAAACCCAAACGTAAGTTCGTACAAAAAGTGTCCCAGCAGTCCGCTGGCCATTACAATTTAATACCCAAAAAAATGTATGCTATTTTGTCAATAAGAAAAAGTGAGATAACAGTGGTTAAAAGCATACAACTAGCATCCGTTTTAGATGAGTCGTATTGCTATTACATTGTGAAACCAAATACATATTAGAATTAAAGAACAAAACAAAATATAATAAAATGTGTACATCGCACTTGCATCTGAATCGGATGTCAATATGTTTCGAACCCATCCAGCCTTTGCTTACAATGTCGGTTGATTTCTGACCCATCCAACATTCGCTTAAATTGTTGGAACATTTCGGACTCGTCTGACGGCCTAGAGTTATGTTTTATGATTTTGTAATAAAACACATTAAGTTGTATTTTAATATTTTATTAAAAATGTATTATTTCGGCTAAAGACTTAATATTTAACCGATAAATACTTATACAACTTTCCAATTTGAGATCTCTTTAAGAACTGAACTTTAAACAAACTACATTGTATTACAAAAGTAAATATTCTACAATTGAAATTGATGAGCATGAAAATATGTTATTTATAATAATTTGGGAGTTAATGTGGAGTTGGAGAACACGTCTGCTTAAGAACAAGAGAGAGAGAGAGAGAGAGAGAGAGAGACAGCGGGAATATAACAGTAAGTTTCTCAGAGAGGAATTGTGAATTAAAGAAGTTGGATTAAATCAGAGATGTCTAGTAAGTTTTGTAGGTAAAGAATAGTGAGTTAGTTACAGTAGGGGCAATATAATATGACTCTAGGCCATCGCTGTGTAAATGTAAGTTAAGATTGTAAACAAGCTTTGGATGAGTCGCACCTACATTGTCATTAGTCTCAGTTGGAAGATGTATGTGCAAAAAAATCCGCTGGGGTCCTATCCGTTCTTTTAGGAAGCGTAGTAAGACGCTGTTTCTTTTTTAACAAAACCGTTTCTCTAGGTTCTTCGATTTCAGTCACTTGCATTGAAACCAAAGAAATCTTAATTCCAAAAAAAAAAAAAAATAGAATTAAGAGTAATTTCAAACAAATATCGCCAATGTCACAAAAATAACGAAATGTCTCATATGTGAGAGAGATGCACTTTGTCTGTTTGAAACTGAAAAGGATATTTGTTTTAATTTCGGTAAATGGTGAAAACGAGTGGAAGGATAAATTGCAAAAGTTTGGAATAAATTAAAATTACATTTCAGCTAAACATTTTTCGAGAGCAAAGGGGGGAAAAGGAATTTGATTAAATGTAAGGCTAACAAAAACAAAGTTATGCCACAAATTTTAACACGTTTGCAATTTTACAGCTTCACTTGAATAGTGATGAGAAATATTATTAAGGAATTTACAAATTTTGAAATAGTATCAGAATAGTATCAATTAGTATTATAGAATAATATCAATTATTATCAATGGTCCGCAAAAAAAAAAAAAAAACAAAATAATTTGATTTCAAAATAAAGCTCAATTAATGGACGATCATCGGAATTCGCAAAACCGTCTTATATTTAAATAAGTCATGGCTAATAACTGACTAATATTGGAAGAGACGTCTGAATCTAGAATATTGAAATTCAAAAAAGAGTAGTATTATTTGGTGCTGTAAAGCTCCTGTAGTTGTTTCTTTTTAAGGAATATCGCAAGGTCATATTTTTAGAGGAGACAACCAAAACGTATTCTGTCTATGCATAATTAGCCAATCCATTTTTATTATGGCTTTTGTGCATTTGTTTGAAACATGGAGAAGGAAACCCTTCTTTTGAGGATCTTCATAGAATCACATTCTGAGTCGATTTATGCATATCAGTACATCCGCCCGTCCATGTATTTTTGTGAACAAAATGCAGGTCGCATTTATTATCCGACTAAAATTAATCCAGACAAAAAACAAGGGAACTGATTAGGATTGGTGGCTCTTTCCGAAACCTAGGTATTCCCTGCCTTACCCCCTGGTAAACATTACCATCGTTCTCCACTAATAAACAAACGTTGTTCTATAAAAACAACAATAAAGGGATGAAGCCTGACCATTTTGCAACAACAAAATACTACGGTATCCTGAACAAACAAGCCAACACTGTTTTGAAATTTTGCAAACAATATTTGTTTGGCCCAAGGCCGAACAAATATTGGAATTGGTGATAGTCGGATCAGATTTAGATATAGCTTCCATATAACTTCAACCGATTTCGGGTTAATTGTGTACCAAATCGCTAATATAAGTCCAAACGACCTGTATTTTGGTACATCCCAGCGAATTCAGTCTAGAAGCAAGTACATAGAATTTGGAGAAAATCTATTCAGATATAGCTATAGCTCGCATACATATGTTTCATCCGATTTGGGGTTTTAAGTCCCTCACATGCGTAATATGCACTCCAGAAGTGATAATTTGGTATCGGACATCAGATACTGCTCGAAAATACCTCTATCAAATTTATTTTTGAGATCGGTTCATATATAACCATAGCTCCCATATATATTTGTTATCCGATTTGGGGTTTTAAGACCCTCACAAGCGTAATATGCATTCCACGAAAATGGTTTTTAGTACCAGATATCAGATACCGCTCTGAAATAAGTGTATAAAATTTTGTCAACACCGGTTCAGACTTGGATATAGCTCTCATATATATCCACAACCGATTTCGGGATTGTTGTGCACCACATATCAGTCCAAATGGCCTGAATTATGGTATATCCAACCGAGTTCAGTCTAGAAGCAAGTACATTAAATTTGGTGAAGATTGGTCCAGATATAACTATACCTCCTATATATATGTTTCATCCGCTTTGGTGTTTAAGTCCCTCACATTCGAAATATGCATTCGACAATAATGATATAAGCTGATACAAGTTATCAGCTACAGATATACCTCTGCCAAATTTTATTAAGATCGGTTCAGATTTAGATATACGTCCCATATACATTTTCATCCGATTTCGGGGTAATTATGCACCAAATGGCCAATATCAACCCAAATGGCCTTAATTTTAGAACATCCGTCCGAGTTCAGCCTAGAAGAAAATTCATCAAATTTGTATAAAATCGGTTCAGATATAGCTATAGCTCCCATATATATGTTTCATGCCTTAAATTCGTAAAATACACGATAAAAGAACAATATTTGGTGCTACATATCAGATACAGCCAAAAAAAAACCTATTTTCAATTTTATAAAGATCGGTTCAGATTTCGATATAACTCCCATATATATCATTAGCACCAAATGGCTAATAATAGCCCAAATTGAGTAAATTTGTGTACTTCAACCGAATTTAGCATAGAAGTCGCACCAAATACTTCAAATTTGCTCCCGTAAAGATGTTTTAACCGATTTGGTGTTTAAATCTCTCACTTTCGGAATATGCACGGTACAATAATGATTTTTGTGCCAGATATCTCATAGAGTTCAGAAATGACCAATATAAACCTTTTTTCTTACATGAGCTCTACTAAATATGCATAGTGGTGTAGGGTAGCATATAGTCGGCCCGCCCGACTTTTGACCTCACTTACTGGTTATTTATTTAGTTTTTTGTTATTGTATGTTTTAAGAAAAATTTAATATATTTAAAAATTTTGTTTTCAGCTTACTGACTTCCGTTTATTTCATATTTTCTTTATTTATGCATTTCACAAAAAAAAAATGTTTTTCTGTCTTCCCTTTTTGTGTGTCACATAATTAAAATTAAACAATTAATACAAAACCATTGTCATTACAATGTTATTTATAGTATTTATGCAGCGGTTATCATTAGCGCATGATCTTGTTTTAATTAAGCGTTAAAAATATCTAATAAATTCGAAAAGATGTATGCGTTCGAGCAGCTAATTTACATTTAGCATATTTTGGTTTTTCATTTGAAATAATTTATTGCATTCGCAGACAAAGCGTTGAATACATTCCGCTGATGGCGAATGCTGTTGTTTGGCGTGACAAGGTAAAATATATTCGTAATTAATGTAAAATAGCGGGGGAAATAAATTTGCAAATTATGATGGGATTTTTAAAATACTTCACACGCCTCAGATTATCTTCAAATATATAGCAACCATTGCTCTGAATAAAATAAGTAAATCAAACACAATGAATACCAAAAGCAATAAAAAAAAAATAATATAGGCGGTGATGAGGGTCGAATTTTTAAAAGAAAATTTGGGCGGTTTTATGCGTTTAGCTAAACATGAGTTAAATGTATTTCATTTGGCAAAATATACCCTTACTCTCATATAGGTACTAAACCAAAACATAGATTGACATCACTCATTTATTTGGCGAATAATGTTGAAATAATACAAACCTCTATATTATTTACCATATCACAATATTCAAATGCGAAAATTGAAAAAAGATGCTAAATAATGTAAATAAAATTATCAACATACCGAATAAAGAAAGGTATTATTATATGGGGGTTCTACCAAAACGTGGATCTGCACAGACAATTTTCTGTCATAAGCAGTAGTATCCATTACGAACTTCAGATACCAAATTTGGAACAATTCCGGTGAATAATGTAGCTTAAATCGTCACAATACTGAAAATAGGGAGGTACCATTATGTGGGGGCTATACCAAAACGTGGACCTACACGGCCCATTTTCAATACCAAAAGTCTTGCAGACATAATATACATTTGAGCAAAATTTTATCAATCTACTCCATTTCGTTCGGAAGCTAGAGTGATTTCCACAGATGGACGGGCATCGCTAAATCGACATAGCATTTTATGCTGATCAAGAATACATATTTCGAGGTGTTACAAACAGTGTGACAAACTTAACATACCCTCCATACTATGGAGGAGGGTATAAAGATATTGGAATTGATCAAGATTGAAAATAATCGAATTCACGTTTCGCATTTTATGAGCATTTGGTTATTATACCCTCCACCTTGAAAAGTAGGGTACATTAACTTTGTCATTCCGTTTGTAACATCCCTTAATATTTATCGTAGACACCATAATGTCGATCATGATCAGCATACAATTCTAAGTCGATTTAGCGATGTCCGTCTGTCTGTTGAAATCACGATACAGGCCACATTATTTGACGTAGAGCTTCCAAATTTGCCAGAACAATTTGTATTGTGTCTAGGATGGTTGGTATTGCAATTGATATATATAGGTCCACGTTTTGGTATAGCCGCCAAATAACGGTATAGCCGTCAAAATGATTTTTGGAACATTTTTCCACCATATAAGGACCTCACTGCCTTTTTATTTTTTTTTTTTGTTTTTTTTGAAAACTTTAACTAGTATTCATAGTTTAAAGGGTAACACGTTTAAATTCAGATACTTTTACATTAAAATGTTGCCTTTTTACCCAAAAGTGGAGGGTATCAAAAGTTCGGTCTTAATGATTTTTTAATTGTTCATAGTTCTGATCCCTTTGTGGGGGAGGTACCAAATTTTTGTAAACAAAGTACAGTTCGCATTTATTGCCCTATCCAGATGAAATTTTGCATAAATCATTTGTTTAGTCCAAGGACGAACCCTATTGAAATTGGAGATAATCAGTCAAAATTAAGATATAGCTCTCATATATATCCTCGTCCGTTAAGCTTTTTATTGTGCACCAGACGTGTAATATCAGCCCGAATAGTATGGAATTTTGCACATACAACCAAATTAGGCCTAAAAATAAGTATGCCAAATTTTATCGAAATCAGTTCAGATATAGCTATAGCTCCCATATATATTGTTCATCCGATTTTTTATTTTTGTCCTCCGCAGCAGTAATATGCACTCCGTAACAACGATATTCGGGGAAATATATCAAATACAGCTCAGAAATAACTTTGCTCTATTTTATCGAGATCGGTTCAGATTTGGATATAGCCCCAATATATAACTTCGTCCGATTTATCTTTTATTGTGCACCAAACGTCTAATATTTGTCTAAATCGGGTGGAATTTGCACTTACGACCGAATTGAGTCTAGAAGCTAGTATGTCAAATTTGGTGAAGATCCGCTCAGATAAAGCCATAGCTCTCATATATACTGTTCATCCGATTTGTTATATTTGTTACCCACAACCGTAATATGCACTCCGTAACAACGATATTCAGGGAAATAAATATATCAAATACAGCTCAGAAATATTTTTGCCAAATTTTATCGAGATCGGTTCAGCTTTGGATATAGCTCCCATATATACCTTTATCCGATTTCAAATTAATTGTGCACCAAATGGGCAATACAAGTCCGAATTTAAAATATACAAATGCTTCGGCATATTTAGTCTCTTGAACTTTAAATTATAATCACAGCGTATATGATTGAATTCTCCCATAAAAACTTTTAATTGTTATGCGGAGCTCTACTAAATTAGTAAATAGGTGTAGGGTATCATAAAGTCGGCCCCGACCGACCTTATGACTTTCTTTACTGGTTTAAGATGTAAAATATTTTCTGTGGAAGAATGTTGCCCATCTCCGAACTCGATCTAAGTTTGACAATAATTTTACGATGTAGTTCGAAGCAAAGCTAGACAGAACGACGAACGGATACCCCCAGATCAACTGCAAATGTCCTGAAATGGATTTGGTCCAAAGAGGCCTAGGGTCTAAAATCGTCATATTCTGCTCTTTGCTGTTTAATTGACATCATACTAGTATACCTTAAACCCTCATTACAACAGTTATTTATTAACACCACTGCAGTTTTCTTCCCCGGTTTCGAATAATCATTTATGCATGAATTCCTAATTTTAATTGTTGAAGAAATATCTTACCGGCAGCTGCCTGCTGCCGTTAATGTAGGCATTTATATCTCAATTAATAAATCTAGAAGACACTTAAAATTTGCAATGCAAATAGCGTTTCTCAATGGCGGAGAAGAGGAAAACCGAGAAGAAAAAACAAGTAGCCCCCTTATTACACACAATATAATTACCCTAGCCAATCCCTAATTTTTTTCTAGAAAACAAAAATATCTTATTCATTGAGATTTCTAGCTGTTGCTATTTTAGGAAATTGTGGCAATCTAAAGTGACAATGTGAAACAATGATGAAGATAGCAAAACAAAACACACATATCCACATTCGAGGGAGAAGTCACATTTGCATATTGCGCCCCAAACGCAGTGCAGTGCTCATATGGCAATGTGGAGCAGCCAGCGAGCAACGTGATTAAACAATGGCACAATCAAAAAAAGCAACAATGTTGTTTATATAGAAATAATTGTCTTGAAAAAAAGTATTTTTCCATTTCCTTTTTGGCCATTTAAGAAAATCACTGAAGTGGAACATTTGCAGCTTTAGCCAGTCAGCAGAGATAATGAGAAATACAGGAAAACGTCCAATGGAATTGGAAATGAAATGTTGTTTCACACTGAATGACTTCACCGATATTTGTGCATTTGTCATCAGTGACAATGCACTACCAGATTTGGAAGTTATTTTAGATTCGTTTTATGTTATTCAATTAAATTTAAAAGGTAAATATTATACATAGAATTTCCGTTGTACTCACCGGAATAAGAAATTAGTGAGAAAATGATTTCAAATGATTTGGAAGGAACATACCTGAAATACAAAAACAAAAAAAAAGCATATTAGATAAAAGAATAAATATATTAAAATAATAACTACATAATAACTATAAATGATGTGATCAAAAATATGAAACAATCATGTCAGATAGTTTACATCTCCCATAGCATAAATAACAAGAAACAAAGCTGTAAGTTCGGCCGGGATGAACTTTGAATACCCTCCACCCTTTGGAACGAATTTAACAATAAAAATAAATAAAATCAGTTATCTTAGCGTCTATACGACGACGTGGACCTGCATACGCAAACTTTTGTCAAAAGCTATTAAAATGTCCTAGTGCGAAACTTGAAAAAAAAATCTGTTTATAATGTAGCTAAATTCATCAAAATATCGAGTATAGGGAGGTGCCATGAGGGTTATACCAAAACGTGGAACTGCACAGACAATTTTCTGTATTAGGCTGTAGTATCCATTACTAACTTCAACGAGCTCCAAATTTGAAACAATTCCGGTTAATAATGTCACTAAAATCATTAAAATACCGAAAATAGGGAGGTATCATAATATGGGGGCTATACCAAAACATGGACCTACACGGCCAGAATATATACACTTCATTGGGTCTAAAATGCATATTTCGTGGTGTTACAAACGGAATAACAAATATAATATACCTTCCATACTATAGTGGAGGGTATAAAAACAAAATTTTGCGGATGCGGATTTTTTCCAGAGTCATAATTTGTTCATTTTTGTTCGAAAATGAGCAAGCAGCGGAGGGTATATTAACTTTGTCATTCCGTTTGTAACTCCTCGAAATATTCATGTCAGACCCAACAAAGTATATATATTCTTGATCAGCGTAAAATTCTAAGTTGATTTAGCGATGTCCGTCTGTCTGTATGTCTGTCTGTTCGTCTGTCTATTGTAATTACGCTATCTTTCGAACGAATTGAGATAGAAGGCTAAAATTTTGCGCACATGTTTATTTTTTCAATATGCTGGTTAAGTTCGTTAATGGGCCATGTAGGTCCATGTTTTCATATAGCCCACACATAAAGGTTCCTCCCGATATTCGGTATTTTGATGATTTTAGCGACATTATTAACCGGAATTGTTTCAAATTAGGTATTTGGATACTACAGCCTAAGACAGAAAATTGTCTATGCAGGTCCACGTCTTCGTAGGCCTCATATAACAGTACCTCCCTATATTCGGTATTTTGATGATTTTAGCGTCATTATTCAACGGAATTGTTTCAAATTTGGTATTTGAAGTTCGTAATGCCTATGACAGAAAATTGTATGTGCAGGTCCACGTCTTCGTATAAGCCCCATATATTTAGTTTAGGTACAATACCCACCGATATTTTTGAGATGTCGTATTAAAACTTCGTAATGGATGCTACAGCCTCTGACAGAAAATTGTCTGGCTGGTCCAGGTCTTCACACAGCTCCGATATAACGGTACCTGCCTATATACGATAATTTGATGATTTTAGCTACATTATTCACCGTATATTACAAGTTATCGAATTTTAATATCGTAATGGCTTATGACAAACAATACCTATGTAGGTCCACGTCATATAGACCCCAATAAAACGGCTATATTCGGTATTTTTAAATTTAAACAAAATTTTTTAAGGATTTTATTTTTTGAAAATTTCCAAATTCATTCCAAATGGTGGAGGGTATTCAAAGTTCAGCCCGGCCGAACTTACTGTTTTTTAATTTTTTTTATTAAATGAAAGCAAAAAATGTCGGAAATAACATCAAATTTTAGAATAAGTTTAGATTTGTTTGAATTGGTCACCACGAATTATGGCCTTCAAACGGTCACACGCGGTCACACGCTGCCCGAATGTTGCTCTGCGGTATTTTGGTCAAGTCCCGGCGAAGCGCTTGCTTGAGGTGATAGCCACTTTGGAATTTTTTAGTGCCAACTTTGGTTTTCAAAATACTCCAGGCACAATAGTCCAACGGATTGGTATCCGGAGATTTTGGTGGCCATTGTGCGCTGGAAATGAAGCGAGGTACCTCATTTTGTAAACATTCTTGGGTGGCGCTTGCTGAGTGCGATGGTGCTGAGTTCTGTTGGAATGTCCAAGGTCTGCGGCCAAAATGTTTGCGTGCCCAAGGTTTTAATACACCCTCCAGAATATTTTCGTGATAATATTCGGTATTTATTCTGATGCCACGGTCGACTAATACGAGCGGAGAACGACCATCGGCTGTTATAGCGGCTCTGACCATCATCATGGGCGGCGCTTGAGTTCTGGTGCCCAACCGAAGCTGCACATTTCCAGCTTACCTCTTTGGCAATTAAACACGATCATTTTGTTTGTTTATAAACTGCTGGACAACGAATGTTTTCGCATCGGAGAAAACTAAATTCGGAAGTTCACCACTTTCGGCCAATCAACGCTTTAGCTCTTTTGAGTCTATTTTCTTTCTGTTGCGGTGTAAGTTCTTGCACTTTTTGAAATTTCAGTGGATTACCCCGAGCTCATTTTTTAATATTTACCGAATGGACTATTGTGATGTGTTCAGCCCACGAGCGATTTTTCGTCCATTGCAAGACGGATTTCAATCAAGTCGCTACTTTACTTTTCCAACCATTTCTGCTGATGTTGCTGATTTCTTGCGTCCACTTCATTGACGTCGGACTGCACTACCAGTATCACCGTAACGAGCGATGGTATGAGACACAAAGGATTTATACACATTTAAATGCTGGAGTGCTCTAACGATAGCCACGTGTGGTTTCTCACCCAATAAAAGGAAATCACACTATCACGCTTGAATTCCATAACGAATAACTTTTTTCTGAAAAATTAGCAAAAAAATCCTTTGGTACGCTAGTAAACAATATAATGAGTTGTCACTGGAATAATTTTAATAGCTGCCGGATGAGTGGCTTAGAAATGACAGCAGTCTGAAATTGGTTGCAGTTATTTCATCTCACCCTGTATATATATTGGCATATAATCGTTCATATGCGAAGGGTTTATATCTGTCGGCAAATAAGTTCGTGATTTGATTGAGTGATCTGATGTCGTACCGTCGTTATAAAAGTATTCCCTTGACCTTCATTGATGTCCTTAGGTAAGGTATTGAAAATAGATTATGAGAGTATCTATTAGTTGCGACTTGATACTTAGAAACGGGTACTTAGCATCAAGATAAAACTTTGTCGCTGAAAAATTCAACTCCAAGATAACATGCTAATGTTCGCATACATTTTTTTATATTTTCAAAAATTTAAGACAACCCTCGAAACAAAATGAATTCAAAATTTGTCTATCATATTCCTGAACCCTTTACATGCCATGCCACTCTTTTTAAGTACAGCTCATAAACAAAGACTAATTGGACATGCTAGTGGTAGAATGCATTTGTTGTTACTATTGTTTGCTTAAAGTTTTTGCTACATAAATTAACTTAACGCAGCCAAGCAAGTACTAAGCAATCGACCCCCAGCCAAACCCCGGTGGACTTTCACCCGGGACTTTTGTTTTTTTTTTTTTTTGTTCACAATTTTCATCTATCCCTTTGCCATCACACGACACGTAAAGCTAACATTGCAGAACAGTTTCTGTTTGCATTGTCTTTTTCCACGATGACTGTAATGAATTTCCAATTGACCTGGTTTAACCTTCTGTGGAAAGGTATAAACACCTACAACAAACAAAAACAAAGGCTATCGCCATTTATGTAAGTAGACAGTCAATTTCAAAGATAGATAGACAAAACATAAATGTTTAAAAAGCACAACACATTCTCAACGAGAGTCATTTGTTTTGTGTGTGTGTGTGAGTGAATGGCTACATGTATGAATTTCTTGTTTTATTTTTCGCTGTGTTTTTAGAGTGCAGTAGGTCGCGCATGCGCAAAACTATGAAATGTGAATTCATTTGCCCTGTGCATTGTTTAGCAGCAAAAGATCACGGAACAGACAGAGCGACAGACGACTTAACAATCCACAATGCCTGCCAGCCAACAAGTCGGCCTGGAGTAAAAGTTAAAGACACAACAAAACACTGAGATCGTTTGTTTGCACGCAATCATTATTTGCGGCCTATTAACCATGCAGAAACAAATTTTTTCTCAAGAAAGGTGTGAGTGTGTGTGAGCTGAAGTTGGAGGGTCTTTGAACCAAGCGTACAAAAATTTTACATTTTGATGTTTAATATGAAGATAAGTTTTTGTATTAAACGAGATGGGAAATATCAGACGCTTTGCCGAAAGACATAACCAGCACGTGGCTATTTTTATACGTTTGTATGTTCTTACCGTTTGGAACTAAAATATATCAAAAGGCAGGGAATATTCTAAAAAAACAGACTTTAATGGTACGTAGACCTTAGGAATATTACCTTAAAAAATCCTGGAAGATGGAACTTTTTGAAAATATTTTTAAAAATATTTTTAGGCATTAGATCCTTAAAATATTTGGAGAAGTCCTCCAAGAATTTTCTTACTGATCCTTACTTTCAAGAAATCCAAAGGTTCTACCAGGGAGTCATCGAAAAAATAGTTTAGCAGGAAGTCTTTGCATAGTTCTTAATTGTTGGAAAAGGAAAACAGAAAGTCAAAAGTCGGTCGGGGCCGGCTATGTGATACCCTACACCACTATGCATAATTAGTAGAGCTCCCGTAAAAAAAAGAATTTATTTGAAGTAGATCATCCCACCTATCAACATTAGGCTATAGAGCAGTTATTGTTTGGTTTTAAAGGCAACTAATATATGGGAGGCATATCCAATTCTGAATCGATGTTCACTAAATTTGGCGGAGACATTTTAATATTTTACACCAAATAACTTTGGTATAGAGTACAGGGTTGCCCATATTCGACGGACCGATCTGGCAACGCCATAACTTTTGACAGAGATGTCACATCGCTTAATGACATACCGCGTTTGAAGCGTCAGTCCAAGCAGATTTTTACCATGAACCAATACACGCCACGCGAGCTCTCTGAAATAGTTGAAATTTACATTCAACAGAAGAAGTCAATTGTGAAAACTCAACGTGCTTTTAAAACATTAAAAAATATGAGAAGTGCGCCTTCTAAGAATATCATTAAGCGTTTGTACGAACAATTTTCGACTGGTAAAGGCTCTTTCTAATCCGTATAAAAGTCGACCAAGGCGATCGGCCAAGAATATTGCTGCCGTACAAGCCAGTGTTGAGAGGTCCCTTAAGAACATCACAAAAACGCCGTTCTCAGCAGTTGGGCATGGCTCGGTCCACTTTACAACGGATTATTCGCATTGATATGCATTTGTTCCCGTACAAAATTCAATTGACGCAAAGAATGTTGCCTGCGAACAAGTCTCGTCGATTGGAATGGGCCCAAAGGGCACTAAGGTCCGTCGAATATGGGCAACCCCCGCGACAAGGATTATATTAAAAAATATGTATCGGAGCCGGAGTTCTACAAATAATCTTCACTCGTTTTGGGCTGATATTAGCCATTATTTGCACAATAAACATGAAATCGAATTAAGCTGTAGCTATATCCAAATCTTAGCCGTTCTTGATAGCATTTGGCAAAAACATTTGCGAGCTTTATAAGATATCTGGTACCACATATCATTGTTGTCGAATTCATATTACGAATGTGAGGGACTTAAACACCAAATCGGTTGAAACATATATATGGGTGCTATATCAATATCTGAACAAATCTCCTCCAAATTTGATGTACTTGCTTTTAGACTGAATTCAGTCTGATGTGCCAAAATTCAGGACTTTTTGACAGATATTGGCCATTTGGTGCACAATTAACACGAAATCGGCTGATGGTATATATATGGGAGCTATATCCAAATCTGCACCGATCTTGACAAAATTTGATACACTTATATCAGAGCTGTATCTGATATCTGGTACCAAAGATCATTGTTGTGGAATGTGTATTAAGCTCGTGAGGGACTTCAACCCCAAATCGGATAAATTATATATATGAGAGCTAAAGCTATATCTGAACCGATTTACACCAATTTGAAAGTACTGGTTTATAGGATGAATGCAGTCGTAATTTCCAAAATGCAGTCCATTTGGGCTGACATTAGCAAATTTCTGTACAATAAACATATATATGGGAGCTGTAGCTATATTTGAACCGATTTTCTCCAAATTTGATGCACTTGCTCCTAGACTTAATTCGGTCAGATGTTCTTCAGGTCATTGGGGTTTATATTGGCCATTTGGTGCACAATTAACCCGAAATCGATTGAAGATATATGGGAGCTATATCCAAATCTGATCCGATTATCACCAATTTCAATAGGGTTTGTCCTTGGGTCAAAAATATTGTTTTGTTCACAAAAATACAGGAACAGATGGACGGATAGATAGACGGACAGACAGACTGACATACATAAATCGGCTCAGAAAGTGATTCCATGGAGATCCTCAAAAGTGGTTATGGGTCTATCTCGCTTCCTTCTCTAGGTTACAAACAAATGCACAAGGACATAATACCCTTACCACATGTGGTGTAGGGTATAAAAAATATTGATTTGTGTGGAGAGCCTTTAAAATTTCCTTAAAAATCATAGATGCTTTGAACGCTTGTTTTTATTAAGATGATGATGATGATATGATTACAAAATTCACGATTTAAAAAAAATTAACATTTTTGACCACAAAGTCCATGCAAAAAATTTTTTTTTAAATAACTTGCAATTTTTAACGAAAATTTTCTTTAGGGGAGTTCACAATTTTTATTTAGGTACTTCTTGATAGTATTCGTTAATAAATCTCTCAAGATTTGTAAAAAAAAACGATGATTTTTGTTCAGGATGTCCCTAAAATCTGTCAGAGAAATTCGGAAAAACTTTGAAAAATATTTTTTTTTACAAGATCCATGGTTTTTGACACTCAAGGTTTTGATATTTTTTTTAATCAAATGGTTTTAAACAAGTTTTACCTTGTTTAAAAATTAGAACACATCGAATGATTCATTCAGATTAAATTCGAATACATCATTTTTGGCAAAAAAATTATATGTCTTTGTAAAGTTGGCAAAAATGACAGGTTTTTGTTCTCCATTTTAAAATAATTTAACTTATATTTATGGAAAATATGATATTTTTTTTTATTTTTTTCCTAAGGCTACCAAATCTCTTCGTAGCCTCTCAAACATCTCACTGGGTTACCACAATTACATCGCACTGTGATACTTTCAAATCGTGTTCCATTATAACCTAAACGGCAAGACCTTTTAACAAATTTATAAATATTCACTGAGTCTCTCTCTCTCTCTCTCTCTCTCCTCCTTTGCGGCTGTTGTCAGATAAGTTTTCCAAACCCTGTTGACTGGATTTTATTTTATTGAGTTATAATTTGCAATTTGCTGTTGTTAATGCTGTTACCGCCTCGCAGTTGAATCGAATACAAAAGAAAAAAACAAAACAAATTTTATTCACCCCATTTGTGTTGTCTGGATGACAAAAAAAAGAACTTGCCAATAGATTGGTTATATTTGAACACAAGTAGTTTTCTTAAGCAATTTGCAAAACTGTTATTCATTTGTTTTCATTCCGTTGACATTTATTGACAATTGTCATGCAACAAAGTGGTTGGTTGTTGGCAGAAAAAACATATGATTTAAAATCGATTCAGGTAAACTTCCGCGGCAGAACATGTCGATAATTAAAAGTATTGGTTTTATCTATTATATTTATTTATCTATGAAAATTTACTTTAATGTTAATAATATTTGCCATGATCGTAATAGACCATTCAAAGTGTATATATTCTGCATCAGCTTAAAATTCTAAGACGATCTAGCGATGTCCTTTTATCTGTCTGTCCGTCTGTATGTTGTAATCTTTCGAACGAATTGAGATAGAAGGCTAAAATTTTGCATGCATGCAAGTTTAACAGCAGACAGGTTAAGTTCGTAGATGAGATGTTGGTCCACGTTTTCGTATAGCATGTGACGGTACCTCCCGATATTCGGTATTTTCTAGATTTTAGCGACATTATTTGCCGGAATTATTTCAAATTTCGTATTTGAAGTTCGTAATGGGTGCTACAGCCTATGACAAACATTTTTGTATGCTGGTCCACGTCTTCGTATAGCCACCATATTACGGTATCTCCCAAAAGTCGGTATTTTGATGATTTAAGCAACATTATTACACGGAATCGTTTTAAATTTCATATTGGAAGACCTTCATGGTAACTACAATATATGTCAAAACATTTCATATGCCACTAAATTCAACGTCATCGTATAGGCTCCACATAACGGTATCCTCCGATATTGGGTATAATCATGAATAGCGAGTGGAATTTTTTCGAAATGTCGGTATTTGAAGTTCGTAATCGGTGCTAAAGCCTATGACAAACATTTTTTATGCAGGTCCACGTCTGCATATAGCCCCCATATAACGTTATCTCCCGATATTCGGTATTTTCAAGATTTTAGCTTTATTATTCACCGGAATCGTTTCAAATTTCGAATTGGGTACTAAGATTTACGGCAAAAAATTTCGTATGCTACGAAATTCCACGTCTTCGTATAGCCCCCATATAACGATACCTCCCGATAGTCGGTATTTTGATGATTTCGGCAACATTATCCACCGGAATCGTTTTAAATTTTGTACTGGAAGATCTTAATGGTTACTACGATCTATGGCAAAAAATTTCGTATGCAGGTCCACGTCTTCGTATAACCCCATATAACGGTACCTCCCGATACTCGGTATTTTTATGATTTATGCGATATTATTCACCGGAATTGTAACAAATTTCGTATTTAAAGTCTGCAAGGGGTACTACAGCTTATGACAAAATAAATTCGTATGTAGGTTAAAGTTTTCGTATACCCCCCTATTTGCTGTTTTGATGATTTTAGCGACATTATTCACCGGAATTGTTTCAAATTTTGTATTTAAAGTTCGTAAGGGGAACTACAGCCTATAACAAAAAAAAATCGTAAGCAGGTCCACGTCTTCGTATTGTCTCCATATAACAATTTTTAATTTAAGTGGTAGTTTCCGGAAGTTTTCTGAAATTGTTCAACTTTCTTCCAAATGGTAGAGGGTATTAAAATCTCTATATTTAATCGAGTGAGCTTTATCGTGATTTCAAGAGAGGGAGAGAGAGAGAGCTATATCGGTTCAGATATAGCTCCCTTAAATATATTTTTCATCCGATTTGGGGTTTAAAGCCCCTCGTATGCGTAATATGCACTCCACAAGAATAATATTTGGTACCGAACTTCAGACACTGCTCGAAAGTACATCTGTCCAATTTTATCGAGATCGGTTCAGATTAGGATATAGCTCTCATATATATCTTTATCCGATTTATTGTTAACCAAATGGCTAATATCAGCCCAAATCATCCTAGAAACCAGTACCTTAAATTGGTGAAAATGGGTTCAGATAAAGCTATAGCCCACATATACATGTTTTATCCGGTTTGTAGTTTAAAATCCCTCACTCGCGTAATATGCACTCCACAACAATGATCTTTGGTAACAGATATCAGACACAGCTCTGAAATAAGTGTATAACATTTTGTTAAGATCGGTTCAGATTTGGATATAGCTCCCCTATATGTCGTCAACCGATTTCGGGTTAATTGTGCACCAAATGGCCAATATCAGTCCAAATGTCCTGAATTTTGGCATATCCGACCAATTTTACTCCAGAAGCAACTACATTAAATTTGGTGAAAATCGGTTCAAATATAGCCATAGCTCCCTACATACGTTTCATCCGATTGTGTGTTTAAGTCCCTATCGTCAACCGATTTCGGGTTAACTGTGCACCAAATAGTCAATATCAGTCAGAATTACCTGAATTTTGGCATATCCGACCAATTTTACTCCAGAAGCAAATACATTAAATTTGTTGATAATCGGTTCAAATATATCTATAGCTCCCATACATACGTTTCATCAGATTGTGTGTTTAAGTCCCTCACAAAAATTAAATTTGGTACCAGATATCAGATACAGCCCACAAACACATCTACCAAATTTTATCAAGATCGGTTCAGATTTGGATATAGCTCACATATATATCTTCAACCGATTTCGGCTTAATTGGGTACCAAATGACTAATATCAGTCCAAATGATATTTTGGCACATTCGACCGAATTCAGTCTAGAAGCAAGTACATCAAATTTGCTGAAAATCGGTTCAGATATAGCTATGGCTCCCATCCGATTTGGGGTTTAAGACCCCCACATTCGTAATATGCATTCGACAACAATGACATTCGGTACCAGATATCTTATGGAGCTCAGAAATACCTCTAATAATTGTCATATTTATTAGTTGTCATTTATAGTTGAGTCTGTTGTGTGTGGTAATATATCGGAACCCCCGTACTATAGACTTGGTTTTTGAACTTTTATCCTGTTCTAATTCCGTCATCATTTTACAGATCTAGCGTGTTTGGACAAAAATATAATATATTAGAGCTATATCGTAATTTTAAAAAATTTCTTCAGAAATTTGAAACGCAATTGAATTTGGTCATAGATAACGCGTTTGGTACATCAAATCACCGAAATATATATGGCAGCCACATAATTTGACAAAAAAAAAAAATTAATAAATAAATATAAAACTAAATTCCGTCACATATTCCAAAACGTCATTGGATCAAATTGGAGATACATGGTGTTTTGGTGCATCGGATACATGAAATCGGCTGAAAGTATATATGGGAGCTATATAGAAACCTCAGCCAATTTCAATATAATTTGTCAAGTTTATTTTTGTTCCGAATTCTATAACCAAATCTGAACAGATTTCAATATAATTTTGCAAATTCCGTCACATATTCTAAATTTAAAGACTGTATCTGCAACAGATCAATAGATCTATTTACCACCACCATGTAGTGGTTTGGGAAACATATCACAAAAAACTACAATAATCAATATGTCTTCTTTCAAATCAGCAGTCTTTACAAATTATCACAATGTATCAGAGAACAAGAAGGCCAACGTGTCTCACTCAATTTCCATTCATTTCAATGAACATCAAATTCATTGTGACACAGCGGGCGATTATGTTAGGCTTTGTTGTGAAACATTTTTTTGTTTTTTGTGAAACTCTTCGCCCCATAAAAGGTGTCTGAGGCCTTTGGCTGTCCTCAATGAAAAAAAGACAAAAGGTGAATGAAAATAAAAAAAGCTCCTGAGGGCACAATAAAACTGCATGCGATTTGGCAAAATGTCCTCAAAAGAAGGCAGCAAGCAGCAACAACAATAGTCAGTTGGAACAAAAAATGCTACAAAAAAAAAAATTAACATAATCACAAGCATTTTATTCGAGAACAAACCGTCAGTTTGTGTTTTTGAAACAAACAAACGAGAAGCTACCAAAAAACTTCGAAACTGCTTCTATAGGCTTAAACAAACCATCAACAAATTGTGGTGATATTCAGCAATTTTAACAGGTTACAGGTAGGCTTATTTTGTAGAAGTCTTCTTTCGGCAGCAAACAATGATAACAACAACAAAAAACTGCACAGCTTGTGTTGACATATGGCAGCTGTTTTGTTTTCTTCTCGTTTTCAGTGCGATCGAAAAAGGAAACAATGTTTAAATTTGTCCAGTTTAGTTTGCTGCTTTGGCAAATGTTTCTTTTTGGCCCGGTATTTTGGTGCGTTTACTGCTCCCAACTGTTATAGCTTTCTTGTTTTTTTTTTTTTGTATGCTCCCTCAATGTGTGATGTTTACTGAAACTTGTTAAAAACTTGACAACTTGGAAATTTTAATTTTTTCACTCCTTTTGTTCATTCGCTCGTTTGTTTGTCTACTCTGGATATCTTGCGTTTGTCTGACGAAAGCCATTGTTGCATGTCCATGTTAAGTTGATTTGTTTTCCCTTGCAACCTGAGGAGACATGTGAAATTTATTTTTTGTTTTTTTGTGTGTGCTTTGTTTTCTTCTGTTTTGGATTCAGTTTTGCTGCCGGAGTGACAGCGATGACTTAAAAAAAAGGTATCTGCTGCGTTGGCAGCGTTGCATCTTTAAGTCGGAAATGACAAATTGCTAAACATTGACATTGAGATTAAATTGTAAGACAATAAAGAGACGTTGATTGATGTCAAATTGAAAATGTGTTTTTTTTTGCATATGCCAAAAGAAAATGGCACAAAGTGAAAGAGTAAAATTTAGCAGGGGTGGGAAGAAAGAAGCTAAGGTGAACTCATCTGACATGATACTACGCCAATCCGTAGGTAGGGCATGCGTTGGTTTTGCCAAAAGGGCACACTAGATGCTGAGTCGATTTAGTCCGCCACTTTTATACCATCCACCATTCTAACGATGTCCGCCTGTCTGTTGAAGTCACGCTTTCTTTCGAACGCTAAAATTTTGCATACATAGTTTACCAGTAGGCAGGTTAAGTTCGTAAATGGGCCATGTCGGTCCACGTTTCCGGATAGCCCCCATATAACGATACCTCCCGATAGTCGGTATTTAAAATAACTTATGGCAAAAAAATTTGTATGGAAGGTCCACGTCTTCGTATATCCCCCATATGAGGGTACCTCCCGATACTCCGTATTTTCATAATTTTTGCGACATTATTCACCGGAATTTATTTTATTTTCAATTAAGTGGTTGTTTTTGGAATTTTTTTGAATATTTTCCAGTTTCTTCCAAATGGTGGAGGTTATTAACATTTCGGCCCGGCCGAACTTAGCTGCTTTTTTACTTGTTTTTATCTAGATTAGATGAAGGAAATATGAAAATGGAATACTTCAGACGACTATATCTTTATCACATATCGCATAAAATTGAAGGAATTAACCAAAATAGTCCGAACCTGGCACATCGCAATATTTGTATTATATTTATTTAGGCCAGATACAAAATGGACAATATTGGCCCATTCCTTCGGAACCTATTCTATAAAGGGGCAACAATTTGAATAATCATAACATAAGTCAAAATATATATTTAAATAACCTAAGATTGGGTGAAAGTATATATGTCGGCAAAACCGACTGATACTTTTTAACTTGTTTAAATTAAAATAAGCGAAAAAGAGATTTTTGTTATTAAACAAAACATCATCGCAAATAGAGGGAGGATTTCAACACAATTTAAAGAGAGTGTAAAATTTACGATCACCTTCTTAGCTAAAGGTAAAGTTAGTCAGTCAATTACTTTGCCCTTTTATTACTGTAAATAATGACTCACTACTATTCGTAAAAAAGTTTTAAGTTTCAAGTAAATGTACATTTTATACATGACGAAGTGGGTCTTCGAGTTAAAACAACTTTCTGGAATACAGTTTCTAGTCTAAGATCTGGGACGAAATTGGACCATATCGCAATCTGAATATGACGATTTCTTGTCTTTGAAAATGGGGCACATGCGAAATTTTCAAGGACTTTTTTCGAGGACTTATACAAACGTAGATTAAAAAAACAGTCGTTTATGGAAATAAACTTCTACAAACGTAGATTTTAAAAAAAATTAAGGACTTCCATAAACGTGGATTTTTTAGAGAATTCCATTTAAGTATCTCTATTCTATACCCATCATTTGAAGAAACGTGGATTTTTTAAAGAATATTTTTTAAGGACCATCAGTTGAAGAAACGTGGATTTTTTGAAGAATATTTTTTTAAGGACCATCATTTGAAGAAACGTGGATTTTTAAAGAATATTTTTTTAAAGACCATCAGTTGAAGAAACGTGGATTTTTAAAGAATATTTTTTTAAGGAACATCACTTAAAGAAACGTGGATTTTTTAAAGAATATTTTTTTAAGGAACATCACTTGAAGAAACGTGGATTTTTTAAAGAATATTTTTTTTAAGGACCATCACTTGAAGAAACGTGGATTTTTAAAAATTATTTTTTCAAGGACCATCAGTTGAAGAAACGTGGATTTTTAAAAATTATTTTTTCAAGGACCATCAGTTGAAGAAACGTGGACTTTTAAAGAATATTTTTTTCAAGGACTGCCATAAACGTGGATTTTTTAAAGAATATTTTTTCAAGGACTTCCATAAACGTGGATTTTTTAAAGAATATTTTTTCAAGGACTTCCATAAACGTGGATTTTTTAAAGTATATTTTTTCAAGGACTTCAATAAACGTGGATTTTTTAAAGAATATTTTTTCAAGGACTTCAATAAACGTGGAATTTTTTAAAGTATATTTTTTCAAGGACTTCAATAAACGTGGATTTTTTAAAGAATATTTTTTCAAGGACTTCAATAAATGTGAATTTTTTAAAGAATATTTTTTCAAGGACTTCAATAAACGTGGAATTTTTTAAAGAATATTTTTTCAAGGACTTCAATAAACGTGGAATTTTTATCGTATAGTTGTTCAAAACGTCCATAAACGTGGATTTTTTAGAGAATAATTTTTTTAAACTTCATAAACGTTGTTAAAGAATATTTTTTCAAGGACTTCCATTAACGCCGATTTTTAAAGAACAAGTTTTTTTAAGGACCTCCAAAAATCTGGATTTATAAAGAACAGTTTTTTAAGGATCTCCAAAAATCTGGATTTTTAAAGAACAGTTTTCTAAGGACTATTTTTCCAGGACTTTCAAAAACGAGGTTTTTTAAGGATTTCCATTAACGCCGATTTTTAAAGAACAGTTTTTTAAGGATCTCAAAAATCTGGATTTTTAAAGAACAGTTTTCTAAGGACTATTTTTCCAGGACTTTCAAAAACGAGGTTTTTTAAGGATTTCCATTAACGCCGATTTTTAAAGAACAAGTTTTTTTAAGGACCTTCTATAATCTGGATTTTCAAGTAACAGTTTTTTAATGACCTCCAAAAAACTGGATTTTTAAAAAACAGTTTTTTAAGAACTTCAAAAAACCAGAATTTTTAAAGAACAGCTTTCAAAGGACTATTTTTCCAGGACTTTCACAAACGGAGATTTGTAAGGACTTTCATTAACGTCGATTTTGTAAAAACAAGTTTCTTAAGGACCTCCAAAAACCTGGATTTTTAAAAAAAAATTTAAAAAATGTCCTCAAATATCCTAAAAAATATTTAAAAAATCCACTATTCTTAAAAAATATTTAACAAAATGCAAATTTCTGTCTCTGAAGGCTGTTGAAAAAAATTGTCTGTTCTTATAAATCCAGATTTATCTCACCAGAGACATTTTTTGAAAATATCTAAAATTTAAAAAAAAAATCCTGTGCAAATTTTACTGGGGATCCAGAAAATGGATATCATGACGTTAAATCTCAATTATATAACATACCCTCTTATAAACGAGTTCCAACAACACCAAACAGAGATAAACGCTATTTCTTTAGGTATTATGCAATGACAATTGAAAAATGCATCGTACCATAACGCGAAAACTTGAATTATATCGTAAATTTCCTTAGGTATGTATTGAAAAGACTGTCTATCCTCAGACATTGAACTCGATTTTGTATCACAGCTTCATTAAAACGACATTTTGTTTCAGATATAATTTGTAAATCAATTTTATAATATTTCATAATATTTCTCTATCGTGATACAAAGTCAGAATAAAGTCCAAACCATGCCTACATCCTAATGAGTTCATACAATTAGCCAACCTGTACAGTATCGCAATTAGTTAGAACATACATCACGCACAAGCTTTTATCCGATTCTATAAATAACACTTGACTTACATGTCTTTCTGGGTTAAAAGGGATCTCTTATTCTTCTCCACACTTCAATGAAACATCCTCCTACACAACAAATGGCATGGGAAGGACATCAACATCACACATCGCCATGATATGTGTGACAGGCGCAATACTTAACATGCTTTATTTCAATAGCCGCTCTGGAGGTCGTTTACAAGGTGTTTTTTTTCTTCAGCGTCTTTTGTCTTTTGATGTCTGTTGGATGATGGTTGCCATATTTTATTAGTTTTTGTGTGAAATATAACGGGATGTGTGACAAAGTACATATGTACGCAAAGGTTTTAAATTTTACAAAACGAGCAGCAACACTAGGTTAGACCCCATAACAAATGTTGTCGTTTTGGAGTGTAGGTTTTCGTTATGGTGAGTTATGTTAATTCTGCAAGGAAATGTTTGAAACGTTGCTATATTTTCTTTGTTAAGCAAATTTCCATTTGTTTTCACATGTCATCGACACAGAGACAGGCGCAACAATAAAACAAAAACAAAATACACCTTTTGTAACGCTTACAAAAACACGTGAATTGTCTTAAAAGTTCATACTAACAAACTTATAAACTAACTAATAAATAAACGTTTTTTTTATAAAAACAACAATAAAGGGATAAAGCCTGACCATTTTGCAACAACAAAATACTACGGAATCCCGAACAAACAAGCCAACACTGTTCTGAAAACATTTTTATATAAAAGTATTTGAATTCAAACGTGTTCAACTTTAAACTACAAATACCATTAAGACCGTTTGGATAATGCTGTTAAACTTTTCAAAAAACTATAAAGTGGATGATGCCGTATAGACCAATTTATACTTCAAAAATTATCATCTACCAAATATTTTTAAATATCAAATTTGAAACAATTTCGTGGGTAAAAGTGACTACGATTATCAAAATTCCCAATATTCCCAATATCGGTGGGTATCGTTATATGTGCGCTAAAGGAAAACGTGAGCCTTAAGTATTCAACGTAATAATATTACGACGTATCAAGTATGGACCAAATCGGATACTGCCGTCGAGAGTTATTGAGCGTACCAGCCAGCCAGACAGATGAACGGACACCCTTAGATCGATTCCAAAAGTTCTGACACGGATTTGGTACAAAGAGACTTAGGGTCTAAACCAGTTATTTCGAGGAAACATGGTTTGGCCGTATCAAATGAAATGCACTATTTTTATCCTTATGGCTGAGTGTAAAAAACACATTCTAAGCCACTCGTCCGACAGCTGTTAAAATTATTCCAGTAACAGCTCATTATATTGTTTACAAGCATACAAAAACATTTTGGTGAGAATTTTCAAGAAACAAAAATTTATTCCTGATGAAATTCAAGCGTGATAGTGCGATTTCTTTATATTTGGCAGGAAAGCCACAAGTGCCTATCGTTAGAGCACTCAAGCATTAAGATGTGAATAAATCTTTTGTGTCTCGTATCATCGCTCGTTACCGTGATACTGGTAGCGTAGCCCGAAGTCATGAAAGTGAACGGAAGAAAACAGCAACATCAGCAGAAATGGTTCGAAAAGTAAAGAAGAAGCGACTTGATCGAAACCCGCGTCGCAGTGGCCGAGAAATAGCTCGTAGGCTGAACAATATCGCAATATTTCATTTGGCAAATATTGAATAATGAGCTGGGGGTAAAGCTATTGAAATTCCAAAAAGTGCAAGAACTTACACCGCAACATAATGAAAATAGACTCAAAAGAGCTAGAGATGCTTCGCTTGGCCGAAAGTGGTAAACTGCCGAATTTAGTTTTCTCCGATTAGAAAACATTCGTTGTCCAGCAGTTTGTAAACAAACAAAATGATCATGTTTACTTGCCAAAGAGGTCAGCTGAAAATGTGAACCTTCGGCTGGCCACCAGAATTCAAGCGACGGCCATGGTGATGGTGTGGACCGCCATAACAGCCGATGGTCGCTCTCCGCTCGTATTAATCGACACCAGAATAAATGCACCAGAAGAAATGCCAAATATTATCGCGGAAATATTCTGGAGGGTGTATTAAAAAGCCTTGGACATTCCAACAGGACTCAGCACCATCGCACTCAGCAAGCGCCATCCAAGAATGGTTACAAAATGAGGTTCCTCGCTTCATTTCCAGCGCACAATGGCCACCAAAATCTCCGGATACCAATCTGTTGGACTATTGTGTCTGGAGTATTTCGGAAAGCAAGGTTGGCACTAAAAAATACCAAAGTGTCGATCACCTCAAGCAAGCACTTCGCCGGGAATCGGCCAAAATACCGCGGAGCAACATTCGGGCAGCGTGTGACGGTTTCATTTGCCGTTCGAGGACATAATTCGTGCCAAAGATGATCAATTCGAACAAATCTAAACTTATTCTAAAATTTGATGCTATATCCGTAATTGTTTGCTTTCATTCAATAAAATTTAAAAAAAAAAAAAAAAAATTTATGTTGCAGTTTTTTTTATCTCACCCTGTAGTAGTCGGGGTTGGCAATTTAAAAGTTTTATTGCATTGGCCTTTTTATGTATTAAATTTTTCGTCAATCATTTTTATTTTTATAATTATTATTAAAAAAAATTATATTGTAAAAAATAGTTATTTTTCCATTACTGTTACAAAAAAAAACAATTTTGGCTCCGGCTGCAGCAACATTGTTTGACTCGGCTATATAGACTCTGATTTGCTCTCCAAAAAATTAGTTGCGCAATAAATATTACCAGATTTCAGGGAGAACTTTCAATATTATACTCTTCATGAATCAGAAAAGCTAAGCTATGGGAACTCAGGCCGTTACGGTTGTAACGAAGACATACCATAGTCGGTCGGTGCTGTTGGATAGGCCTATAACCAATATAACATGTGATGAAGGATATTATGAATCAACGGTCTTGGGAAGTCGAAAAAAATATAATTTATAGGTTAAACTTTAATTACGTTGGCGATTCGTACCATAACCCTAAAACTATACAAAGGTTACTCTTTATTTCAGAAATTTAAACTTTCTATAATTGTCCTTCTACATGAATTGATGGAAAAAAACTATTTCAACGCTATCAAACACTATGTCATTAAAGATAAATTGCAACAAACCATTTCATAGACTATCATTAATCCTTGACATAGCCAGACAATTACACGTTGCATCAGTCGCCTATGGGCTCATACGAGTATATATAAGCAGATTGAACGGACAATTACTCATAGCTGCTTCTGCTTTTCATTGCATTATTTCAGTTTTTCTTTTCTATGTGCTACCTCGTATATGTTTCTTTCGTGAAATCTATAGCCCATCTCAAACATAAAGCAAACATTTTTTTTTTGCACTCACGCATTACAATGAGATGAATACACGAGAGAGAAATGAAGAAGGAACAAAAAGAAAAACGCTTGTCAATATGTCTGCCAATGCTGCCTACTTTGAGTGAATAGTCATTAACCTTATTTTGTGTTGTCTTTTTTCTCAGAGCTTTTCGCCGTGATGCAAAAAAAGAGCTAAATGGTGGCATCACCGATTTTGCATGAATGTGGGTTGATTGGCATCTTCTACGGTGCACAGTGGTCGAGGTCGTATGGGAACACCGGCCAAAAATACTTTCAATGCAGATATCAATATGAATCTTTGGTTATGGTACCTTGATGGGATAAAAATAAAAAATGTGACAAAATGGATATGGTCGATTCATGTTTTGGCATGGTCACCTTACAACGTACCTCCCGAATAAGGGTTATTTGGCCATTCTTTGTCACATTTCTACACCAGATTGTAATGTTATTTGACATTTTACATTCTAAGGAGCTAAAAAATAATCTTACTGAAAATTATTTGGAACAGCCCGCCTTCAGGTAGAGTCCCCCTGTAAAGGTACCTCCAAAAATAGAAGAATTTTTTATACAAATCAAGTCCAAATTTGATTATTTTTTGTAAACAAAATAAAATAACAATTTAATGTAAAATTAAATCAAAGTTAAATTTTGCAAAAAATAATTTGTTTGACTAAAGGCCCTATTGAAATTGGAGATAATGGTCAAAATTTAGGTATAGCTCCCATATATATTCATCCAATTTGCCTTATATTGTGCACCAAACTTGTAATATTAGCCCAAATAGTATGGAATATACGTACGACCAGATGGGACCTAACAATAAGTATGCCAAATTTGATCGAAATCAGTTCAGATATAGATATAGCTACAATATATATTGTTCATCCGATTTGTTATTTTTGTCCTCAGCAGCCGTAATATGCACTCTGTAACAACGATATTTGGAGAAAAATATCAATTTTGTTTTTGCAAAATCGTCAGGCAAAATCCCATTATTGTTGTTTTTATAAAAACAACGTTTGTTTATGAGTGGAGAACGATGGTAATGTTTACCAGGGGGTAAGGCAGGGAATACCTAGGTTTCGGAAAGAGCCACCAATCCTCATCAGTTCCCTTGTTTCTTGTCTGGGATATTCTCCCCAGAAGTTGTTTAAAAAATAACTTCTATGACAAAAAACATTTTTTACCCAAGTGACGAGATCGTAAGCTCAATAGAAGAGGAACAAAAGAATTACATAAAACTAAAATTCTTTTGGAAAATCTTCTAAATCTTACAACCGCACTTATAAACATTTTCATCTTTTTATAAAAACAACAATAATGGGATTTTGCCTGACGATTTTGCAAAAACAAAATACTATGGTATCCCAAACAAGCAAGCCAAACACTGTTCGAAAAATATCAAATATAACTCAGAAATACCCTTTCTAAATTTTATCAAGATCTGTTAATATTAGGATATGGCTCAAATATATATCTTCGTCCGATTGGCCTTATATTGTGCTCCAAACGTGTAATATTAGCCCAAAGATAATTTGGATATAGCTCTCATATATATCTATCCGATTTCAAGTTAATTGCGCACCAAATGGATAATACAAGCCCGAATTGAAAAGGCGCAAATGCCTCGACAAATTCAGTAGAAATCGATTCAGATGAGGATATTCCTCCCATATATTAGGTCCCTTGGACTTTTAATTATTACTATAATCATAGTTGGTATGATTTAATTCTCACAAATTCCCCATTAAAACCTTTATTTGTAATGTATTACGAAGTTGGCCAAGCCCGACTTTAAGACTTTCTTTACAGGTTATTGTTTGGTAACGTTCGCTGTCCCATTATAAAAGGGTCAGAGCTCAGAAGAAGAAGGTTAATAAGATCTGTGTTTGTGGAAACATGAGATTTTTTCGGGCATGATTTAGTCGAAACTTTTTTATATCTTTGTTTCAAGACTCCACGGCCTCCTCCTATAATTATCTAATCGATATAATGACAGTTTCCAGAGCAAAGGCCTTAAATTTTTCGACAATTACATCCCTATCAATCCCAAACAACAAAAACATATTCTATGTCACTACCACCATAGAACTGACAAAATTGCAGCGAAGTCACTTCAGTATATTGGGAATAACGTACAATCTGCCAAAATTAGAATCTTAGGACCATTACTAATGGCGTGAAAAAAATCACATTGGAGGATTCAGGGGGGAAAAATTTAAACTTTAACTGAAATCCAATTTTATTTTAAAAATTAATCTTAAAGGCAACTCAGAACACTCACATCTTCTATATTAAACACAACTACTAAACACACAAATTACTGCACTAAAAATAAGACAATACCTTGCTTTTCAATAATAATGCCAAGATTTGTAATTTTAAAATGTATTTAATTTTGTAATACAGTTGTAGTTTTACTCCACTTTTTCTCTGATCCCACTGAAAAAAGCAACTAACTACTCTCTACTACTTCTCATTTTTGATGCTATTTTCGAAGTGTCCCTTTAGAATGAAGCCAAGATTATTATGTTTTCTAAAAAGCTTAACCCCTTAAGAGTTCATTTGTACACATTTGACAATAAATATCTGATTTTCATTTTTTGAATTTTGGCCAATGGAAGCGACCACTGTGCGGTGGTAAACACAGACAATGATATAGTGTTAAATGGGAAAATATAGGTTGTAATTATTTTTTACAAATCTTCTGCTAAAAATGATAAATACTTGATTTGGCAAACTTTTTTTTTCATCTCAAAATTATATAAATGTTGTCAGATTTTTTCCGTTTCATCCCACTGTGTCAACTAATTGCAAAGTAGCCATAATGTCTAGCTCGAAACGTCAATGGGTTTCGTTTTTTCGTATTCTGAACACCTTTAAACCATCCATTCACAGCGCAGCCATTGCTGCCTACCTCTGATGATTTTTTTTTTGCCTCTTCTCTTTAACAAATATGAAAACTTTTTCATGAGAGATGTATTTTTTATATTTGAATTCGTTGTTGCTGGTTGGCAACTTTTGTATTGTGTTGTTGTAGTCGTTAATTCTAAGCTGTCATATGTCAATATTAACCCTCTTTGATGTGTGTGTGTGAGAGCAAAACATGACATTGATTAATGCCATACATATTTACAAATGCTTACATAGAAGCTTTTAGGTTTCACCCTGCCAACAATGAAACGAAAAAAAAAACATCTAAATTAACATCGCACAAAAAAACGGCAAAAGTTTTACAAAACCAGGTAACTGATCACTCATTTGACTGCAACATGGGTGCCCAAAAAGCAACTCTCTTTAATGTGGCCTTAGGCTATTCAAATTTACAGCTGACACCAGTACCAGCTACCATCAGCAGCAATTAAAGAGTGCGAGCATAAACCGCACATTGCGCAGCGTCATTAATTAAACATCACCGAGGTGTTTTACAAGTCATTTTATTTCTCGTATTTGGAAAATGTGTGATGTTGTTGATCGCATTCGTGGTCGCATTAGGTGTTATCTGATGGAACGCCTACGGCTGAATTAACATGAAAAGATGTATCTGCTAATCTTGTTACTTTCTTCATAATTGTTACTGTGTTATGCCCCACCATAAAATGGAGGATGAATCAAATGTTTTACTCCATTTGCAATACCTTTAAAATTTTTTTCGTATTGTCATAACAAGACCTAGTAATTTTTAGCAGTCCTATTTTTGATGTGATGGAGGTCAAATTGGGATATTAGATTTATTTTTGGAATCAAAATCAAAATCAATCTTCTATAGTGAGGAATAAATTCGGCATATGCAAGTAATATTTAATGTATATAATAACTCTAGGGTCTTTGTTAAAAAATGCATATGCACTTTAATATTTGCATAGGCTCGATTTATGCAAATCCCATAATTCATCTGATTTGGTGCAAACGTAATATGCAATATACATACATTAGACATATGAAAAAAAAACTAGATTGCATATTCCAGAGTTATGCAAGATATCTTATCGCATCAGTTTTCATTATTCTTTTCTCCAATGGATTAGAGATGAAGGATAACGTTTTGCGAACGATAAAATTCTAAATTAATTTAACGAAACCCATCTACCTGTCTGTTAAAATTCAGTCCAGGGTATAGGACCGTTATTTCGATGTGACACATTTTGGCCATATCAAATGATATGGTACATATCCATGTGGGTGGGGTATAATAACATTTTTCGCAGTTTGGACTAAATCAGATATTCCCTTCGAGAGTTACCGTGCGCATCAGCCAGAAAGACAGGCGGATAGGCGACCGGAGAAACGCCGCTAGGTTGACCCCAAATTTCGTAAAACGAATTTCCTTAAGGAGACCTAGGGTCTAAAACCTTCATTCCGTGAGACACTTTCACATGATATACAGTGTGAGATAAAAAAAAAACTGCAACAAAGTCAAACTCCATAATTTTTACATTTTTTTTTTAATTTTATTGAATGAAAGTAAAAAATGTCTGAAATAGTATCAAATTTTAGAATAAGTTTAGATTTGTTCGAATTGGTCACCTTTGGCACGAATTATGGCCTTCAAACGGCCAAAGAAACCGTCACACGCTGCCCGAATGTTACTCTGCCGTATTTTGGCCCATTCCCGGCCAAGCGCTTGCTTGAGGTGATCGACACTTCCTAAATACTCCAGACACAAAAGTCCAACGGATTGGTATCCGGAGATTTTGGTGGCCATTGTGCGCTGGAAATGAAGCGAGGAACCTCATTTTGTAACCATTCTTGGGTGGCAAGGGCCGCGTGCCGCGTGCACATTTTCAACTGACCTCTTTGGCAAGTAAACACGATCATTTTGTTTGTTTACAAACTGCTGGACAAAGAATATTTTCTCATCGAAGAAAACCAAATTCGGCAGTTCACCACTTTCGGCCAAGCGAAGCAACTCTTTAGCTCTTTTGAGTTTATTATACCCTAGACCACCAGGTGGTCAGGGTATTATGTCTTTGTGCATTTGTTTGTAACATGGAGAAGGAAGCGAGATAGACCCATAGTTACTTTTGAGGATATCCATAGAATCACTTTCTGAGTTGATTTATGCATGTCAGTCCGTCTATCCGTCCGTCCGTCTGTCCATGTATTCTTGTGAACAAAACGCAGGTCGCATTTATTATCCGATTGATATGAACATTTGCACATATCATTTGTTTGACCCAAGGACGAACCCTATTGAAATTGGAAATAATCGGTTAAAATTTAGATATAGCTCCCATATATATCTTCGTCCGATTTGCCTTTCATTGTGCACCAAACGTGTAATATCAGGCCGAAAATTATGGAATTTTGCACATACAACCAAATTAGGCCTTAAAATAAGCATGCCAAAATCGATCGAAATCGGTTCAGATATAGCTATAGCTCCCATATATATTGTTCATCCGATTTGTTATTTTTGTCCTCCGCAGCCGTAATATGCACTCTGTAACAACAATATTTGGGGAAATATATCAAATACAGCTCAGAAATGCATTTCATAAATTTAATCGAGATCGGTTCAGATTTGGATATAGCTCCCATATATAACTTAGTCCGATTTACTTTTGCTTGTGCACCAAACGTCTAATATTTCTCCAAATAGGATGAAATTTGGCATTTACGACCGAATTTAATCTAGAAGCTAGTATGTCAAATTTGGTGAAGATCGGTTCAGATATAGCTCCCATATTTGTTATATTTGTTAACCACAGCCGTAATATGCTCTCCGTAATAACGATATTCAAGGAAATATATCAAATACAGCTCAGAAATATCTTTGCCCAATTTTATCGAGATCGGTTCAGATTTCGATATATCTCCCATATATATCTTTATCCGATTTCAAATTAATTGTGCACCAAATGGGCAATACAAGTCCGAATTTAAAAGACACAAATGCTTCGGTATATTTACTCCTTTGAACTTTAAATTATAATTATAATCATAGCGTGTATGATTGAATTCTCCCATAAAAACTTTTAATTGTTATGTGGAGCTCTACTAAATTATCAAAGTGGTGTAGGGTATCAAAAAGTCAGCCCCGCCCGATTTTAGGACTTTCTTTACTGTTATTCGGCATTTATTCTGATGCCACGGTCGATTAATAAGAGCGAAGAGCGACCATCACCATGGCCGATGCTTGAGTTCTGGTTGCCAACCGAAGGTGCCATTTTCAGCTGACCTCTTTGGCAAGTAAACACGATCATTTTGTTTGTTTTCAAACTGCTGGACAACGAATTTTTTTCATCGGAGAAAACAAATTCGGCAGTTTACCACTCTTTAGCTCTTTTACAATAGATTTATTCACATTAAAATGCTGACGATAGCCACTTGTCGTTTTCCAGCCAAATATAAAGAAATCACACTTCACGCTTGAATTACATCAAGAATATTTTTTTCTGGAAAATTCGCACCAAAATGTTTGTGTACGCTTGTAAAAAATATAATGAGCTGTCACTTGAATAATTTAAACAGCTGAGTGGCTTAGAAATAACAACAGTCTGAAGTTGGTTGCAGTTTTTTCATCTCACCCTGTACAGTTGTAAACCACTATTTTGAAGACCTTGAGGAAAATTATTTTAATCAAGTGATAAAATTGTCAGAAACGCGTTGGACTAAGTCTATTGAAGTTTCAGGAGATTATATTGAAAAATAAAAATATTTTTGAAAAAATAACTACACTCTTTCATTGATAGTCTAAGAAGTTTCCAAACCGCCCTCGTATTGTCTCCTTTTATTAAATATAAATGCCCAATAAAATTATTTTTATTTAATCTGACTTTCTGTAAGGCTTTCTTTCCTTGCAAGGGAAAAAACATGAACATCATTTAAAATAATTTACGATTTGCATATTAAATTTCATGTTTAGATCGAAATCAGCAGGACTACTTAAAAAATATTCTCTGTTCAAAGACAAGATATTTACCTTTTGTTTTTTTTTTTTTTTTTTTTTTTTTTTCAAAATAGAAATATATTTAAGTGTTTGTTTTCTCTTTCGAGACGAGCTTAATGATCTGAAATTTGCAGTGAAAAGGAAAGCCAGATAGACACTATTACACACTCACCACTATGCGACGCGTTTCGCCGTTGGTTAAGCGGCTCATCAGGCATATTTGATGTGGATGGTGGCTTACAAGGGCCGTTCTCTGGAAAGTAGTATATATTTCGAACTTATTGCAAATTAGCATATGCGAATTATACACTAGAAACTCTCCAGGTTCGACTCAAGTTCTATTGGCAGATCTTTTTTTCACAGCAACGTTTTTTTTTTTTTTTTTTTTTTTTTTTTTTTTTTTTTTTTTTTTTTTTTTTTTTTGTTTAGTTTTTGAGCCAGGAGTCCCTGCCCAAGTGTGGACTTTGCTAAATGGTGACACAATAGCTGGCTACAAACGAACTACTCGTACCTTGTAGATTGCCAAACCTTTGGTGATGCTTATCTTTTGATACTTTGTAATTTTATCCTCATTTAAACTGCCACAACACTACGAAAAAGAGTCGAAACAAATTGGCAATAAATCGGCGATTATCGTTGATCTGTTTGCTGCTACTTTGTTCAACAAAAATCCGAAATAAGTTATTAAATTTCTTTTTTTTTCGTCTTTGTTAGCCTTTTTTGGGGGTTTGGAATGTCATTTTGGCACTGCGTGTGTGTGTGTGTTTGTGTGTAGACATCCATTGGCTTCTGAGTTGCTAAATACGAAACCTTCACACGATTAATAAATAATGAATGGAAGCAAATACTTTCAAAACACACAAATAGCAACAATGACGGCAAAAGGTCATATCAATTTTATTTGAATTTTCATTCGAGCATAAATATCGGATTAATTTTGTATTCATTGACGACACAGAGAATACATAAAAGGTTAAATTCTTTAAAATAGATTTGAATAGTCTATTGGGATTCTTTGGATTTCTTCTTCTACACTTTCGAAACGAAAAACTTTTGAGTAACAACATTATTTGCCATAAAATATCAATTTAAGGATATAAAAACAAAAAGTTTCAATTCTCTTCGAGAATTTATTTCTTTGACGGTTGGAGTATTTCCGAAGAAGATATTTTTGTTTCAATTGTTTTACGGCTCATTGGTTTTCTTTTATTGCAGCTATTTTAGATATTTGAAACAAAAGTAATGTTTTAATAAAAGTCTTTCTTCCACAGGAACCAGGGGATGTAGGATGTAGCGAACAAACAAATTTAGAATTTCCTCAAACCTCTAGAATTTTGTGGAAGAAGGTAAATAATCCATGCATTCGCTATAAAAAAATACAGTTTTGCTTCATACAACCTGTTATCGGAGAGGACAAACAAAAAAGCGATACAGATTTACATATGGGTGAAAACACATCTCATTGTACTCAATAAAAATAAACAAGTAAAAAAACTGTAAGTTCGGCCTGGCCGAACATTTAATTCCCTCCACCATTTGGTACAAATTTAGCAAATTCCAAAAAAAAAAAAAAAACCGTTAAAAATTCTGTTAAAATTTTAAAAATACCGAAAGCCTATGCGACGACCTTTACCTGCATAGACAATTTTTGTCCCAAGTTATTACAATATTTAAATGCGAAACTTGAAGAAAAATCTGTTTATAATGTAGGTGTCTATAATGTAGCTATACGAAGACGTGGACCTGCACAGACAATTTTCTGGCATGGGCTGAAGTATCCATTACGAACTTCACATGCGAAATTTGAAACAATCCCGGTAAATAATGTCGCTAAAATCATCAAAATACCGAATATCGGGGTGTACGGTATATGGGGGCTATACGAAGACGTGGACCTACATGGCCCATTTTCTGCAGTATCTACTACGAACTTCAAATACCAAATTTGAAACGATTCCGTTAAATAATGTCGATAAAATCATCAAAATACCGAATATCGGGGGGTACCGTTATATGGGGGCTATACGAAGACGTGGAACTGCACAGATAATTTTCTGTCTTAGGCTGTAGTATCCATTTCAAACTTCAAATGCCAAATTTGAAACAATTCCGGTGAATAATGTCGCTAAAACCATCAAAATACCGAATATCCGGAGGTACCGTTATGGGGGCTATATGATAACATGGACCTACATGACCCATCTACGAACTTAACCTGCCTACTGGCAAAATAATATTGGGATGTGCCGAGTTTGAAAGTAATCGGATGCTCATTTCGCGTTTAATATTCCAAATTTTGACCCTTTGTTATTGAAAAATGAGCTCGGGGTATAGCCAATGGAATTCGAAAAAGTGCAAGAACTTACACCGCAACAGAAAGAAAATAGAATCAAAAGAGCTAAATAATAGCTTCGCTCAGACGAAAGTGGTGAACTGCCGAATTTGGTTTTCTCTCTCTCTCTCTATCTCTATCTCTTTCTCTCTATCTCTCTCTCTCTCAGATGAGAAAACATTCGTTGTCCAGCAGTTTGTAAACAAACAAAATGATTGTGTTAGCTTGTCAAAGAGGTCTGCTGAAAATGTGCACCTTCGGTTGACCACCAGAACTCAAGCGCCGGCCATGGTGATGGTATGGGCCGCCTTAACAACCGATGGTCGCTCTCCGCTCGTATTAATCGACCGTGGCATCAGAATAAATGCCGAATATTGTCGCGAAAATATTCTGGAATGGTTACAAAATGAGATTCCTTGCTTCATTTCCAGCGCACAATGGCCACCAAAATCTCCGGATACCAATCCGTTGGACTATTGTATCTGGAGTATTCTGGAAAGCAATGTTGGCACTAAAAAAATACTAAACTGTCGATCAGCTCATGCCGTCGGGAATGAGCCAAAATACCGCAAAGCAACATTTGGGCAGCGTATGACGGTTTCATTGGCTGTTTGAGGGCCATAATTCGTGCCAAAGGTGAGCAATTCGAACAAATCTAAACTTATTCTAAAATTTTATGTTTTTCCGACATTTTTTGCTTTTATTCAATAAATTTAAAAATAAGTAAAAATTATGGCGTTTGACTTTGTTGCAATTTTTTATCTCATCCTGCATTTAATCAAAATTTTGACCCTTTGTACCATCTTCACACCAGATCTTGCTTTAGTAGAAATATTGAGGTGTGTGAAATTTTGAAAAGAATCGGATGCTCATTTCGCATTTTACGAGCTTCATGGTTATTCAAAATTTTTACCCGTTGTGGGGGATACGCCAGAAGGAGCATACCGATTTCCACAGCAGACCTTTTGTTAACAAAAATGTTGGGATGTGTGAAATTTGAAGACAATCGGACCCTTATTGCACATTTTATAAGAGTTATTATTATTCGAAATTTTGAACCTTTGTGAGCGAGATACTTGATGGTGTGGACCAATATTTTCCATTGCAGCACCTGACCTAGCACTGCAAACATATTGGGATGTACAAAGTTTGTACAAAATCGCATGACCCCTTCTCTTTTTATGAGGTAAAGTAGTTTCTTGGATTTGCCTTTTGTGGGGGAGGTACTAGAGAGAACTCGATCTAAGTTGGATAATAATATTACGATGTACCAAGTTTGGACCAAATAGGAAACCCCCTTCGAGAGTTATCATGCGGACCAGCCAGACAGACAGACGGACGGACATCGTTAGATCGACTACAAATTTCCTGAAACGGATTTGGTTCAAATAAATCTAGAGCCTTAAACCATTATTTCGATGAGACATGTTTGGCCGTATCAAATGATATATACACTCTCTCACCCTCAGCCATGGATATAAAAAAAAACTTAAAACCCAATTCAGACCTCATCCTTCAGGAATAGCATTACAAAAGCGAACTGGGTATCCTTTGTTTTTTCACATCCCTTTGTCATTCACATCTCATTCCTGTGGTTCTTTATTCGATCGTTTTTGATGGGTTTTATCGTTTCACGCTTTGATAGGCATTGGCCATGTCCACTTTAGTGTATTTGCGTTATCATTGTTTTTATTGGCTTTTACCATTGTCCTCGAAGTGGTTCTGGCAACCAAAGCCAACCAGAGTTTGGTTTGCAATGGTGGGTGTCAAATGTGTCATGGCAATTTTGGTTGATATGTCAAACTTTTGGAGACGGATGGCAAGAAATAAATAAAAAACACTGTTAATTTGAAAAGAATCGAAACTTTTGTCACTGTCCGCGAAAATCAAAATGAGTTGTTGTTATGCCACAATGTGAGAATATGAGTTTTTTTCTGGTTCTAAAAATTCTAAAGTCTCAGACCTATTCAATCTACTTGGAAGCTGAGTTAAATATAGCAGCTAAGATATGTACAAAGATCATTGCCAGGTTTCAGCAGCATAATTGCCAAGTCGATTTTTGGGAAATTGTTAAAATTAGAGCTTCTAACAATGGGAGGACTTCGGTTAGATGCTCTAAACCTGATTCAGTCGACTGCTAAAGAATAGCCGTAGAAATTCCATATGAATCAAGCATTTTGCGTAATTTTGAGCTTTTACGGACACTTGCAAAATTGTGTTGGTAACACCTCTATTCTGTTAAATGTTCCAAATGTGGCTTAACTCTTTCATAATTAACTCCATCCTAGAATCCAACTCAGAAGTATTTTGAGCATTAATGACCCATGAAGAGTGATGATATTCTTCTTAACTGAATGTTTCTAATACGTGCTTTTGTATGAAGCTAATGCTTACAACCGGTGGATAATTTCGGTGAACTTAAGGACGACTAATTTTTTAACCCTTCGGATCAATTAATATTAATTCAGAACGGTCTATGGTTAAATCTAAGTATATTTTGAAAATATTAATATTTGGACATGGAATCTTTTATGCTCTGCTTTAGTTTATATTTCATAGAAACCAACTTCATACTGCTGTCATTTCTAAACCACTGATCCGACAGCTGTTAAAATTATTCCAGTTTATATATAAGTGATCAAAAGCATTTTGGTAAGAATTTTCCAGAAAAAGTTATTGGTGATGGAATTCAAGCGTGATAGTGTGATTTCTTTATATTTGGCTGGAAAACCACAAGTGGCTATCGTTAGAGCACTCCAGAATTTAAATGTGAATAAATCTTTTGTGTCTTGTTATCGTGATACTGGTAGCGTAGCCCGACGTCAAGGAAGTGGACGGAAGAAAACAGCAACATCAGCAGAAATCGTTAGAAAAGAAGCCACTTGATCGAAACCCGCCTCGCAGTGGCCGAAAAATGGCTCATGAGCTGAACATATCACAAAATTCCATTCGGCAAATATCGAAAAATGAGCTCGGTGTACAGCCATTGAAATTCCAAAAAGTGCAAGAACTTACACTGCAACAGAAATATAATAGACTCAAAAGAGCTAGAGAGTAGCTTCGCTTGGCCAAAAGTGGTAAACTGCCGAATTTGGTTTTCTCCGATGAGAAAACATTCGTTGTCCAGCCGAATATTAACGCGAAAATATTCTGGAGGGAGTATTAAAGCCTTGGGCAAGCAAACATTTTGGCCGCAGACCTTGATCAGCACCGTCACCCGAGAATGGTTACAAAATGAGGTTCGTCGCACAATGGCCACTAAAATCTCCGTATACCAATCCGTTGGACTATTGTGTCTGGGGTATTTTGGAAAGCAAGGTTGGCACTAAAAAATACCAACGCGTCGATCACCTAAAACAAAATACCGCAGAGCAACATTCGGGCAGCGTGTGACGGTTTCACTGGCAGTTTGAAGGCCCTAATTCGTGTCAAAGGTGACCAATTCGAACAAATCTAAACTTATTTTCAAATTTGATGCTATTTCCGATATTTTTGTTTTTCATTCAATAAAATTAAAAATAGAAAAAATTATGGGGTTTGACTATGTTGGAGTTTTTTCTCAGGTGGGGGAGGTACTATTAGGAATGGACCGATATTGCCCATCTTTCGAACTCGATCTAAGTTTATAATATTACGATGTACTTAGTTTGAGCCAAATTGGATACTCCCTTCGAGAGTGACCGTGCGCACCAGCCAGTTGACAGACATTGTAGTTGCACAACCTGCAGATCAGCTCAATCAACTGAACCAACATCACCATTATCCATATCCATCATTTCCAGCAGAACCCCACCGTCTCAAGAAGATTTTAAGAGGGTGTAGAAATTTCTAATTCAAGGCAGATCTCTAGGTTATAAACATCTATTTAACGCTCACGATTACCCTGGATCATCTGGCGTAATTCGTATCTATTTCGCTTAACCTTTCGAGATCCCAGAGATATAGAAATTACCAAGGGTAATTCCTCTTTCAAAAATCGAAAATGCCTTTACATAACGGTTATATCAAACATTCCGCCTATTTTAATTTGCACACAAATATTGCCCGACTTTATTTGGCTTCATTTCTTTGTGACTGAAAATTCTTATAAGAAAATTAAATCTTATAAAAATTTTCAAAATATGTAAATTTGCGCAAATCCCATCAATTTGAAATTTATTGACCCATCCATCCTCCTTTCCCCACATTCATTGCTGTTGAACCCTTTTCCTTTGATTATGTCAAATCATGGTCAAAGTTCTTGCTTTTTGTGTCTGGCTTTCGACAAAAGAAAATACAAAATGTCTCCATTTATTTTCTTTGGATCGACGACAATGGCTTAAGTCCGGCCAGACATGATTTGCGTAAAGTAATTTTCTAATGTTGGTCTAAAAGCAACAACAACAACAAGTACAACAAAAATGATAAATGACATGCCAGCTTATGTTATGCATGGCAATGTTAACACAAAGGTCTATAAAATTTACTCATGTCAATTTTTACAAATCCTTTTATTGCCAAGGCCAAGCACTTTGCTTAACTTTGCCTTACCTCACCTCACGAACGACATAAGGACACAAAGAAAACTAAAAAAAAATCGAAGAACCCTTTACTTTCTTGGGTGATTGTGTCTGTGTTTGTCCTTTTTCTTTTGGGGTTGTGGGGTTTCTTAGAAGACCATGTTGTTTGTTAGTTTTGTACAAAATATTTTACAACATTTTTATTCAAATGCTTTCCTGCAGAAATAAAAAAAAAACAACAACAATAATAAAAACATAATATGTTTAAGAACATTGAGTGGAAGAAATTGGGAAATTCCTCTCTCCATTTGGTTGTGACAGAATGGCTGGTTGGCCATTTCCTTTCCATTTGTTTGGAGGCCGACCACCCCTTAAATTTTCTTATTATTAACTTAACTGCTCGTAGTTCATGGTCGTCTTTCAGGAAATGAATGACGACAACGTCTTTTGTTTTTTTCACCAAGAAATTGAATGGTTGCTTTCTGGATTGAAGGACTCTCATGAATTTCTTGGCCCCAAGTCCAAACTTCCATTCGAGTAGTTTAAATAACAATAAAATTTTCAATGGATCCTTATGCTTGGGGTAACGATAACATCTTGTAAGACTTGTAAGTCGATTGTTAATGTTGTTACCAGAAATGGGTTGTGTATTCGTTTTCTTCTTTGTTTTAGCTTTGGGTATATGCATGAAATTGTTTGATTATGATTTATTTTATAATTTTTCATGTGACCGCAAAATGAAATGTTGGCAAGGGTAGAAATTGGTTTTCTGAACAAAGAAAGTTGTATTATTATTCATAGGATTTTTAGTATAACTCTTCGGAAGGAAGAGTTATGCGTCATTCAGTGGAGTCCTTATCACAATGAATGACTTTTCGAAATTACGATGATTTTTTTTTGTTTTCCTTTGTGAGTTTCAGTTATTTCAATGTAACGTAAATGTAGTAAATAATTGAAACTTAAAAACAGAAATTATTGTTGAAATGTTGCATTTGGTTTTCATTTTTTTCAGAGTAAAAAACCGTAAAACTTTGCGAGGGTCTTACCCTTCCAATATTTTCTAGATCCACAACGGAAACAGAGATTTTACTCTGGTGATTGTCATCCCAAAAAAATTATGGTTTGTATGAGCATTTTGCATAAACTCACATCATCAGTGCATCAGCTCCTAAACGTATGAGTGATTTCGTTAATTTCACATTGCTCATACGCAGAGTTGTAATACAAACAACCGGAGTCCACAGAACTATATAAGGAACTAGTTCGTTCGATCGAACTAGATTGACACAATTCTATTCACATGATTCGCGGCTTAAGGGTATAACTGCAACAAAGTCAAACGCCAAAATGTTTAAATTTTATTGAATGAAAGCAAAAAATGTCGGAAATAGCATCAAATTTTAGAATAAGTTTAGATTTGTTCGAATTGGTCACGTTTGGCGCGAATTATGGCCTTCAAACGGCCAATGAAACCGTCGCGCGCTACCTGAATGTTGCTCTGGGGTATTTTGGCCCATTCCCGGCGAAGCGCTTGCTGGATGTGATCCACAATTTGGTATTTTTTAGTGCCAACCTTGCTTTCCAGAATACTCCAGACACAATACTCCAATCGATTGGTATCCGGAGATTTTGGTGACCCTTGTGCGCTGCAAATGAAGCGAGGAACCTCATTTTGTAAACATTTTTGGGTGGCGCGTGCTGAGTCCTGTTGGAATGTTCAAGGTCTGCGGCCAAAATGTTTGCCTGGCCAAGGCTTGGAGAAAACCAAATTCGGCACTTCATCACTTTCGGCAAAGCGAAGCAACTCTTTAGTTCTTTTGAGTCTATTTTCTTTCTGTTGCGGTGTAAGTTCTTGCACTTTTGGAATTTCCAAGGCTTTACAACGAGCTCATTTTTTAATATTTGCCGAATGGAATATTGCGATATGTTCAGCTCACGAGCCATTTTTCGGCCACTGCGACGCGGGTTTCGATCAAGTCGCTTCTTTACATTTCGAACCATTTCTGCTAACGTTGCTTTATTCTTCCGTCTACTTCCTTGACGTCGGGCTACGCTACCAGTATCAAGGTAATGAGCGATGGTACGAGACACAAAAGATTTATTCACATTTAAATGCTGAAGTACTCTAACGATAGCCACTTGTGGTAGTCCAGCCAAATATAAAGAAATCACACTATCACGCTTTAATTCCATCACGAATAATTTTTTTTTTTCTGGAAAATTCTCACCAAAATGCTTTTGTACGCTTGTAAACAATATAATGAGCTCACACTGGAATATTTAATTTTAACAGCTGTCGGACGAGTGGCTTAGAAATGACATCAGTCTGAAATTGGTTCCAGTTTTTTCAGCTCACCCTGTATCCGTCATAATTTGCGAAACAAGTTAACGATTCTTTACTACTTGAATTGTCTCAACCAGAAACCTGATATGAATATGGAATTTTGAAATTTCGCATAAAATTTGAAATAAACGTTAGATTTTCTTGTCATTTTGTCCATACCAATGTTTTTATCTGTATTGGTTGAGGTTTGAAAATGGAATATTTCGGTCGAATATATCTGGCAGCTCACGCATATAAAGTGATGGAAGCAACCAATGTCGTCGAAACCTAGCACGTCGCAATATTTATATCATATTTATTTAGGTCCAATACGAAATTGACAATATTACCACATTCCTCCGGAACCTACTCCGCAGATGGTCAACAATATGAATAATCATAATAAACATCAAAATTAATTTAAATAATCGAACATTGGCTGAGGGTATGCATTTGTTGGCAAAACCGACTTTTTCAGATAACATTCACATGAGTTGGTCATTACATGCATAACATGTCATGACATAGACATGACATGGCACTGTACCTTAATAGTAATTACATGTTATGCATTGTTATGATGTCTAATCACACTGAGTGAAAAATAGTATGGTGGAGGGTATAATAAAAAATTAAATATTGCTTTATTCATAGACAGACCCAACAAAGTATATATATTCTTGATCAGCGTAAAATTCTAAGACGATTTAGCCATGTCCGTCTGTCTGTCTGTGTGTCTGTCTGTCTGTTGTAATCACGCTATCTTTCGAACAAATTGAGATAGAAGGCTAAAATTTTGCACACATGTATATTTTGCCAGTAGGCAATTTAAGTTCGTAAATGAGCCATGTAGGTCCAAGTTATCATATAGCCCTCATATAACGGTACCCCCCGATATTCGGTATTTTGATGATTTAACGACATTATTTACCGGAATCGTTCCAAATTTGGTATTTGAAGTTCGCAATAGATACTGCAGCATAAAACAGACAATGGGCCATGTAGGTCCACGTCTTCGTATAGCCCCCATATACCGTACCCCCCGATATTCGGCATTTTTATGATTTTAACGACATTATTTACCGAGATTGTTTCAAATTTCGCATGTGAAGTTCGTAATGGATACTTCAGCCCATGCCAGAAAATTGTCTGTGCAGGTCCACGCCTTCGTATAGCCCCTGTATTCTGTATTTTGATGATTTTAGCTACATTATTAACAGATTTTTCTTCAAGTTTCGCATTTAAATATTGTAATAACTTATGACAAAAGTTGCCTATGCAGGTCTACGTCGTCGTATAGGCATTCGGTATTTTTAAGATTTTAACAGAATTGAAAACAGATTTTATTTAATTTTTTTTTTTTTTTTGGAAATTGCCAAATTTGTACCAAATGGTGGAGGGTATTAAAAGTTTGGCCCGGCCGAACTTACAGCTTTTTTACTTGTTTGCTTTTTGATATTGATATTATTTTTAGTACAGATGTTGACTGTCTAAATTATAGGCTGTTGAATGATGTAGGCATACTCATTTGAACAGTCATGTTAAGATATATTGTGGGCATCGTAGTAATTTAATTTAAAATGTTTTAATTACTTACCACTAGCAGTAATAATGTCTTAAAATTATCTGATTCAACATACCTGTAATGAAAAAAAATAAAACAAACAAAATTTATTGGTAAAATTTTTTATTAAACATTTTTACTAAACAATAACTAAATAAATAAAGCCAATCAAAATAAATCCAACATCGCTGTTCGTAATTTAATAAAACCAAATTCCATCAATCTTTATTACGAAAAAACAAGACAAGAAAAAGGGTTGGCTACTATCAATAAAATACCTACCAAGATGTCAGTAACCTCTGACCCGAATAGCAAGTCAGTCAATAAATTTATGAGCGGCCATCAAGCAGACATGGCAGCAAACGAAAAAAAAAAAAGAAAAACAATATACAGAGTTACTGACATCAACTGATGGTGGAAGATTGCAAGTAACAAAGAGTGTTGCTGCAACGGTGATGACGATGATGCCCATGGAGGTATCGGCGGCACACAAAATGCCACACGCATGCATTTAATTGAATTTGTGGCAAGAAGTGCATCTTAGGTAAAACACAAAACATTTAAGTAAGTTTCTGCATTTTGCAATACAAAATAATTGCAAGAGAAGCGCATAAGCGAGTCAGGGGTAATGAAGGTGGCGGTAATAATACCATTTTTTCCAAAAAACACAATTTTCGAAGAACGCCAACAAAATCTATAGAAGAATAAGAAATCTCAAAGGTAACGATGAGACGAGAGGGAATCATTTTTAATAGTTGTAAAACTTAGGCTGCCGTTGCAGCAGCATTCATCTCTCGTCTTGCGCATCAGAAGTCAATCACATTTGAGTCGCTGCTACTGCCACAGCAGGAAGGCAGTAACCTAAATTGAGGTTAACTGTAGATTTTTACGGTTTCTTTGACGTTGCACCGAATTGTAAAGAAATCTTAAGAAACTATGAACAAACATGTAGGTATATATGTATGTATATTCTGCTGGGCTGTTGTCTTTTTGTTTCTTTTCTTATTAAAGTTGGCTTTTGTTTTCGATCCACAGACCGAGGTAATTTTCGAGTTAAACAAAGCTGTCAACGTTATGATGAACGCAACTGATGTCTGGTGATGATGATGATGATGAAAATACAAACTTGGAGTTATTGCGCGGGAGATGACAGTGATTTTCTGCACTGCTTTGCAAAACATTGTTTTATTTAAGCTAAAAAGATATCAAAAGAAAACAAATTAAAAAGCATCCGTCGGTTATGCCGCTTGATGTACAGGGTAAGATGAAAAAACTGCAATTAACTTCAGACTACTGTCATTTCTAAGCCACTCGTCCGACAGCTGTTAAAATTATTCCAGTGACAGTTCATTATATTGTTGACAAGCGTACCAAAGCATTTTGGTGAGAATTTTCCAGAAAAAAAGTTATTCGCGATGGAATTCAAGCGTTATAGTGTGATTTCTTTATATTTGGCTGGAAAACCACCAGCGGCTATCGTTAGAGCACTCCAGCATTTAAATGTGAATAAATGTTTTGTGTCTCGTACCATCGCTCGTTACCATGATACTGGTAGCGTAGCCTGACGTCAAGGAAGTGGACGGAAGAAAACAACAACATCAGCAGGAATGGTTCGAAAAGTAAAGAAGAAGCGACTTGATCAAAACCCACGTCGCAATGGCCGAAAAATGGCTCGTGAGTTGAACATATCGCAATATTCCATTCGGAAAATATTGAAAAATGAGTTCGGGATAAAGCCATTGAAATTCCAAAAAAGTGCAGGAAGTTACACCGCAACAGAAAGAAAATAGACTCAAAAGAGCTGGAGAGTTGCTTCGCTTGGCCGAAAGTGGTGAACTACCGAATTTGGTTTTCCCCTATGAGAAAACAGTCGTCGTCCAGAAGTTTGTAACCAAACAAAATGATCGTGTTTACTAGCCAAAGAGGTCAGCTGAAAATGTGCACCTTCGGTTAGCCACCAGAACTCAATCGCCGGCCATGGTAATGGTGTGGCCCGCAATAACAGCCGTTGGTCGCTCCCCGCTCGTATTAATCGGCGGTGACATCAGAAAAAATATTCTGGAGGGTGTATTAAAACCTTGGGCACGCAACATTTTGGCCGCAGACCTTGGACATTCCAACAGGACTCAGCACCATCCAACAGAATCAGCACGCGCCACCCAAGAATGGTTACAAATTGAGTTTCCTCGCTTCATTTCCAGCGCACAATGGCCACTAAAGTCTCCGTATAACATTCGTTTGGACTGTTGTATCTGGAATATTCTGGAAAGCAAGGTTGGCACTAAAAAAAATCCAAAGTGTCGATCACCTCAAGCAAGCACTTCGACGGGAATGGGCCAAAATACCGCAGAGCAACATTCGGGCCGCGTGTGATGGTTTCATTGACCGATTGAAGGCCATAATTTGTGCCAAAGGTGACCAATTCGAACAAATCTAAACTTATCCTAATATTTAATGCTATTTCCGAAATTTTTTGCTTTCGTTCAATAAAATTTAAAAAAAAAAAAATAAAAATTATAGGGTTGACTTTGTTGCAGTTTTTTTTTATTTTAATATGGATTACTGATCCCGATGAGGAATGTTTTTCCTTTGTACCACTGTGTTGTGTGTTGTCATAAGTCTTTCTGCTCCTCTCAGTAGAAATCTCGTCAACTTCCAAAACTGAAACCAACTAAACGAAACGAACACAACAGAAAAAAAGAACTCGTAACAAATCAAATGAAGTGAAACGTAGTGACAACAACAAAAACATTTTGTAAAACCATGAGAATGTAAACAAGGCGAAGGAGACCTAGGGTGTTGGTATTACATCGTCGAACACCTCAATATGTGGAGGAATGACTGGAGATTTCGCCACGACATATTGGTCAAATCTTGGATAACAGAAATGTCAGTGCGATTATAACGTCGCACAAAGCCATAATACTAAATCCAATGGGCTATGTGAAGTAACAAATACTGAACATTCTCCAAGGTATAAAAAATTGACGGCCTTTTGAAAGTCTCCATCACAAAGAAATCTACACATTTTTTGAGAGTTTCAGAAAAATATTCCTTGCGAACTGTGTATTTTAGGTATATAGATAGTATCTTCTTTAATACCTGATAAATATACGAGTTTTAACCATCAAACGAGTCACCAAATGAAATTTTAAATTATTTTTAAAATTTTTAATTATTTTAAATTATCTGTCATAAAAGTCCAAATCTTACATAAATTGCAGGGATGTGTGAAATTTCGATGCGGGGGAGGTACCAAAATTAGTATATCGATATCTACAATCTTTACAACAGATATTGTGTTGTTAGAAATATTAGAATGTGTGACGTTCGAATACAATCGGATTTTTATTTCACATTTTATGAAAAGTATAGTTTTTCTATATTTTGTACTTTTGGGGGGTGGCACACGATGTAATAGGGCAATGTGCGCAAAATCGAATGATCCTGTCTCTTTGTATGAGGTAAATTATTTTGTTTTGAAAATGTTGATATTTTGTGGGGGAGGTATCAGAAAAAGTGGACCGATGTAATTTGTAATCTCGCTGCAGATCACAATTATGGCCCGATCTTCACGAATTGAAAATAGAGGTGGTTGTGGTCAGAATAGAAATCTATTGCTTTTGGAGATGATTGCATAATATTTAGGAGTTGAAATGGATCAAAAACAGAAAAAAATCTTGATTTTACTGTTGCTCTACAGGCCACAGTTTTGGACCAATCGACAGAATTTTGCATGTAGTTAGAGTTTAGGGCTAAACAGAAGCCTACCAATTTGGATGGTCATCGGACAATATTTAGCGGGTAAAATAAACCATAACTTTTATATAAAACCAGTAAAGAAAGTCTTAAAGTCGGGCGGGCCGACATTATGATACCCTACACCACTTTGCTAATTTAGTAGAGCACCACATAACAATTAAAAGTTTTTATGGGAGAATTCAATCATACACGCTATGATTGTAATTATAATTTAAAGTTCAGGACTAAATACGCCGAAGCATTTGTATCTTTTAAATTCGGACTTGTATTGCCCATTTGATATACATGGGGGGCTATATCCAAATCTGAACCGATGTTGATAAAATTTGGCAAAGATATTTCTGAGCTGTATTTCATATATTTCCCTGAATATCGTTGTTACGGAGTGCATATTACGGCTATGGGTAACAAATGTAACAAATCGGATGAACAATATATATGGGGGCTATAGCTATATCTGAACCGATCTTCACCAAATTAGACACAGTAGCTTCTAGACTCAATTCGGCCGTAAGTGGCAAATTTCATCCCATTTTGGCAAATATGAGACGTTTGGTGCACAATAAAAGGTAAATCGGACGAAGTTATATATGGGATATATATCCAAATCTGAACCGATCTCGATAAAATTTAGCAAATATATTTCTGAGCTGTATTTGATAAATTTCCCCAAATATTGTTGTTACAGCGTGCATATTACGGCTGCATAGGACAAAAATAACAAATCGGATAAACTATATATATGGGAGCTATAGCTATATCTGGACCGATTTGATCAAATTTGGCATACTTATTTTCCGGCCTAATATGGTTGTATGTGCAAAATTCCATACTATTCGGGCTTATATTACACGTTTTGTGCACAATAAAATGCAAATCGGACGAATATATATATGGGAGCTATATCTAAATTTTTACCGATTATCTCCAATTTCAATAGGGTTCGTCCTTGGGCCAAACAAATGATGTGTGCAAAATTTCATGTGGATAGGGCAATAAATGCGAACTGTACTTTGTTTACAAAAATACATGGACAGACGGACGGACGGACATGCATAAATCGACTCAGAATGTGATTCTATGCAGATCATCAAAAGGAACTATGGGTCTATCTCGTTTCCTTTTGCCTGTTACAAACAAATGCACAAAGACATAATACCCTGACCACCTTGTGGTGTAGGGTATAAGAAATACGAAAATTTTAAGTAAACCGCAATTTTTCTTATTCCCAGCGAAATCGCAAATACATTAAAAGGTTACTTCTGGCCATTATAGTTATGCTGATAGCCAAGATATCGAATTTATCTCAAAACAGTTAAAATCTACATGTAAATGAAATAGATGTTAGTTGTTCCGCTTATAAGACAATAATCGCTGGACTGATTTTCACAATTATCATCAAATCGGAATGGTCTCATGTCAGAAAAGTATAAAATCTACATCAATTTGACTTACAATTTTGAATTGTAAATAAAGTAAAATAAAGTAAATAAAGTTTTTCTACGGGCCATTTTTCTACACCCCGAAACACTACATGTTCAGGGTATTATATTGAGGTCTCAATTATCTGATCCTCACGAAATGTTGCATGGAGATAGGGTTAGGGTCAGAAATAAAGCCTGTTGCAATGGAGATGTACATTTAGGGGTTCAAATAGACCAACAACTAAAATTTCGTGCGAAATATTTTTGAATCCCTATCAACACCCCCGTGGGCGTAAATTTGGACAAATGGCCACCATTTCAAACTAAGGGTAAGTGTCAAAGGAAGGAATCTTAATCTTAATCAACTTTCATTGTAAGTCTGTGCACAAAATAATTAAATAAGGAATTTTCAGATATAATTTGCACCATTTAATAAAGAGCTTTGAAAATTTACCGAATCTTTAAATTACTTAAAAAATAATTGTTCAAAAAATTGGCCATGTCGGTCCACTTTTTGTACATATCCCTATATGTAAGAGCGTCCCTAATGTTAGGGTAAACCCCGCACCTTCGGTTGCCCACCAGAACTCTAGCGCCGGCCACCGGTCGCTCCCCGATCGTATTAATCGGCCGTGACATCAGAATAAATGCCGAATATTATCGCGAAAATATTGTGGAGGGTGCATCAGCACAGCCTTGGTCACACAAAGATTATAGCCGCAGACCTTGGACATTCCAACAGGTCTCAGCACCATCACACTCAGCACGCGCCACACAAGAATGGTTACAAAATGAGGTTCCTCGCTTCATTTCCAGCGCACAATGGCTACGAAAACCTCCGTTGGACAATTATGTCTGAAGTATTTTGGAAAGCAAGGTTGGCACTAAAAAACACCAAAGTGTCGATCACCTCAAGCAAGCGCTTCGCGGGAATGGGCCAAAATACCGCAGAGCAACATTCGGGCAGCGTGTGACGGTTTCCTTGGCCGTTTGAAGGCCATAATTCGTGCCAAAGGTGACCAATTCGAACAAATCTAAACTTATTTTAAAATGTTATTATCGATTTTTTTGCGTTCATTCAACAAAACTAAAAAAAAAAAACAAGTAAAAAAGCAGTAAGTTCGGCCTGGCCGAACTTTGAATACCCTTCACCATTTAGAACGAATTTGAAAATTTTCGAAAATGATAACATTCGCCAAAAATTCTGTTAACATTTTAAAAATACCGAATATAGCCGTTATATTAGGGCCTTTCGGTGAGTATTGTACCTAAAATCGGCAAAATACCGGATATTGGGAGGTACCGTTATATGGGGGCTATACGAAGACGTGGACCTGCATAGACAATTTTCTGATAGTACTCATCAGAAACTTCAAATTCCATCTTTGAAACAATTCTGGTGAATAATGTCGCTAAAATCAACAAAATACCGAATATCGGAAGGTACCGTTATATGGGGGCTATATGAAATTTACGAACTTAACCTGCCTACTTGCAAAATAGACATGTGTGCAAAATTTTAGCCTTCTTCCTCAATTCGTTCGAAAGATAGCGTGATTACAACAGACATACAGACAGACAGACGGACATGGCTAAATCGTCTTAGAATTTTACACTGATCAAGAATATATATACTTTGCTGGGTCTGACATGAGTATTTCGAGGAGTTACAAACGGAATGACAAAATGAATATACCCTGCATAGTATGGTTGAGGGTATAAAATGTAAAAATGATGGCGTTTGACTTTGTTGCAGTTTTTTTATCTCACCCTGTATTTAATGACAGCACCATGCATTTCTAATTTTTCCATTGTAAAAAAATGCGGATGAGCCCTTTTTCAACAGCTGTTTCTATATGAAGGAGTTGCCAGATCGAAACCAAATTTAACATGTGTTAATAATAGAGATGGAAGTTTCCAAAACACTTAATTTTTTCTGTTTATATCGCGCTTTTTGTGCTAGGCTAAGGCCCTCGTACATTTACGAAATAATTTCGGTGAATAATATATCTAAAATCATTAAAATACCGAATATTGGAGGGTACAGTTATATGGGGGCTATATAAAAACGTGTATTTCCAAAAATTTTGTGCAAAATTTTAGCCTTCTATCTCCATTTGTTCGAAAGAAAGCGTGATTACAACAGTCAGACAGGCAGACAAACGCACACACATACATCGCTAAATCGAATTTTACGCTGATCAAGAATATATATACTTTATTGGGTCTGGCATACAAACGGAATAACAAAGTTAATATACCCTCCATGGTATGGTGGAGGTGGATAAAAAATATACACCAAAATCATTCTAAGAAAAGTCCCAACTATTTCCACCGGAATCCCTGTCAAGTGTGGCAATCTTTGGAAAATGTTTTTGTTTTGAAGGAACTTTAAAATGGTTTTCAAAAGTTGTCGCTTTTTTTTCGCAATGCAATATCCCCCCTTTAAGCTTAAGCACACCAACTTCTCCGATAGATACCAATAACATTCGAATGGATTTCTGTCATTTTAACGAAGCCTTTTTCGGGTCCATGTGAAACCGCTGCGTGCGTGTGTATATACGCCTCTCTGTCGCTCGCTCTCTCTTTCCTCGATTGGCTTGTTTGTTTAGTTTTAAACAAAAACTGTCAATCAATTTGTTAAACGGCTGTCAACATAAATATTTGCTAATGACAGATATGCTATTATTGTCAATTTGCGCTGTAGTTGTTTGCTATGGCCTTTGTAAAGCGTTCAGCCAGCCAGCCAGGCTGGCAGTCAGTCAGTCAGTTAGGCTGCATGACTATCGGCCTACAAGTCGGTCGGTTTTTCTCTGCCATTTCAAAGTAAAGTCTGGTGTCGATGTTGTGTTATTGCTTTTGCTGGATCAATGGGGCGGTGATGGTAATGGATCCCCTTGGCCCGTTTGACACCATTAGCAATGGAGGACGATGCGGATGATGATTATTGTCACACATCTTTAGTATGAAGCAAACATGAAACGTCAAACAGCAACAACGACAACAACAATACTGGAACAGTGTGACTGCAGGCGACAGCAAATCGTTGACGTTTTTGTCATTGTCGTTGTTGTTGTTGTTGTTGTTGTTATACGGTCCATAAAATTTGTTAATTTATGACAAAGTAATTGTTTGCTCAAATAATTTGAATTTTCATTTGCTCGTAAAATTTGCAAAGAAAAATGAAGAAATTGTGTGGCGTAGTAACAGACACATTCTATATGTATTATATTATTATGGGGTAATAAATAATATTAAAAAAATGCAATTTTCTTTTTTTTAATGACTTCAATGCGCTTAGGTAGATTTAATGGTCTATTGTAGGATTGAAATTTTGATATCCTTGTCTATAAAGTTAAAATTGCTCCCGAATGGAAATTACAAATATTAAACTCTACATTAAAGTAAGGCAGTGGAAATTAAAAAAAAAACAAATAAAAAAGCAGAACGCATTTACAACAAATTTGAAAATTTTCGAAAAAGAAAACATTCGCTCAAAATTCTGTTAACATTTAAAAAATACCGAATATAGCCGTTATATTAGGGTCTGTACGACGTGCACCTACATAGGCATTGTTTGTCACAAGCCATTACCATATTCAAATTCGAAACTTCAAATAAACGGTGGTAAATATAACCAAAATCATCAAAATACCGTACATAGGGAGGTACAGTTATGTGGGAGCTATACGAAGACCTGGACCTGTATAGACAATTTTCTGTCACAGGCTGTAGCTTCCATTACGAACTCTAAATACGTAATTTGAAACTTCTACGGTCAATAATGACGCTAAAATCATCAAAATACCGAATATTGGGAGATATGGGGGCTATACGAGGACAATTTGCTGCCTTAGGCTGTAGTATCCATTTCGAACTTCAAACGCCAAATTTGAAACAATTCCGGTGAATAATGTCGCTAAAATCATCAAAATACCGAATATAGGGAGGTACCGTTATATGGGGGCTATATGAAAACGTGAAGCTACATGGCCCATTTACGAACTTAACCTGCCTACTGGCAAAATATACATGTGTGCCTTCTACCTCAATTCGTTCGAAAGATAGCGTGATTACAACAGACAGACAGACGGACTTGGCTAAATCATCTTAGAATTTTACGCCGATCAAGAATATATGTTGGGTCTCACATGAGTATTTCGAGGAGTTACAAACGGAATGACAAAACAGAATTTTTATCGGATCTTATTTTTTTGAAAATGTCCAAATTTGTTCCAAATATTGGAGAGTAGTTAAAGTTCGGCTCGGCCAAACATACAGCTTTTTCAATTGTTCTACCCTCCACCATTCTATGGAGGGTATATTAGCTTTGTCATTCTGTTTGTAACTCGTTGAAATATTCATAATAGTCCCTACAAAGTTTATATATATTCTGGATCAACGTAAAATTCTAAGACGATCTAACGATGTCCGTTTGTGACAGGTGAAGTTCGTAAATGGGCCATGTTGGTCCACGTTTTCGTATAGCCCCCATATAACGGTACCTCCCTATATTCGGTATTTTGATTATTTCAGCAACATTATTCACCGGAATCGTTTCAAATTTCGTATTGGAAGGTCTTAATGGAAACTGCAACCTATGGCAAAAATTTCGTATACAGGTCCACGTCTTCGTATAGCTCCCGTATAACGGTACCTCCCGATATTCGGTATGTTCATGACTTAAGCGACATTATTTACCGGAATTATTCCGAATTTCCTATTTAAATTTCGTTATGGTTACTACAGCCTATGACAACAATTTTTGTATGCAGGTCCACGTCTTTGTATGGCCCAAAATAACGGTACCTCCCGATTGTCGGTATTTTGATGATTTCAGCAACATTATTCACCGGAATCGTCTAGAATTTCGTATTGGAATATCTTAGTGGGTACTACAATCTATGGCAATAAATTTCGTATGCAGGCCCACGTCTTCGTATAGCCTCCATATGACGGTACTTCCCGATATTCGGCATGTTCATGATTTTAGCGACATTACCGGAATTATTTCGAATTTCCTATTTGAAGTTTGTAATGGGTACTACAGCCTATGACAAACATTTTTGTATTCAGGTCCACGTGAAAATAACGGTGAAAATTTTCAAGTTCCCTTTTTTTGACCCGGCCGAACTAACCTGCTTTTTTACTTGTCTATTGCTAGAAATTTGCAGTACTTAATTTCCAAAAAAAAAAAAAAATCGCTTGAATAATACCGTTAAGATTATTAAAATACCGAATGTCGTGCGCTACCGTAATATGGGCCAACAAAGAAATGTGATCCTCTGTAGATAGTTAGCTGTTGTAGGAACTGTTGTGAACTCCAAGTACCAACTTTTAAAGGATTCCGTTAAAAAATGTGTGTAAAATTTAGGGAGGTACAGTTATGGGGAGCTATAAGGAGACGTGACCTGTATAGGCATTTTTTTATCATAGGAGGATGTACTCATCTCAAATTCGGAATAAAAAGTTTGAAGTAAATAACGTGAAAATGTGACACAAATCATCAAAATATGGAATATCGGGAGGTACCGCTATGTGAGGTCTATTCCAAAACATGGATACAAGGATACTACACACTGGAAACATACAACTGATAATGGGAACATACAACTATGACTTAAAGCCCACAATATCTTGAATCTGTAGACGCTATAACAAAAAGTGCACTCATGTGGCACATTTACAAACACCAACAATTCTACGGACCTACTAGATCATAGATACAGGGTTGCCCATATTCGACGGACCTTTGGGCCCATTCCAATCGACGAGGCTTGTCCGCAGGCAACATTCTTTGCGCCAATTGAATTTTGTACGGGAACAAATGCAAATCAATGCGAATAATCCGTTGTAAAGTGGACCGAGCCGTGCCCAACTGCTGAGAACGGCGTTTTTGGGATGTTCTTGGGCACCTCTCAAAACTGGCTCGTACGGGAGCGATATTCTCGGCCGATCGCCTTGGTCGACTTTTATATGGCCTCTTCGGATTAGAAAGAGCCTTACCAGTCGAAAATTTTTCGTATAAACGCTTAATGGTGTTCTTAGAAGGCGCACTTCGCACATTTTTTACTGTTTAAAAAGCACGTTGAGTTTTCACAACTGACTTCTTGTAAATTTCAACTATTTCAGAGCGCTCGCGTGGCGTGTTTTCGTTTATGGTAAAAATCAGCTTGGACTGACGCTTCAAACGCGGTATGTCATTAAGCGATGTGACATCTCTGTCAAAAGTTATGGCGTTGCCATAAAGTTATGGCGTTGTCCGTCGAATATCGGCAACCCTGTAGATCGACTCAGCTCGGCGAGATAGGAAGATCCATATGTAACATCCTTTGTCCATGACCAATATTTCGAGATGATACATAATGTTTAGCCCAATCAGACTTATAATACCTCTACAACATAGTGTTGTAGGGTATAAATACCAATGTTTCGTAAAATCATACATATATCTCGCATAAAAGGAATAGGATACCCATGGAAAAAAGAAAAGTAATGACCTGTATCTTTAACAAAAAATCGTGTAAATTCAATTTTAAAATATTCAAACTAATTAATAAACATTTTTGGTAGCATTCTCCTAGCAAAACAAACATTCCCAATTGCAATTTTACTACAGCTATCAATCAACAACTTGAACCAAGGAATTTTCTCCTCGCAACATACAACTGAAGAAATTCAAATCGAAACTCCGCCAACAAATGTGCTTAAGAAGACAACGTTCGTGCATGCCTCCATGAAAATCCAACCAATTCAGTTTGACGGCCGCCGTAAAGCCATTGCAAACATCTATGAAAACAAGCATTTGTGACTAAATATGCGCTAAAATTGCTGTTATTATGCGGCCTATTAAATTTGCTTAACGTTTTGGCTTGTCTTTGGTCGAATGGCTGTTGGTCTTTTAACGCTAGCTAAGTGAAGTTAAACAAATGCGACTGGTTTGCTTGAACCAGTCAACGTTCATCTCTCTCTCTCCTTCTTTGCCTCCCTGCTGCTGCAAACGTTTTGTGATTTGTTTAAACATCAAATTTTGTGTGAAAATTTATCGAAAAATTTTCCTGTTCACATTCACTGTCGACTTGACGTGATAACTGGACATCCATTTGCAATTGGAAAGTTCGAATCTGTTGCTCCGCTAGATGCTGGTTGTCTACCACAAAACTTGCGTAATAAATGTTATCTGCTCAAATATTTACGGTGAGTTATTTATTGATTTCCAAAGATATGATAGACATTGAAAAGAGATTAATGCCGGTACAAAAATTAAATGCAGCACCAGCACCAAAGAGTCAAAAAAGAAATTGGTGAAATATTGGGCGATATCATGTTGTGGAATTATCAAATACTTGTTCAGCCACTTTAATTGGATAAGTGGATTGGTGAAATGCACACAGTGGGTTGGATCTGTTAGGAAATGTTTCTACAGATCCTTAGGGACACCAGAAATTAATATTCGATCAAGAGCTTTCACAGAAACCGAAAGAAGTATACTCTATGGAAAATGCCTCGTGGGTCTTAGGAATGTTTTCTATTGAGAATTCTTCAGGGCGTAGGAAAAAATCATCTGCACGGACCTGAGTTAGAATTTTTCTATAGAAAAAATCATCCTCACAAACCTGTGGCAGACTTTTTTCTATAGAAATAAGAAAGAAAATCTTTCAGGAACATGAGGCGGACTTTTTTCTATAGCAAAAAATCAACATCAGGAACCTGAGGCGGACTTTTTTCTATAGAAAAAAATCAACCTCAGGAACCTGAGGCGGACTTTTTTCTATAGAAAAAAATCAACCTCAGGAACCTGAGGCGGACTTTTTTCTATAGAAAAAAATCAACCTCTGGAACCTGAGGCGGACTTTTTTCTATAGAAAAAAATCAACCTCAGGAACCTGAGGCGGACTTTTTTCTATAGAAAAAAATCAACCTCAGGAACCTGAGGCGGACTTTTTTCTATAGAAAAAAATCAACCTCAGGAACCTGAGGCGGACTTTTTTCTATAGAAAAAAATCAACCTCAGGAACCTGAGGCGGACTTTTTTCTATAGAAAAAAATCAACCTCCGCGACCTGAGACAGATTTTTCTATAGAAAAAAATCAACCTCCGCGACCTGAGAAAGATTTTTTCTATAGAAAAAAATCAACCTCCAGGACCTGAGACTGATTTTTTTTCTATAGTTCCCTGAGGCAGGTTTTTTATATAAACAAGTTTTTCTATAGAAAAAATTATCTTCATGAACCTGAGGCAAATTTTTTTGCTATAGAAAAAGTTTTTCTTTAGGAACCTGAGGTAGACTTTTTCCTAGAAAAAAAAAATTAACCACAGGAACCTAAGGCAGTTTTTTTCTATATAATTAAGTCATCCTCAGTAACCTGAGGCAGCCTTTTTCTATAGAAAATTATCATCCTCATCATCATCATCCTTAGGAAAAAAGTCTGTCTCTGGTTCCTGAGGTTTATTTTTTTCTTTGGAAAAAGTCTACATCAGGTTCCTATAGAAAAACTTCTTTCTATAGAAAAAAATCATCCTCAAGGAACTGAGGCAGATTTTTCTATAGACAGACTTTTTCTAGAAAAAATCATTCGCAGGGACCTGAAGAAAACTTTTTATATAAACAAAGATCATACTCAGGGACACGAGGCCGACTTTTTTCGATGAAAAAAACTTACTCAGGCCCACGAGTAATGTTTTTCTGTAAAACAACGTTGATCTCTAAAGATATTTTTTCTTTAGAACAAAATTTTTCTGGTCGCTGGTTACCACTGTTTCCGCCTGAGGTGTAACTCTCTACGTTTAATACCAAAAATATTATAATTAGCCAATTATGTAAGGAGATCAGCAGCAGATTATGTTACAGAGGTAATGCCGCGCTTAATGTTGTCGCCGCATACGTCGTCGTTGTCTCCCAAAAACATTGTGCTCTGTAAATGGCATGGATAACTCATTCCAAAAACGGTCATAAATTTCGTTATATACCTGGGTGCGCACACGATCACTCCATGGGCAATGCTTGGCAGCCAGTTGGCTGATTAGTAGCCGTTTTAACGGAAAATGTAGCTGCTGTCTGGTTGGATGTTGGTTTTTATGGTCTCAACACAGATATTTTGACAAGTTGGCGTTTTGCTGGTGTTCAGGGAGGGGGAGCAGTGAAATATTTATTGGACCATGTTTCTGTTTTCGGTGGTGTGTCATGTGTCGTTTCGTTTGGGGTTTGGGTTTAGCTTTCCATTAATAGGCTGATTTTCTTTTCTTTTTTGCTATCTTTATAAAACCCATAAAAACTTATAAAAATCTCATAAAAATAAATCTACCGAGATTTTTGTTGAATTTAGATATGCACGAAGTCAGACACAGTCCCAGTTTGGCTGGCATACTTACTTATGTACAGACAGACAGATAGACAGAAGTCGCTGAATGTGATTTGCATAAATAAGAAAGAAACTTTATTGTTGTAAACATTTTAATTATTGTTTATTGGCAAATGATTTAAGCTAGCGTTTTAATTCGTTATTTGTCTGTCGCATAGAAGTTGAGTAAGGTTCTCCCTCCTTCTCCCATGGGGAGACAGACATTCAAAAACGAACAGCAGCCAATAGCTTTGACAGCAGCAAGACAATGTTTTCAATAATTAATTTATTGGTTTCCTGACGGTACCCCAGGAGGACGGCGGCCGGACGGACAGTCATCAGACACACTGTGCGGGCGAGGGGTGCGAATTGCCAACCACCGCCACCAACGGAATTTCCACAATACCTTTGCAATTTGATTTACTGCGCACTCCATGTAGCCGCCACCACAACCATCCTACCCCGCGACACTTTGAACAGTTAATGCTGTTTGTGGTGGCATTGATCTGAGTTTATTTGCTATGAATTTATTTAAATTTTGTTTTTCTTCGTTTGCAAATCTTTTAAAAGTAGCTTAACATGTCTGGCATAATAATAATGCAGTTACGAATTTCACATTCCGGGTCCTGTGTGAATTATGGAAGTGATGAGAATATGTTTTGTTTGTTCCATTATTAGGAGGATTTGCAAATAATGGAATGTGTCATCCATCAGAAAAATGTACCTGATGACAAAGAGGATTTAATTATGAATAAGTATAATATCAAAATATAAGTTAATATATATTGAGTTTCAAAATTATACTTAAATTTTCCAAAATTCTCGAATTTAAGGGAAAAGTATTAATTTTCAATTAGTAATTACGGTACGATAGCATAAATGTAGATCATAAGCACAATGTTATGTTATGATAATATTACGATGTACCAAGTTTGGACAAAATCGGATACTCCATTCGAGAGTTATCGTGCGCACCAGCAAGCCAGACAGTAGACCCATATTCAATTTACTTGTTCAAAAATGTTTCAATGTCTAGAAACCAAAACCCAAACCCTAGAAACCTAAAGTGACTTAAATATCAAATTTTAGAATGTCAGCTCTATCACAATTATAATACGTACAGGGTGAGATAAAAAAACTGCAACAAAGTCAGACGCCATAATTTTTACATTTTTTTTTTAATATTATTGAATAAAAGCAAAAAAAATCGGAAATAGCAACAAGTTTCAGAATAAGTATAGATTTGTTCGAATTGGTCACCTTTAAGACGAATTATGGCCTTCAAATGGCCAATGAAACCATCACACGTAGCCCGAATATTGCTCTGCGGTATTTTGGCCCAATCCCGGCGAATCGCTTGCTTGAGGTTTTCGACACTTTGGTATTTTTGGTGCCAACTTTGCATTCCAAAATACTCCAGACACAACGGATTGGTATCGGAAGATTTTGGTGGCCATTGTGCACTGGCAATGAAGCGAGGAACCTCATTTTGTAACCATTGCTGGGTAGCGCATGCTGAGTGCGATGGTGCTGAGTCTTGTTGGAATGTCCAAGGTCTGCGGCCAAAATGTTTACGTGCCCAAGGCACCACCCTCCAGAATATTTTCGCGATAATATTTGGTATTTATTCTGATGCCACGACCGATTAATACGAGCGGAGTGCGACCATCGCCTTTTATGGTGGCCCACACAATCACCAGAGCCAGCGCTTGAGTTCTGGTGGCCAACCGAAGGTGCATATTTTCAGCTGACCTCTTTGGCAAGTAAACACGATCATTTTGTTTGTTTACAAACCGCTGGACAACGAATGTTTTCTCATCGTAGAAAACCAAATTCGGCAGTTCAACACTTTTGGCCAAGCGAAGCAACTCTTTAGCTCCTTTGAGTCTATTTTCCTTCTATTGCGGTGTAATTTCTTGCACTTTTTGGAATTTGAATGGCTTTACCCCAAGCTTATTTTTCAATATTTGCCGAATGGAATATTGCGATATGTTCAGCTCACGATCCATTTTTCGGCCACTACGATGCGGATTTCGATGAAGTCGCTTCTTTACTTTTGGAACAATTTCTGCTGATGTTGCTGTTTTCTTCCGTCCACTTCCTTGACGTCAGGCGACACTATCAGTATCACGGTTACGGCGATAGTACAAGACACAAAAGATTTATTCACATTTAAATGCTGGAGTACTCTAACGATAGCCACTTGTGTTTTTCCAGCCAAATATAAAGAAATCACTCTATCACGCTTGAATTCCATCACGAATAACTTTTTTTCTGGAAAATTCTCACCTAAATGTACGTTTTGTACGTTTGTAAACAAAATAATGAGCTGTCACTGGAATAATGTTAACAGTTGTCGGACGAGTGACTTAGAAATGACAGCAGTCTGAAGTTGGTTGCAGTTTTTTCATCTCACCAACAGAGGGATTCCAGCCTTCACCCGATTATAGTATATTATTGTATACATTACCGAACCACCTCAATTTCTTCACAGCAGATTTCAACAGTGACATTTATATCAAATTTCAGCACCCATTAAGAAATTTAGTAGTGTTTTTTTACTTTTCGTACAATTATAATACATATTTCTAAAATTACCTCCATATCTAAATTCCAGATACCAACATTAATATCAAATTTAAGGATTTCAGCCACGACCCTTCACCCAATACCAAATATAGTATAATTCACTACTTTTGGTACAATTATAGTACTCATTTCCGAAACTAATACCAAATTCCAGATTTTAAGCACTATCTGCCCACTCAATACTAAATTTTACCAAATGTATTACTATTTAGTAATTTTCGTGCATTTGTAGTACAACATTTCAAAACCATATCTTCATCGCAAACTTAGCACCTAAAAATCTCAAAACTCCAGCGTCACGTGTTCACGCTAAACCAAACTATTCAAAATTTAGTACAGTTTGCACACTTATCAAACTATTCCAAAACCTCCTATCATGTATCAAACTTATTTTCCAATTTTGATAGCGAATTTCATGTTTTTAGCTCTATCCGTTCATATAATATCAAAAAGTAGCATTTTAGAAGTTTATTACCATTGAAGAATTTCGAATTTCCAACAACCCGTTGATCCACCCATATCCCACTTTATCATTGTTAACAAAAGTTTCAGAATTCTAGCTCATTTCGTTTACACGGTACAATTACAATTTCTGGTAGTATTACATTTTCTAGTACTAAAATGTACTTTTCGTACCTTTTTAATACGAATTCCCAAAAACCACAGGCTCACGCACAAATTCTGGCTTCAGCCGCTTCGTCTGGTCGTTAATTCTAGATCAGTCATTCAGTTATTTCACTACCCTTTTATGTGTTGAATATACAGCCGAGAAAAATAAAATAGCACCACCGATTACGAGCGATACTTAGCAAAGGTTTATCAACGGTATATCAATGCAATCATTTTTAACGGGAATGAAAATTACAAAAATCTTTTCATCGGCCTCGTATAAAAATAACTTGAAAAATGTATCTTCAACAATTTTGAATAAACCTACCTGCACGTTTATTCATGATAAATTGCAAGCAAAATACACAACGAGAACGTGTGAAAAGGTGTGATTATGAGCGGATAATTTGAGACAATGAATAAAAAGCCACCGCCATGGTGACACATGTGTTTGCAATGATGATGATGATGATGGCAATGACTACACCCATCTACCAAAAATCAAAAAAAAAGAAAAAACAAAATCGTGATTTTTATTCAATCGGCTGAAACAAGACGTGTTCGATTTGTTCCCTTGTACCGGAAAGTATAATTGAGATGCATGAGTTTGTGAAACGAAGTGACTAATTGGGTAAAAATGATTAACGCTGCATATAAAACATAGGATAATGTATTTAAGACCTTTGGGAACGTACTGGATAATTCATGAATGTTACAGCTCAATGTTACCATTTTGATAGCCTCCACCATAGTATGGAGGGTAAATTAAGTTTGTCATTCCGTTTGTAATACCTCGAAATATACATTTTGGACCCCACAAAGTACATAAACGTATTCTTGATCAGCATAAAATTCTATGGCGATTTAGCGATGTCCGTCTGTGGAAATCACTCTACAGCCTATGACAGAAAATTGTCTGTGCAGACCCATGTCTTCGCATAGCCCCCATATAACATCACCTTCCGATATTCGGCAGGTCCACGTTTTCATATAGCCCCCTTATAACGGTACCTCCCGATATTCGGTATTTTGATTATTTTAGTGATATTATTTATCGGAATTGTTTCAAATTTGGTAGTTGAGGTTATTAATGGATATTACAGCCTATGGCAGAAAATTGTCTGTGCAGGTCCACGTCTTCCTATATACCTCCCTATATTCGGTATTTTGATGATTTACGCGACATTATTCACCGAAATTCGGTATTTGAAGATCGTAATGGATACTACAGCCTACGACAGAAAACTGTCTGTGCAGGTCTACGTTTTCATATAGCTCCCTTATAACGGTACCTCCCGATATTCGGCATTTTGATTATTTTATCGATATTATTTATCGGAATAGTTTCAAATTTGGTAGTTGAAGTTATTAATGGATATTACAGCTTAGGGAAGAAAATTGTCTGTGCAGGTCCACGTCTTCGGTATTTTGATGATTTACGCGACATTAATCACCGGAATTGTTTCAAATTTGGCATTTGAAGTTCGTAATGGATACTACAGTCTATGACAGAAAATTATTTGTGCAGGTCCATGTTTAGGTATAGCCCCCACAGTACCTTCCTATATTCGGTATTTTAATGATTTTTACTTCGTTATTCACCGATTTCTTTTTTTAAAGTTTCGCATTTGAATATTGTAATGACTAATGACAAAGAGAGCCTAACCACGTCCTCGCGTAGACCCTAAAATAACGGCTACATTCGGTATTTTTAAGATTTTAAAATGATAAATTTTTAACGGATTTTATTTTTTTGAAAATTGCCAAATTAATTTCAAATGGTGGAGGATATTCAAATTTCGGCCCGGCTGAACTTAGCGTTTTTTTTACTTGTTACTATTCACATAGACAAATGAAGATATAGACAACGAAAAGTTAGTTTTGTCTTTTTTTCCAGGTGGCTCTCATCATGTTTTGCATAGTCAACATGCTGATTTACGCTTTCAAGCCACTCGACTTCGAAAACACATTTTATGGTTTTTCAAGAATTTCACTGAAATATTCCCATATTTTTCGATGTCATCACGTACTTTTCACATTTCTTTTATTATGAAATAATTTTCAACTGACAAATATCCTACAGTTTTTGTTATTTTTAATTGAGTGACTTCAAAATTCCCACTCAAACCCCTGAAACGATATGGACGACATCTGCTGATCCGATTTTTTTCGAAGATAAATGGTGAGAGCATTTCGTTGTCTATATTTTCATTTGTCTATGCTATTCATCTCTCCTCTCTCTCTTTATACCCTGCACCATTTTTGTCCATGTGTTTTTGTAAACAAAGTACAGGTCGCATCTGTTGCCCGATCGAGATGAAATTTCGCGCAGATCATTTGTTTGACCTCAGTACGAACTACAGTAAAATTAGAGATAATCGGTCAAGATTTAGATATAGTTTCCGTATATATATATATATATATATATATATATATATATATATATATATATATATATATATATATATATATATATATATATATATATATATATATATATATATATATATATATATATATATATATATATATATATATATATATATATATATATATATATATATATATATATAATGATTTGTTCAGATTTTCGTTAAAAGGTCAAGGTGTTTCAAAAAAATTTATTTTTTTTAAATACCTAATTTCAAGAATATTTTTTGTTTTCAAAATAACTAAAAGACAACTAAAAACTCATTTTATAAAAATATGTTTACAGTTTTTAATTAATTTTTTTGAAAATATTTCAAAGATACGAAATTGAATGGACCAAAAATAAACTAAAAACAGTTGTAGGACAATTAAATGTCATTGTGTTGACAAACGTGTGTACCGTGGGTGAGGCTTAAGGGCATTTATTATACTTTTAATGGTTTATAAATATAAATTATAAAGATTGGCGCCCAATGCGGGGAACAGGAAATGCCGGTATTCATGTGCAATGATCTAAGACTTTTCGAATGCCCGAAAATATGCCTAAGTTAAGGGTAAGCGAAGTTTTTTCTCTTGTGGTGCCTATAAATAATGGTGGCCCAATGAAGAATCCGTTTTTGGATGAACTGAAATCATCTGAGATTATTCTTAATTCTTACAAAATGTGTAACATAATATAAGAGAGAGTTATCGTGTTCTCTCTCCCTCTATCGTACCTGAACAGGTCTCAGGTTCCATCCTTAATACGAATTAAATAAAGATATTAAAAATAACTTTAATTGACAGTTCCTTGAAATGGAAATATTTTCAATCCATACAGCAGGGAAATTATTCGCCAATTTTCAAAACAATACAAAAAACATATTCACTTCCATTACCAGTTTCCGTAATCGAATATTCACATTGAGTATAATTGCTACTAAACTTGGAAATTTCATTTCCATTGATTTGAATGAAACACACTTTTTTTGTTTGTCTCTAAACACACAAATAACTCAATGGTGTCAGTCCCAAAAATTGCTTAGTTGTCACACACAAACAGCTGACATAGAGGCGGACATATGAATGAAATAATGCAAATTTGCTACCAACGACAATGCACATTCGCCACTTTAGACAGTTCCAAACAATAACGGCAAAACCATTGCCAAAAACACTAAATAACTAGACTAATACTAAAACGTGCCATGACATTTTCTATGGAGATTTTCACAATACGCGAACTGCAAAAACAGCAAACTATGTTTCTGTTTGCCCAACTGTCTGCTAGTGCTGAACTAACTACAACTCGTAACATAAATTAAACAAAGCTGTGGAAACAACAATCGTCCACATATTTGCATAGATTCACTTGTTTACCGTATTTAATCCAAGGATGATGGCCATAGGATTATTTAGTATAAAATGTATGTATGAAACTATAAATAGACACTGTATGTTAAAAATTGATACAATTGATGATTGATACAATTGTATATAAAACAAGTAAGCAAAGGCTACAGTCGAGCGGGGCCGACCGTTGAATACCCTACAACACAATAATAAACCATACAGTTTATATAGGCGAGATATTCGAAAGAATTCCACAAGATATTGTGACAAATAATAAAAGAAAACCATCATGTTTCGTTCTCTAATTTTCGAATAATAGTAACTTAAACGAATTTGCTCATTTCCAATTTATTGGTAAATGGTCTTCCTAGATTTGGAACCAATATTTCCCAAAGACCTATAATCTCTCAGAAGTGACAAAAGATTAACATTTATTATTGGTTTCTGACTGAAACGCATCTATATGAGATACAGACATTTGACTATATTCTTCAACGAAATCAGCGTTAACGAAATAGTCAGAAGTGCGTCTTTCCATTTTCGTATTTAGTCTACAAAAGTTGGCAAACTATTTCACACATTGAATATTTTTGGATCGCCATCCGAAACTGCTTGGCTTTTGCAATATGCGGTAACCCCCATTCAAATGTGCGTGAGGATCGGGCGATAATTACGACCTGCTGACAATTTTGCAGTTTTTTGGTCCATTTCAACCCCTAAATATATGGCGATCATCTCCAAAAACAGTAGGCTTCTATTCTGACCCTCGTCTTATCCCCATGCAAAATTTCGTAAGGATCGGGCCATAAATGCGATCTGTATATGATATCCTGATACCCTAACTACTTAATTTTGTTAGCTGTAGAAATATTACCAAATGTTTAATTCAAAATGAAAATATGCCAAAAATATGACAAAATTGAAAAAATATGAGAAAATTTTACAAAATCAATATTTTCATCTTAGAGAGATACTTTTATGCGATTTTTTTAGACGTTTTTTTCTTTCCCGCCAAGAGGCCATTCTGAATTAATGAGAACTGTCGAAATCAGTTCAGCCGTTCTCGACATATGAGAGATGTTTCAAGCCTATCTTCTTTGATAGACATATATATCGCACATATTTTGCTATATATCCGATTTGTTGGATAATAACATCAATGTAAAGGTCAGAAGTAACGTTGTGATGGCTTTGTGATTTCGCCGGGATTTAAAATATTCACGGTTTAATGAAAAATTTTGATTTTTTTTCAACACAAAAGATATGGCCTATTTTACCCGCTAAATATTATCCGATGACCACCCAAATTAGTAGGCTTCTTCCCCGCCCTAAACTCTAGCTACATGCGAAATTTTTTCAGTAATTGGTCCATTTCAACCCCTAAACATTTGGCGATCATCTCCAAACGCAATAGGGTTCTATTCTGAAATTAACCCCACCTACATTTTAAATTTCGTGATCGGGCCATAATTGCGACCTGTAGAGTGATTACAAATTAACATGGACAGACGGACAGACGGACGGACGGACATACATAGCTAGATCGACTCAGCTCGGCGAGCTAGGAAGATCCATATATACTTTCCTATATGGGAAACCAATATTTCGAGGTGTTACATAAATTCTGGCCCAATCAAACTTATAATACCCCCAACACATAGTGTTGTAGGGTATAATAAGTGATAAATCAGCTAAGTTCGGCCGTACCGAATTTCGAGTACCATTTGGAACGAATTTGGCAATTTAAAAAAAAAAAGAAAAGACATCGTTAAAAATTGTTTTAAAATCTACAAAATACCGAATGTAGCCGTTATATTAGGTCTATACGAGGAAGTGGCAACTCCTGTCATAAGCCATTACAATATTCAAATGCGAAACTTTAAAAAACAAATTCGGTGAAAAATTTAGCTAAAATCATCAAAATATCGAATATAGGGAGGAACCATTATATGGGGGCTATACCAACACGTAGACCTGCACAGGCAATTTCTGACCTAGTCCATTACGAACTTAAAACACCTAATTTGAAACAACTCAGGAAAATAATGTCGCTAAAACCATCAAATTACCGAATATCTGGAGGTGGGGGGCTATCCGAAGACGTGAACCTGAACAGACACTTTTCTGTCGTAAATAATTTGGCACAATCAAAGTACCGAATATCGGGAGGTACCGTTATATGGGGGCTATACCAAAACCTGGAGCTACATGGTCCATTTTCAATACAAAAAGTCCGGCAGACATAATATACATTTGAGTAAAATTTCATCTACCTACATCATTTCGTTCGGAAGCTAGAGAGACGGACCGACGGACGCACGTATATAAATCTACATAGAATTTTATGCTCATCAAGTATATATATTCCTTTTCGGGTCTAAAATGTATATTTCGAGGAATGACACACTTAATATACCCTCCATACTATGGTGGAGGGTATGGCAAAAGAGGTAAGCAACTGAAAATTTTTTCTTATCAGGCTAAGATTGGTGGTATCACCATATAGGGCATATAACAAAAAGTGGACCCACATATATTGAATAATTTTCACAGGCAGAGTCTCCTTCAACTGACGGGTCCACAAGATCCGACATGGTAATATCTGCAACAAATACAGAAATCGATACCAAAATTTCCTCAAACTTCTCAGGTTCCAATTTTGTTTCCAAAGTAAGATCATATGTTCAAAATTTTAAACTAGTAAAAAATATTAAATTACAACTGAATTGGTTGGGAATAAGAACCGCAGACTTTAAAATAAAATTATCAGAGGGCTAGGCTATAGGAATAAGTGGACCTATTGTGAGTATTATTTGTAAGATGCTTAGTTGATTTGGTTGAAAATTAGGGCACAAAAGTCCTAAATATCGAAAATCAGGAGGTACATTAATATGGGGTCAGTACCTATACATAACCGTGGACTGAATACCAAATATTGTAGAAATAAAAATTGAACTCTGTCGAGATTTCAACAAACAGGCAGTCATAGAGAATTGCGGCTATAAAGATAGGTGAGAAGCCTCAGTAATTTGGTGGATATGGAAGTTTTAATTTTGGGCTCCATTTTCGGATATTTTCAAATATTATAGTATTTGTATCAGATGTGAAAAATGAACAATTTCGGTCCGCTGTTTGTATCTTCCATACAAAATGTCAAATGTTGGGAAAATTTAAAATTCGCAGACTACTGATTATAGATACTGGAATATTTTTATACCCTCAAGGTTACTTATAATTTGATACGGCCAAAACGTGACTCATCAGATTTCTTTAGACCAAATCCGTTTCAAAGTGCGCACGATAACTTTCGTATGGTGGTACATCGTTATATTATCATCAAACTTAGATCGAGTTCGGAGATGGACACAATCGACCCAGTCTACAAAAAGTCAACGCCAACCTACCCTACAAAAGGTCAACATTTTTACAGAAAATAATTTGCTTATACGACAAGAAAAGGTCATTCAATATTGTGCGAACTTTGCAAACTCTAGTATTTTCATTAGTGCCAGGTCAGGTGCAGAAATACATAGTATCGAACCACTCCATCAAGTACCTCCCCCACAACGGGTCAAAATTTTGCATAATTATAACTATTATGAAATGCGAAATAGGCATCCGATTCTCTTAAAATTTTCATATATCTCAATATTTTTACTAATACAATATCTGTTTCGAAGATGGAATATATCGACCCACTCCTTTTTGTACCTCCGCCACAAAGGCGTCAAAAACCTGAATGACCACAACGCTCATAAAATACGAAATATACGTCCGATTCTCTTCAAATTTCACCTATCCCAATATTTTTACTAACCCAAGATTTGGTGCGAGCATTATAGGTACTTGCCATCTCCTTCTGGGACATCCCCCACAAAGGGTCAAAAATTTCAATACTAATGTCAACCATAGTTTTCGAAACAAAAAAGCGATTTTTTATACACTCCACCATACTATGAAGGGTATATTAACTTTGTCATTCCGTTTGTAACTCCTCGAAATACTCATGTCAGACCCAACAAAGTATATATATTCTTGATCAGCGTAAAATTCTAAGTTGATTTAGCGATGTCCGTCTGTCTGTCCGTCTGTCGGTTGTAATCACGCTATCTTTCGAATGAATTGAGATATATGGCTAAAATTTTGCACAAATGTTTATTTTTCCAGTAGGCAGGTAAAGTTCGTAAATGGGCCATGTAGATCCACGTTTTCATATAGCCCCCATATAATAATACCTCCCTATATTCGGTATTTTGATGATTTTAGCGACATTATTCACCGGAATTGTTTCAAATTTGGTATTTGAAGTTCCAAATGTATAGCACACCCTTAAATAGAGATTTTCTGTGCAAGTCCAAGTCTTCGTATAGCCCCCATATAACGGTACCTCCCGATATTCGGTATTTTGATGATTTTAGCGAATTTTTTTCCAGTAAGTAATTTAAAATTTGGTATTTGAAGTTCAAAATGGACACTACACCCTAAGACAGAAAATTGTCTGTGCAGGTCCAAGTTTTCGTATAGCCCCCATAAAACGGTACCTCCCTATATTCGGTATTTTGATGATTTTAGCGACATTATTCACCGGAATTGTTTCAAAATTGGTATTTGAAGTTCATAATGAATACTACAGTCTAGGATAGAAAATTGTCTGTGCACGTCCATGTCTTCGTATAGCCCCCATATAACGGTACCTCCCGATATTCGGTATTTTGATGATTTTAACGACATTATTCACGCGAATTGTTTCAAATTTGGTACTTGAAGTTCAAAATGGATACTACAAACTAAAACAGAAAATTGTCTCTGCAGATCCACGTCTTCGTATAGCCCCATATAACGGTACCTCAATATATTCGGTATTTTGATGATTTTAACGACATTATTCACGCGAATTGTTTCAAATTTGGTACTTGAAGTTCAAAATGGATACTACACCCTAAAACAGAAAATTATCTCTGCAGATCCACGTCTTCGTATAGCCCCCATATAACGGTACCTCCCTATATTCGGTATTTTGATGATTTTAGCGACATTATTCACCGGAATTGTTTCAAAATTGGTATTTGAAGTTCGTTATGGATGCTACAGCATGTGACAGAAAATTGTCTATGCTGGTCCAGGTCTTCGCACAGCTCCAATTTAACGGCCCCTCCTTATATACGATATTTTGATGATTTTAGCTACATTATTCACCGTTTATTTCAAGTTTCGAATTTGAATATGGTAGTGGCTTATGACAAACAATGCCTATGTATGTCCACGTCGTATAGACCCCAATATAACGGCTATATTCGGTATTTTTAAAATTTTAACAGAATTTTTTAAGGATTTTATTTTTTAAAAATTTCCAAATTCGTTGCAAATGGTGAATGGTATTAAAAGTTCGGCCCGGCCGGACTTACTGCTTTTTAACTTGTTTCATACTTCGTATATCCAAATATCATTTCAAATCAAAGTTTCAATTTTATCGACCCACTCCTCCTCGAACCCCCCATACAAAAGGTTACAATTTTGTACATCCTTATATTTTCATCAGTATTAGGTGGAGTGGTATAATTCGGTACAATATATATGGTGCGTCAAGCATATTTCAAAATTTTCAAAAAATTATTACATATATTTCATATAAGATTATATAAAGTAGTCGATATAGTCCAAGCCTGACACGTAGTAATATTTATATCAGACTAAGACGATCCACAGTTAGAATAATTAAAAATATATTAAAATAAACGGACGGATTATAGTTATTTTGTTGGCCTTCTCTATTTGGTATAATACCTCAAATAAGTCTTTGTTCTCAACATATCATCCCTAATTTGTGTTTTCTCAAAATTTTGCAAATATTGTCGGAAAATGCAAAAACACAATGTGTGCTTTTTGTTGTTGGGGTAACCAAATACTAGGAATTGCTACTAATACACATCTCTAAAAACGTTCAACTTTAAATGCCATATTTGTGTTTAGTTGGATGTACTAGACGATTGCGAATGAAACTACAACTATGACGATGAGGACAACACGAACTGCTACTAATGTAGTGTTGGCTGACCTAGATTCAATCAAAGGAGGAAATGGGAGGGAGGTAGGGAGCTGGAATTCAACACATGAAATGCGGGCATTTTATGTAAATATAGAGAGAGGATGTGGATGGAAAATTAGCAGGACTGTGTGAACATGTTACCAAAAACACCGGAATGATCCTCGTAAAATTTCAAAAATAGAGTAATGGCCTTAGGCACTTTTTGTTAAAAATATTCTCATTGAAAATGCAAACCATACAAACTTGTCGTTGTTTACATTCACACGCATGCACACACACACACACTCACTCACACTCATAGAGTGTTGCATGGAGTCAAAGGTATTAAAATGCAATATTTCTTCTTGGGCCAAGTCGTATTTAAGAGTGTTAATGAAGTGATTTTATGCACAATTTCAACAGACCCCATACAAAGCTGCTGCCGCTGCTGATGCCAGGTTTAAAAGGTTTGCCCGACCAGCAAATATGTGAACGGAACTATGGATGATTGTAAATACAAATATTTTAAGAGAAGACAAAAAAACTTGGAAATCTCGAAAATAAAAACGTTGCCAACAAAAGTATGTTTAATTGCTTATTGGGGGATTTTCTTTGGCCCATGCAGGTAGGTTGATAGGTACTCCATGGATTTTCCTCAAATACTCTTAGCTCTGGCGAAAAGTGCATGCGTGTATGTTAATTGCATTTCAAAATATGGGCTTGGTTGGGCTGGCGCTTTTTTTCACACAATCGTTTCTTGCAAAAGAAAATTCACAATTTTAATTGCTTTCAGAGAAGCAAGGTAGAAGAAAAAAAAAGAAACAGTACCAGCATTGTCATGCATTTAACCTTTTTTCTGTTTTTTCTTTTTTTTTTTTCTTCAGCATGACCACAACTTTCACAATTTTCTTTCTTCGTGTCATTCGATGTATCACAATTGAGTTGTGCAACACACCCACCTGGCAGTTAGTCAGTTAGTCAGCCAGCTGAGCTATGAGCATGGTGAAAGCTATATCGCATTTTTGTGCCATGAAAAACATTTAAAGATTTATTTTTCCTCAATTTTTCCTAGTAGTTTAATGTAAATAATTAAATTTCCGGACATATTGGTTGATTTTGCTAGTGAAGAAAAGTTTAAGTTTTGCATTAAATAGATAGAATCTACGATTTTGTTTCATACTTAAAGGAATTCAAACACAGATTTTTTAACCGTGAAGATTAGTTTATGCATTAAAGATAGAAAACACTTAAATGTTAATCAGTATCAACTAGGATACCGTCATCGTCAACATCATAATTATTGCTAAATAATAACAAGTAAAAAACATTAAGTTCGGCCGGCCCAAACTTTTAATATCCTCCACCTTAGGGTAAAGGAAACATTAGAAGAAATGTGGCAAAAACCATCAAAATACCGAATATCGGTAGGTACCGTTATATGGGGGCTATACCAAATCATGGATCCATATGTGCAATGTTCCGCCACCGGAGCTGGAACCCATTATGACCTACGAATACCAAATTTCAGACAAATCCGTGAAAAAATGTGGCAAAAATCATCAAATTACCGAATATCGGGAGGTACCGTTATATGGGGGCTATACCAAATCATGGACCCATACATGCAATGTTTCGCCACCGGAGCTGGAAACCATTATGACCCACAAATACCAATTTTTAGACAAATCAGTGAAAAAATGTGGCAAAAATCATCAAATTACCGAATATCGGGAGGTACCGTTATATGGGGGCTATACCAAATCATGGACCCATACATGCAATGTTTCGCCACCGGAGCTGGAAACCATTATGACCCACAAATACCAATTTTTAGACAAATCAGTGAAAAAATGTGGCAAAAAAACTAAAATACCGAATATCGGGAGGTACCTTTATATGGGGGCTATACCAAAACGTGGACCTATACATGCAATGTTTTGCCACACGCCCAGGGACCCTTATGACCTACAAATACCAATTTTCAGACTAATCCGTGAAAAAATGTGGCATAAATCATCAAAATACCGAATATCGGGAGGTACCGTTATATGGGGACTATACCAGAACGTGGACCGATACATCTCATTCTCAATACCAACCATCCTAGACACAATGCAAATTGCTCTGCTAAATTTTGGCGCTCTACGTCAAATAATGTGGGCTGTATCGTGATTTCAGACGAACAGACAGAGAGACGGACATCGTTAAATCGACTTAGAATTTTATGCTGATAATGAATATATATATATATATATATATATATATATATATATATATATATATATATATATATATATATATATATATATATATATATATACTTTATGGGGTCTAAGACGAATATTTAAGAATGACAAAGTTAATATACCCTCCTTTTCAAGGTGAAGGATATAACAAGTAAGCAAAGGCTATAGCCGTGCGGGGCCGACCATGTGATACCCAACAACACTACAATATGGTAGAAGTTCCCTTATGTCCTGCAGTTAAAACGAGCTAGAAATCTTTACAAAGTCCTTTTAACACCCTATTTACATAAAGTACGACCTCTCAAAGCCGAATTATCTGAGTAAGATGACTCAACTATATTAGATGATTTTATCGTAATCGTGAAATGAAATACCAACTCTTTCCTAAGATTTTCCTACACTACAACTTTGAACCTTTAAATTATTTGCAATAATTTAAAATTTGTTTTCCTAGACTTGGTTGCAACATTTAACGAGATTAGATAGGTTTTTGGTGGTGGTGGTGGCTGCGGCTGTGGCAAACAAAGAAACTTGTTTTGCATGGCTAAGCAGCAGCGTTTAACAACTATCGGGGAAATATCAAGCTTAATCCCAAATGTAAAACTATCGCCGAACCACCATCCATCGCAAGCAGTTTTTTTGCTCTGAGCTTGGGCTGGCCGAGCGTCGCTCATGATTAGGTTTTAAGTGTCTTTCTTTGTTGCTCTTATCCCGAATAAAAGAGACAAAGTTGACATTTTAACAAATTGCTGCGATTAGTTATTGTAAATGTTGTTGCTGGCGGTTGGCTGGCTGCTTGCCTGCCTGCCTGTCGTGTGACAGCAATGTTGGTGGCAGTGTATGTGGAAACGTTGTTGCCACGTTGCCTTCCGTAGTCGCATTGTCTGCTGTTGCGACAAAAGTGTCGGCAACGGCATTTGCTTTATGTTGCTGTTGGTGCTGCTCCAACTGCCACTTGTGATACAAGTACAAATTACAGCGTTTAGTTACGCAATAGAGCATGCGCATGTTTTTAAAGTGAGACAACGGGAAGGGAAATAATATTTGGGATGATAACAATGTTTAAAATCGTTTAAAGAAGCTTCAGGCTCATAGCTAATGGTGTTTTTATACCCTACACCACAAGGTGGTCAAGGTACTATGTCTTTGTGCATTTGTTTGTAACAGGCAAAAGGAAACGAGATAGACCCATAGTTCCTTTTGGACGAACCCTATTGAAATTGGAGATAATCGGTAAAAAATTAGGTATAGCTCCCACATATATCTTCGTCCGATTTAGCTTTTATTGTGCACCAAACGTGTAATATCAGCCCGAATTGAATGGAATTTTGCATATACACCCAAATTAGGCCTGAAAATAAATATGTCAAATTTCATCGAAATCGGTTCAGATATAGCTATAGCTCCCATACATATTGTTCGTCCGATTTGTTGTTTTTTTTTTTTTTTGTCCTCCGCAGCCGTAATATGCACTCTGCAACAACAATATTTGGGGAAATATATCAAATACAGCTCAGAAATATATTTGCCAAATTTGATCGAGATCGGTTCAGATTTGGATATAGCTCCCATATATAACTTCGTCCGATTTACCTTTTATTGTGCACCAAACGTCTAATATTTGTCTAAATGGTATGGAATTTGGCACTTACGACCGAATTGAGACTAGAAGCTAGTATGTCAAATTTGGTGAAGATCGGTTCAGATATCGCTATAGCTTCCATATGTTATTTATATTCCAATTTGTTGTATTTGTTACCCACAGCCGTAATATGCACTCCATAACAACGATATTCAGAGATATATATCACAAATACAGCTCAGAAATATCTTTGCCAAATTTTATCGAGATCGGTTCAGATTTGGATATAGCTCCCATATATACTTTTATCCCATTTTAAATTATTTGTGTACCAACTGAGCAACACAAGTCCGAATTTAAAAGATACAAATGCTTTGGCATATTTAGTCCTTTGAACTTTAAATTATAATTATAATCATAGCGTGTATGATTGAATTCTCCCATAAAAACTTTTAATTGTTATGCGGAGCTCTACTAAATTAGCAAAGTGGTGTATTGTATCATAAAGTCGGCACCGCCCGACTTTAAGACTTTCTTTACTGTTTTTTTTTTTTTTTTTAATCAACCCCATTTCTAACGATTGCCACTTGCGTTTTATTTGAATATTTCTCTCAAAACTCATCACCCCAAATACCACCACCCTTTCAGGCAATTTATCTATTAACAAACTCATTGTTTATTTTACATGTCTGGCTGTTATTTTTACTTCCTCCTAACTCTGGTGACTGCCACCTCTCGAGCCTTTCGCCCTCTTCTGGCTATTTCCCGCTACATCATTTCATTTAAAGCTAGCCGACGCAAGCGGCTTGCATTTTAGCCTCACATAAATTCGCAAAGTTTTATTTTGCGCTACATATTTATTCACCTCGCTGGTAGTGTGGTTGTTGTTGTTGGTGGCGTTGTAAGACGATTAATTTAATTAAAACGGCAGCTAACACGTGGATTGCGATTGTAATTAATGGCTGGTGTTAAACTTATTCGCTTAGTCAGTCATTCGGTCGGTTCAGCTTGTAAAACGGCACGGCATTCAAACTATTCATTTTTTTTTTGTCTTTCGCTCTTTCCTGTTTTTTGTCGCAACAAAGAAAATGGGTGGGCGGTGGCGTTTTATCTTGGACATGTTATTGTTGTTGTTGTTGTTGTTAGACGACTTTTATAATACAATTTACATGTTTTTCTTATTGTTGCTGCTGCCTTGTTGTGACTTAGCGGTGCTTTACGGCTAATCACTTCCTATTAACAAAAGCAAATTTTTAACATTTTGCCATAAATAAATCTTAATGTGAACATATTGCAGGCAGTTGGGAGCGAGTAAGGCCGCCGATTTTGTTGTTGGAGTGACGACTTGCTTTATGTTTCTTTAGCGTGAAATTTTCATTTCATGATTAATGCTCGTAATTCATTTTATTTGTGTTATGGTGCTTTGTTTGATATTATTACCGTTTCAATTAGCAATTTCGTTTCAATTTTCAGGGGAAATTGTTTTTGGTATTAAATGAAGTCATTTTTAATGAAGCAAGTAAGAAAATATTAATCAGGTCGCCCCATTTTTATGTGTACCCATTGTGGGGAAGGTACCAAAAAATAGAAGAGGAATTTCATATTTCGGTATAACGGCAAAGTAAAATTGAATTATGGGGACCATACGAAGACGTGGCGAATGAACTTTAAATACAAAATTTGTAACAATTACGAAAAATCATAAAAATGTCGAGTACCGGGAGGTACCGTCATATGGGGTCTATACGAAGACGTGAACCTGCATACGAAATTTTTTGACGATTCCCGTGAATAATGTTGCTGAAATCATCAAAATACCGAATATCGGGAAGTACCGTTATATGGAGGCTATACGAAGACGTAGACCTGCATACAAACATTTTCGTCATAGGCTGTAGTACCTGTTAAAATCTTCCAATAATAATTTTGAAACGATTCCGGTGAATAATGTTGCTCAAATCATCAAAATACCGACTATCGGGAGGTACCGATACATGGGGGCTTTACGAAGACGTGGACCTGCATACAAACATTTTTGTCATAGGCTGTAGTACCCGTTAAAATCTTCCAATAAAAATTTTGAAATGATTCCGATGAATAATGTTGCTGAAATCATCAAAATACCGAATATCGGGAAGTACCGTTATATGGAGACTATACGAAGACGTGGACCTGCATACGAACATTTTTTCCATAGGCTGTAGTACTCATTACGAACTTGAAGTACTGAATTCGAAATAATTCCGGTAAATGATGTGGCTAAAATCATGAAAATACCGACTATCGGGAGGTACCGATATATGGGGGCTAGACGAAGACTTGGTCATGGATGCAAACATTTTTGTCATAGGCGAACTTCAAATTCGAAATGTCGCTCAAATCATGAAAATACCGAATATCGGGAGGTACCGTTATATTAGGCCAATACGAAAACTTGGACCGAAATGATCCATTTACGAACTTAACCTGCCTATTGGTAATCTATGCATGCATGCAAAATTTTAGCCATATATCTCAATTCGTTCGAAAGAAAGCATGATTACAACAGACAGACGGACAGAGAGACAGACAGACGGACGGACGCAAGATCGTCTTAGAATTTTACGCTGATCCAGAATATATATTATACCTTATGAGGTCTATGTCGAATATTTAGAGGTTTTACAAACGGAATGACAAATTTAATATACCCTCCTTTTTAACGTGGAGGGTATAAAAATATGCATCTTCAATCTTCTACTTCCGATTTTACGGGGTGAGATGAAAAAACTGCAACCAACTTCAGGCTGCTGTCATTTCTAAGCCACTCGTCTACAAGCGTACCAAAGCATTTTGGTAAGAATTTTGCTGAAAAAATTTTATTCGTGATGGAATTCAAGCGTGATAATGTGATTTTTTTTACATTCGGCTGGAAAACCATAAGTGACTATCGTTAGAGCATTCCAGCATTTAAATGTGAATAAATCATTTGTGTCTTGTACCATCGCTCGTTACCGCGATACTGGTAGCGTAGCCCGACGTCAAGTAAATGGATGGAAGAAAACAGCAACATCAGCAGAAATGGTTCGAAAACTAAAGAAGCGACTTGATCGAAACCCGCGTCGCAGTGGCCGTGGGTCATGAGCTGAACATATCGCAATATTCCATTCGGCAAATATTGAAAAATAATAAGTCATAGAATTCCCAAAAGTGCAAGAACTTACACCACAACAGAAAGAAAATAGACGCAAATGAGCTGCTTCGCTTGGCCGAAAGTGGTGAACTGCCGAATTTGGTTTTCTCCGATGAGAAAAAATTCGTTGTCCAGCAGTTTGTAAACAAACAAAATGATTGTGTACACTTGTCATAGAGGTCAGCTGAAAATGTGCAACTTCGGTTGGCCATCAGAACTCAAGCGCCGGCCATGGTGATGATTTGGGCCGATATAACAGCCAATGGTCGCTCTCCGCTCATATTAATCGACGTGGCATCAGAATAAATGCCGAATATTATCGCGAAAATATTCTGGAGGGTGTATTAAAGTCTTTGGCCGCAGATCTTGGACATTCCAACAGGACGGACTCAGCACAACGCACTCAGCACGCGCCACCCAAGAATGGTTACAAAATCAGATTCCTCGCTTCATTTCCAGCGCACAATGGCCACCAAAATCTCCGGATACCAATCCATTGGACTATTGTGCCTGGAGTGTTTTGGAAAGCAAGGTTGGCACTAAAAAAAATACCAAAGTGTCGATCACCTCAAGCAAGCGCTTCGCCGGGAATGGGCCAAAATACCGCAGAGCAACATTTGGGCTGCGTGTGATGGTTTCATTGTCCGTTTGAATGCCATAATTCGTGCCAAAGGTGACCAATTCGCACAAATTTAAACTTATTCCAAAATTTGATGCTATTTTCGACTTTTTTGCTTTCATTCAATAAAATTTAAAAAAGTTTTTTTTATCTCACCCTGTACCCCCATTTTTTATGTGTACCCATTGTGGGTACTAAAAGGTACCAAAAAGAGATGAATTGCATATCACGGGATACCCAGCAAAGTAGGATTGAATTAGTTGAGAATTAAGTAGTTATTCCTCTGTTTTTTTTTTTTTTTGTTTTTTTCAAAACAGCTCATTTGTTTGAAAATCGAGTGACTTTTCTGGGCTACATTTTCACTAATCCCATCCAATATCGCTTCATACTCCTGATTTATGTTTCTCGCATGTAGGATATACAAATAAATAATAGTGATGTTACCGCTTCAATTTTCTACTTTAATTTCGAATTTCGATACGTAAATCGCCATAATTCAATTTGTCTTTCAATCTTAAATAAATGCAATCCCTCATGAACAAAAAAACACTTCAATGGCTATATAAACATTAACGACTCGAAAACTGCCAACAATGCGAGCGGCCGATGGAACAAAAACAAGCTGGCGATTTCAGTTAAAAACGCATTTTAACATGACATAGGATACACTTTTTGTCGTTTGTCGAACACATTTCGTGATCGTACGTAATTATCTCAACACCAAATTTATAAAACTCGAAACAAAAAACACCAACAATAAAACAAATAAAGACTGCTACGCAAAAAATAAAAAACTGTCTCTACAATTCAATCAGAACCGAAGACAGGACAAGGCGTTGCTCGACTTTCTGGTCAACGGCAGAGTGTCCCAAGATTTCAAGCGTAATATGGAAGGGAAGTGCCAGGGTAAGTATGGATTACAATTCCGAAATTTATTTATGTTTTTGTCAACGTTCAAAACAAGTCATTAAACCGGCGAACACATTTGGGAGACAGCAGAAGCAGCAGCAGGCACTGCAAAAGGCAGTAGTCCTTGTAAAAAGCCATTGGAACACTGAAAACAACATAAAACAATCCACTCAGCAGCAAACAACAGCAAGAAAAAAATGGGTTTGAAATTAAATTAAATCGGTTGCCCGGTTAAGAGGAGCGATACACGCACATGGCATCAGGATGTTTGGTTGGTTGGTTGCCTGCCTACCATCCAGCCGGTTTGAATTGATCTTTGCTGCGTCCTACGAACGTACCTTTCTCTCTCTCCCTCTCTCGCTGTCTCCCGCCTTATCCTTAATGCAATTTATGTTTAACTAACAAATTGTCAATGGAAACCTAAATACAAGCGAGTTGAGGTTGCAGCCACAGCATCAAAAAATTCAAAAGCGAAAAATGACAATAAAGAGGCATGAAATGGTAGGTAACCTAAAAAAGGATGCATCTCGTGTGTGAGTGGTGTTGCAAGATAGCCGAAGAAGATATGAATGTACGTACAGGCGAAATAAAAAACTGAAAAATAAAAAAAACGAAAAAAATTGATATACTACACCACACACCACATTCATGTGCATTGCAAGCTTGAAAGGGGCCATCGTACAACAAATTTGTATCGATGAACGAACGAGGCACAACAAGCAAAACGCGCTTTTTTTTTGATATTCAACTTTAGATAGAAAGGTTTGAGCTTTGTTTTTTTTTTTCTTTTTCTGCCCAACGACATAAATGTGAATAATAAAACCGAAAAAGAGATGCGTAGAGATGCACCTCAATGCTGTACTAGTATACAAAAATAATCAGTAAGGAAAAGTCGAAAATCGGTTGGGGCCGACTATATGATACCCTACACCACTATGCATATTTTGTAGAGCTCCCTCTCAAAATAATTTATTTGAAGTATATCATACCACCAATCAACATTTGGCCTTAGACTGGTCATGGTTTGGTTTCAGAGGGAACTAATATACACTGGTGCCCAAAACCAGCAACTGAAATTACAAGGAGAATGAATGCCCTGTAAATTTGTCAAAAATTAAGAAAATGAGAAAGTTTTTCTTGTTTTAAATTAGGTACTTTATTCACATTTTAAAAACCTAAAACATAAAACCAAAATTCATTTTTATATAAAAAATAATGTTTGGAAATGTCAATTAACCCGATTTTGGACAAAAGCAACTCTGTTGTACATTCATATAACCGCTGCAATTTCAGTTGTTTTTACTGTGATATTTATCGCTTTCTGCTTCCTTCGATAATTTCGCTTGTCATAAATCCTTTTTGAGAAGTTTTTGACAACAGTATGTGTTTTTCTTTTTGTTTTTTAAGTACTGCCCAAAAAAATTTTAAAAATGGCTAGAAGCAAATACAGTACCTGAATAAAACAGCAAGTTATCAGTGACTATCAAAACAACATATCACAGAAAATGATTTCCGAGAAATATTTCATAAATATTTATGTGATTTCATAATTATTTCTGTATACTAAGAGTTCAACTGGATTAGTGAGAGAGCAATCATTGGATATAAACTCGAGATCAGTGCGTAGACGAGTAGTGGCAGCTGGTCTGCATGCCCGTAAGACATCAAAAAACCATTTATATCTGAAAAAATCCAAAAGGCTTTCGGAAACGATAATATTAAGTGGAATCAAGCTCAATGGAAAAAACATTATTTCTGGGATGAGTCTACGTTTAATATTAAAGGCTCAGACGTGAAAAATTTTACGGTGAGAAGACCAAAAAATGAAAGACTCAAGCCGCAGGTTTGTAAAAGTACAGTGAAACATGAGAGAGGGTCGAAATTGGCGTGGCGCTGTTTTTCTTTCTATGGACTTGGGCCTATCCATGAAGTAAAGGAAGTTATGGATCGGTTTGTTTACAAAGATGTGTTGAACATCACGTTGTTCCCTTACGCTGAGTAAAATATTCGGCTCATTTGGGTGTTTCAGCATGACAATGATCTTATACTTGTCAAATATTGATTGCGGGAGTCAAAAATTCATGTTTTTTTTATGGCCGGCACAATCACCTGACCTAAACTCCATAGAAAACCTTTGGAGTATCGTAGATAGGAAGATCAATCGAGATTCGGAAATAAATAAGCACAACATTTTCTAAAGAATTCGGGGTGCCTGGGAAAGCACACCCAAGGATCAAATTGAGCATGTTATAGATTCAATGCCTCGTAGGTGTGCAGCTGCTATCAAAAATAATGGTTATGCTATCGACTACTAGCCAAAATTTAATTATTTTAAAATAAAAAATCAAAAGTTGCTTTAGTTTTGACCAAGCAAAAATTGGGTCATTTTAGTTTTCCATATATTATTTTTCGTTCAAAATTATTTTTGTATTTTTATTTTTAGTTTCTTAAAAGTGGATTAAACCCCTCATTTAAAACTGGAAAAATAATTACGATTTGTTTATTTTTGTAAAAGTTACAGGACATTTATTGTCTTTGCGATTTAAGTTGCTTTAGCTTTGGCCACCAGTGTATGGGAGGCATATCCAATTCTGAATCGATTTTCACTAAATTTAACGGAGACATTTTAATCTTTCATACCAAATAACATTGCTATAGAGTGGATGAGGATTATATTAAAAACCATGTATCGGAGTTCCACAAAATGAAAACGTACGTCCCGAATTCATTTGGGTTGATATTAGCACAACAAACCTGAATTAAGCATATTTAGGAGCTATTCAAATCTTAGCCGATCTCGATAAAATTTGGGAAAGGAATTTCCGAGCCCTATAAGATACGTGGTACCAAATATCATTGTTGTCGAATGGATATTGCGAAATTGGGGGACTTAAACACCAAATTGGATAGAACATGTACAAAGGAGCTATTTTTTCTCCAAATTTGATGTACCTGCTTCTAAACAGAATTCGATCTGATGAACCAAAATTCAGGACTTTTGGGTAGATATTCACTATTTGGTGCACAATTAACCCAATATTACGGGGTGCATATTACGAACGTTGGGAACTTGAAAACCATATCCGATGAAATATATATATGGGAGCTATATCTTTATCTGAACCGATTTTCACTAAATTTGATGTTCAGGGTTGCCCATATTCGACGGACCCATCTGGCAACGCCATAACTTTTGACAGAGATGTCACATCGCTTAATGACATACCGCGTTTGAAGAGTCAGTCTAAGCAGATTTTTACCATGAACCAATACACGCCACGCGAGCGCTCTGAAATTTACATTCAACAGAAGAAGTCAATTATGAAAACTCAACGTGCTATTAAAACATTAAAAAATGTGAGAAGTTCGCCTTCTAATACACCATTAAGCGTTTATACGAAAAATTTTCGACTGGTAAGGCTCTTTCTAATCCGAAGAGGCCATATAAAAGTCGAACAAGGCGATCGGCCGAGAATATCGCTGCCGTACGAGCCAGTGTTGAGAGGTCCCAAAGAACATACCAAAAACGCCGTTCTCAGCAGTTGGGCATGGCTCGGTCCACTTTACAACGGATTATTCGCATTGATTTGCATTCGTTCCCGTACAAAATTCAATTGACGCAAAGAATGTTGCCTGCGGACAAGCCTCGTCGATTGGAATGGGCCCAAACAAAACATGGGTCCGTCGAATATGGGCAACCCTGTACAAGCTTCTAAAGTGAATTCGGTTGGATGTGCCAAAATTCAGGTCATTTGGACTTATATTAGTCATTTGGTGCAAAATTAACCCGAAATCGGTTGAAGTTGTATATGGGAGCTATACCCACATCTGAACCAATCTTGATACAATTTGCCTGAGGTATTTCTGGATTGTATCTGATATGTTATACCAAACTCATCCCTGTCGGGTTCAGATTACGAATGTGGGGGATTTAAACACCAAATCGGATGAAACCCTATATATGGGAGCTATATGTGAACCGATTTTCTCCCAATACTATGTATTAGCTAAAAAAAATCAGCTAAAATTTAGGTCATTTGGACTTATATTGGCCATTTGGTGCACGATTAAGCCGAAATCGGTTGAAAATATGTATGGGAGCTATATTAAAAGCTGATCCGATTATCACTAATTTCAATAGGGATCGTTCTTGAGTCAAACAAATATTGTTTGGAAAATTTCATCTCAATCGGATAATAAATGCGACCTGCATTTTGTTCACAAAAATACATGGACAAATGGACGGATGGACGGACTAACATGCATAAATCGACTCAGAAAGTGATTCTGTAACTATGGGTATATATCGCTTCCTTCGCTCCCTGTTGCAAATAAATGCACAAAGACATAACACCCTTACCACTATGTGATGTAGGGTATAACAAGTAAAAAAGCAGTAAGTTCGGCCGGGCCGAACTTTGAATACCCTCCACCATTTGGAACGAATTAGAAAATTTAAAAAAAAAAAAATTAAATCCATTAAAAATTCTATTAAAATCTTTAAAATATCTAATATAGAAAGGTGCCGATATGGGGGGATATACGATATTGTGGACCTATAAAGACAAATCTATATCTGCGTGTAAAGTACTGGCAAGGAACTCCTTGTGTGGATTTTCAAAATACCGAATATCGCGGGGTATCCTTATATGGGCGCTATACGATATGGTGGACCTATATAGATAATTCTTTGTCGAGGTATAAAGTACCCACAAGGAACTCCTTGTGTGGATTTTCAGACAATTCCGATGAAAAATGTGGGTAAAATCATAAAAATACCGAATATCGGGGGGGTGCCGTTATATGGGGGATATACGATATCGCGGACCTGTATAGACAATTCTCTCTCAGGGGGTGAAGTACTCACAATGAACTACTTGTGGGGATTTTAAGACAATTCCATTGAAAAGTGTGGCTAATATCATCAAAATGCCGAATATCGGGGGTACAGTTATATGGGGGATATACGATATCGTGGACATATATAGACAATTCTTTTTGAGGTGGTAAAATGCCCACAAGGGGCTCCTTTTGTGGAATTTCAGACAATTCCATTGAAAAATATGGATAAAATAATCAAAATACCAAATATCGGGGGTACCGTTATATGGGCGCTATACGATATGGTGGACCTATATAGATAATTCTCTGTCGAGGTAAAAAGTACCCACAAGGAACTCCTTGTGTGGATTTTCAGACAATTCCGATGAAAAATGTGGGTAAAATTATCAAAATACCGAATATCGGGTGTACCGTTATATGGGGGCTATACGATATCGTGGACCGATATAGCCCATCTTCGAACTTGACCTGCCTGCAGACAAAATAGAGATCTGTGCTTTTTTTAGCTTCCTATCTTAATTCATTTAGACTGTAGCGTGATTACAACAGACGGACGGACGGACAGGGCTAAATCGTCTTAGAATTTTACGCTGATCAAGAATATATATACTTTGTTGGGTCTAAAATGATTATTTCGTTGAGTTACAAACGGAATGACGAACTTAATATACCCTCCATACTTTTTTTGGTGGAGAGTATAAAAAGGAGATGCAAAGAAAGGTTTTAACTGACAGGAAACGTTGGGAGTCACAGGGCCCAAACAACACAATTCAACTCAAACAACATCGTTTACATCGTCAAACAAATTCGACAATAAACATCCAGTTGACAAACTGGTTTAACTCAAAAAAAAAAAACATTTTTTATGGATAATTCGTAGTCTCCGTGGAAAGTGAACAGTGAAAAGAAGCTACATTTTTTTTTTTTTTTAAATTGGAGGTGGATTGGGAGAAACGTTTTAAAAAAAATTCAAAAATTACAAAATATTATTATATTAGCTATTTGGTAAAATAATAGAGTTGGAAATCTTAAATATGGTGTTGGGATTACTTTATATGCCGTGGGTTTGATATATGGAGGTGGACTTGGCAATGTGTACTAATTTTTTATGGGAAAACTTGAATCGAATATCCCAAAAATCCTTAAAATTTACAAGTTTAGGTATATGGGGACTATATCTATATTGAATATTTTAATCACAAAAAACCCGATATGCCAATTTACATCTGATGTGGTAGAAATTGGGGTCTAGACCTTCAAAATGCCAGAAGTACCGTTATATAGGAGAGATACCTACATTTTGAGGAGTAAAAAATAATTGAGAAACCAAAACCTTGTTCAAAATGCGATAACTCAGAAATTACTGTGCTAATACGTACCAAAACAAGATAAAAACCAGTAAAGAAAGTCTTAAAGTCGGGCGGGGCCGACTTTATGATATCCTACACCACTTTGCTAATTTAGTAGAGCTCCACATAACAATTAAAAGTTTTTATGAGAGAATTCAATCATACACGATATGATTATATTTATAATTTAAAGTTCAAAGAACTAAATATGCCGAAGCATTTGTATCTTTTAAATTCGGACTTGTGTTGCTCAGTTGGTACACAAATAATTTGAATTCGGATAAAAATATATATATATATATAGCTATATCCAAATCGGAACCGATCTTAATAAAATTTGGCAAAGACATTTCTGAGCTGTATTTGATATATTTCCCTGAATATCGTTGTTACGGAGTGCATATTACGGCTGTGGGTAACAAATATGACAAATCGGATGGACAGTATATATGGGAGCTATAACTATATCTGAATAGATCTTCACCAAATTTGAAATACTAGCTTCTAGACTCAATTCGGTCGTAAGTGCCGAATTTCATCCAATTTGGGCAAATATTAGACGTTTGGTGCACAATAAAAGGTAAATCGGACGAAGTTATATATGGGAGCTATATCCAAATCTGAACCGATCTCGATAAAATGTAGCAAATGTATTTGATATATTTCCCTTAAATATTGTTGTTACAGAGTGCATATTACGGCTGCGGAGGACAAAAATAACAAATGAACAATACATATGGGAGCTATAGCTATATCTGAACCGATTTCGATCAAATTTGGCATACTTATTTTGAGGTCCAATCTGATCGTACTTGCAAAATTCCATACTTTTCGGACTGATATTACATGTTTGGTGCACAAATCGGACGAAGATATATATGGGAGCTATATCTAAATTTTGACCGATTATCTCCAATTTCAATAGGTTTCGTCCTTGGGCCAAACAAATGATTTGAGCAAAATTTCGTCTGGATAGGGCAATAAATGCGAACTGTACTTTGTTTACAAAAATACATGGACAGACGGACGGACGGACATGCATAAATCGACTCAGAATGTGATTCTATGCAGATCATCAAAAGGAACTATGGGTCTATCTCGTTTCCTTTTGTCTGTTACAAACAAATGCACAAAGACATAATACGCTGACCACCTTGTGGAGTAGGGTATAATTATCAGTCGGTTTAGCCAACAGATGTATACCCTCAGCCAATTTTCGATTATTTTAATATATTTTGACTTATGTTATGATTATTTAAATTGCCTAACCTCTATGGAGTAGATTCCAAAGAAATGGGCCAATATTGTCGATTTCGTATCGGACCTAAATAAATATGATATAAATCCTGCGACATGCCAAGTTTCGACTACATTGGTTACTTCCTTCACTTTGTATGAGATATGTGATCATTTTTGAAAAAATCGCTGATTTGTTTCATAATTTATGACAGGTAAAAGTATTAAAAGTAGTGGTCCTTTGTTGTATGAGTTTCCAGAAGTGGCTCGCAGATGTATAGCATCTTCACAACTGATCTTGTGATAGCAAAAATGTTTATATGTGTGAAACTTGGAGACTTCGCTTTCTTTGATCGTTATGTTTTTCAAAATCTTTAACCCTTTGTGGGGGAGGTATCAAAAGGAATGGTCCGATCTCTACCATCTTTATAGTATATCCTGTGTTGATAGAAATATTCAGATGTGTCAACTCTTAATGGAATCGGATGTTAATTTCGCGTTTCATAAGCTTAATGGATATTCAAAAGTTCGATCTTTGTAGGGGGAGATACCAGAAGGAGTGGACCGATATATTCCGTTTTAATACCAGATCTAGGATTCATAAAATAGAAGGATGTGTGAAATTTAAAGACAATCGGACTCTTGCGTAATGTTTTATAAGAGTTAAAATTATTCACAATTTTTACCCTTTGTGGGAGAGGCACTTGATGGAATGGACCGATATTATTCATTTTTGCACCTGATCTAGAACTGACGCAAATATTAGAATTTTCCAAAGTTAGAGAAAAATTAGATTATCTCTCTGTGCAGAAAATATATATTTTGGAAATTTCGACCTTTTGTGGGGGAGGTACCAGAAGGAGTGGACCGATATATTCCATCTTAACGTCAGATCTTGGGTTTATAAAAATATTGGGATGTGTGAAATTTGAAGATAATCGGACCTTTACGTCACATTTTATAAGAGTTGTAATTATTGAATATTTTGACCCTTTGTGAGGGAGGTTCTTGATAGAGTGGACCGATATTGTCCATTTTTGCACCTGAAGTAGCACTGACTCAAATACTAGGATTTGCAAAGTTGGAGCAAAATTGGATTAATTCTTCTCTTTCTCTGCAGAAAATATATTTTTTTGAAAATTTCGACATTTTGTGGGGGCCATACCAGAAGGAGTGGGCCGATAGTGCCCATCTCCGAAATCGATCTAAGTTTGACAAAAAAGTTACGTAATTATAACTCATAAATTGTAGATTACTGCTAATATAGTAGGTATCTAGTTGGCATTACTAGTTATGATGAAGGTAGCACGTATGCACCAAATTTTTTAACTGGGAAGTCTCCAACCAACTTTTAGGGCTCTCCTATACACATGGTATTTTGGCGCTTTTTTAAAGACTAAATATCTTCCAAAGATTTTTAAGGAACAGAAGGTCTACTGTACGCAAATCTCAATTGTCCCACTGTTCACAAGTACACTTCTGGTCCCCTTTTTATATTTATTTATGTTTTGCGTGCAATTTTACGTATGAACTGATAAAGACGACGAAGGCAATGCGAATAAGAACGAGGCGACCATTCTTTGTTGTTGTTGGTGTTGGGCGATGCTTGGAAGTTGTTGATTATAAAAATTTTTATTACCTTTTAATACGTAATTCCCTTAGCCATCATAACTTGAACACTTGGATTTCCTGCATGGATTGGCAGCGGGTACAACTTCTTTACAAAGGTGGACAATGTCAGATAAATCTGAGTGGCAAATAGTGAGTGTGTGTGTGCGTGTGTGTTATGGTGGTGGGCACAGTTGAGAAAAAGAACAAGAAAGGAGTAGTTATGGTTGCCCAAGTATTCCATTTTTCGCATTTGTTGTTGTTGTTGTTGTGTTCCTCATTTGATTGTAACGTACAATTTTCAATCTGCTTAAACATGTATATCCTGTCCTTCAACAAGTTTTGTTAATATTTTCAATGTTGATGTGTTCAGTTCAGTTCTTTTTATTCTTGCTATGGGATTTTTGTTCGAAGATTTGTTTTTCGTTCACATAATTTGGTGTATTATGACGGTAAGAAGGCAGAGCAACACAAATTTATGGTACATATTTATAGTTTACCCAACTCAATAAAAAAGCGTTCGTTTTTTTCTTCGTCATCTTCTTAATTGACAATTGTGAGTCGTCCTCCTGTTTGGAGGCTGAGGTGGACAACAACAGCCCCAGTCGGCTTTTTACTATGATAACGATGGATGACAGGCACAACCGGACAGAAAGAAAGAGGTGTAACTGGATAATTTTATATTTATGATGATACCTCTCACACAAAGCAAACAACAACGATGAAACAAAAAAAAAAACACAGTATCGGCTGTAAAGACTTCTGTGTGAGCAAAGATTATGATGAATGCTAAAAATATCACAATTCTGGCAACATATCGTTTATACCATAAGTGACAACATGAATTCCGATAATTGCCATAATTTATGATCGTCAATTATTTTCTTAATTAAATGGCGAGTTTGTGTTATGATAGGATGTAAACATCAATATTAAATCTAGTTAATGATGCGCTGTGGACAGATAAATTTAAAAATCCAGTGATTTTATGTGAGAGACAGAGTTTCATTAAATTGAAGAAAAGGTCCTTGAAAAAAACTTTTATAAATATCTAAGAATGTATGTAATGTAGTGAAAAATTATTTTTAAAACATACACGCTTATTATGCTGATAGTCCTTGAATACTTATCTTTAAATCATCCACGTTTATTATCCTGATAGTTCTTGAAAAAATATCTTTTCAACATCCACGCTTATTGTCCTAATTGTCCTCGAAAAATCTTTAAAACATCCACGCTTATTGTCCTGATAGTCCTTGAATAATTATCTTTAAATCATCCACGTTTATTATCCTGATAGTTTTTTAAAAAAATATCTTTTAAACATTCACGCTTATTGTCCTGATAGTCCTTGAATAATTATCTTTAAATCATCCACGTTGATTATCCTGATAGTTTTTTAAAAAAATATATAGTCCTTGAATAATTATCTTTAAAACATCAATGCTTATTGTCCTGATAGTCCTTGAAAAATTATCTTTTAAGCATCCACGCTTATGTTCCTAATAGTTCTTGAATAATTATCTTTAAAACATCAACGCTTATTGTCCTGATAGTTCTTGAATAATTATCTTTAAAACATTTACGCATATTATCGAGAAAGTCCTTGAAAAATTATCCTTAAAAGATCCCAGCTTTTTTGAAACATACACCCTTATTGTCCTGATAACCCTTGAATAATTATCTTGAAAACATCCACACTTATTGGCCTGTTGGTCCTTGAAAATTATCATTAACACATCCACACTTATTATCCTGTTGGTCCTTGAAAATTATCGTTAAAACATCCACGCTTTTTGGCTAGTTGGTGCTTGAACAAATATCTTTAACAAATCAACGCGTATTGGCCAGATAGTCCTTGAAAAAATATCTTCAAAAGATCCCAGCTTATTGGTCTGTTGTTCCTTGAAAATTTTATTTTTGAAACATACACGCTTATTGTCCTGATAGTCCTTGAAAAATTATCTTCAAAAGATCCCAGCTTATTGGTCTGTTGGTCCTTGAAAAATGTATTTTTTGAAACATACACGCTTATTGTCCTGATAGTCCTTGAATAATATAATTTTATCTTTAAAACATCCACACTTATTGGCCTGTTGGTCCTCGAAAAAATTTCTTTAAAATATCCACAATTATTGGCCTGTTGGTCCTTGAAAAAATGTCTTAAAAGTCCTTGCTTATTGGCCTCTTGCTCCTTGAAAAAATAATTTTAAAACATCCACGCTTATTGGTCAGTTAGTCCTTCAAAAAATATCTTTAAAATATCCACATTTATTGACCTGTTGGTCCTTGAAATATCATCTTAAAAACATCCACATTTTTTGGCCTGTTGGTCCTTGAAATATCATCTTAAAAACATCCACGCTTATTGGTCAGTTGGTCCTTGAAAAATATCTTTAAAATATCCACATTTATTGGCCCGTTGGTCCTTGAAATATCATCTTAAAAACATCTACGCTTATTGGTCAGTTGGTCCTTGAAAAAATATCTTTAAAATATCCACACTTATTGGCCTGTTGGTCCCTGAAAAAATGTCTTAAAAAATCCAAGCTTATTGGCTTCTTGTATCTTGAAAAAATGTGTTTAAAAAATCTACTCTTATTGGCCTCTTGGTCCTTGAAATAATATCTTTAAAACATCTAAGCTTATAGGCCTCTTGGTCCTTGAAAACATATCTTTAAAAAATCCACGGTTATTGGCCTCTTGGTCCTTGTAAAAATATTTTTAAAAAATCCACGCTTCTTGGCCTTATGGTCCTTGTAAAAAACCTTTAAAAAATTCACGCTTATTGGCCTCTTGGTCCTTGTAAAAAACCTTTAAAAAATTCACGCTTATTGGCCTCTTGGTCCTTGTAAAAATATTTTTAAAAAATCCACGCTTCTTGGCCTTATGGTCCTTGTAAAAAACCTTTAAAAAATTCACGCTTATTGGCCTCTTGGTCCTTGTAAAAATATCTTTAAAACATCCACGCTTATTGGCCTCTTGGTCCTTATAAAAATATTTTAAAAAAATCCACGGTTATTGGCCTCTTGGTCCTTGTAAAAATATCTTTAAAAAATTCACGGTTATTGGCCTCTTGGTCCTTGTAAAAATATTTTTAAAAAATCCACGGTTATTGGCCTCTTGGTTCTTGTAAAAATATTTTTAAAAAATCCACGGTTATTGGCCTCTTGGTCTTTGAAAGAATATCTTTAAAAAATCCACGCTTATTGGCCTCTTGGTCCTTTAAAAAATGTCTTAAAAAATTCACGTTTATTGGCCTCTTGGTTCTTGAAAACATATCTTTAAAAAATCCACGCTTATTGTTCTCTTGATCCCTGTAAAGATATCTTTAAAAAATTCACGGTTATTGGCCTCTTGGTCCTTGAAAGAATATTTTTAAAAAATCCACGCTTATTGGCCTCTTGGTCCTTGTAAAAATATTTTTAAAAATTCACGCTTCTTGGCCTCTTGATCCCCGTAAAAATATCTTTAAAAAATTCACTGTTATTGGCCTCATGGTTTTTGAAAAAATATCTTTAAAAAATCAACGTTTATTGGCCTCTTGGTTTTTGAAAAAATATCTTTAAAAATCTACGCTTATTGGCCTCAAGGTTTTTGAAAAAATATCTTTAAAAAATTCAACGTTTATTGGCCTCTTGGTCCTTGTAAAAAAATCTTTAAAAAATCCACGCTCATTGGACTATTTAAAAATAAATAAAAAATCTTAGGATGTTGTCGGATGTAGATAGTCTTCAGATAAATATTCTGAGAAAAGACACGTAAATGATTTCTAACATGTTTACGATCACGCGGCTAATAATCCTGGATAATATCTTTATAAAATCCTAAAATTCAACGTTTAACCTATTTCTTATTATTTGAAATTGCTATTCACTACCACAATTATAGTCCACAATCCAATTTTGGTTGCAAATTATAATAGATTTCCAATATTTTGTAATTGATTCCTTTCTAAAGAAATCCATTATCTTTTGCTAAAAACAAATTATAATTGTTTTTCCAAATACAGAGAAAAAGCTAAACGGTGAAGCAACACAAACCAGCTGACATCAAGACAATTTGCTGCATTTATTTAAACAAACAATTCCTTTCACTTTGCCATTAAAACCATTCACTAATTGCCCTGGAATCATAGGACAACAACGTTCGCCAGCAAAAGGTTTGCTTTGCGTAACTTGGCTTAGAAACTTGGTTAGGTTTCTTCAGTTGCTGTGGATGGCAGCAGATTTATTGCCACTACATGGAGATCATTAACTTTTATTACAACAGCAGCGGTAGGAACAACACAAATATGACTTTACCAAGAAGGAGATAGTATTTACACAATCCAATTATAACAATAAATAATCCTCCCAGGTGCAATTATAGCTGGCTAGCTGCAGCCTTTATTCTACATTTGATCATATCCAGTGTGGCAGTGGCCAAATCAAAGTAAAACATGCAAACAAACAAAAGAACCTGGAGACACTGCAACAAAAATGAAAACAACTCAGCAGCAACTCAGCATCATAATATGCCTATTAAATGTAAAAAAACACTTGAGAAAATAGCCTTACGTGGTAACCACCAGCTAGGGAGCTCGACTAGATATCTATGGTGCTTCAACTAAGTGCTGAAGAAAACTAACATGAGTACACAGAAAACATGGGGGCAAACAACACAAATCCCTCTTCAATTAAATACAAAAGAAAACACCTGCTCCCGATTCATGTACGAGTACAATGAAAATCACGATCAGATCGTGTTGTTGTTATAAAAAAAAAAAATAGCACAAACATACCGCCAGCGGATGGAGTTTGTCATGTATAGATCGGAAGAAATCATTGACAACAGAACAGCATGTGTAAATATTGGATAATGTAGAGGACACGCAGCAAATAACAATATTTGACAAAGGCTTTTCATAATACAGTAGCAATAATTATGTATTTACTTTTAGAAATATGTTAAATATTTTTCATAAAATTTTTAAGGCACTTTTTCACAGACAATCATGGCAGATTTTTTTTAAAATGAACTAGCAGAGAGAAATCTTGTTTATTTAATATTCCTCCAATGACTTTGGTGCAATTTCTATACAAGAAATATAATTGTAGAATACCCAAAGATAATTTTCAATTACACAGAATAAATTAAAGCGGATGCTTCCAAATTTTTTCAAGGCCTATCAACATCTTTTGCGAGGTTTCTAGTGTATCTAAAAGACTAGTTTTCAGCAATAACCTTGTATTTTTTATTAAGGATATTTTTACAAGGACAATCAAAGCAATAAAAGTAGATTTTATTATGCCCTCAGCCACGTGGCTAGAGACCCTCTCTATAATCATTTGATACGACCAAAACCAGCCTGATCGAAATAACGGTTTTTGACCCTATATCTCTTTGGACCAAATGCGTTTCAGACATTTTAAGTCAATCTAGCCATGTTCGTCCGTCTGGTGTGTACGATAACTCTCGAAGGAAGTATCCGATTTGTTCCAAACTTGGTACATCGTAATATTATTATCAAAATAAGATCGAGTTCGGAGATGGGCAATATCGGTCTACTCCTTCTGGTTGACATTTTCAAAGGAAATATTTTACTGCACAGAGAATATTTGCATCTGCTCAAGGTCAGGTGCGAAAATGGATAATATCGGTGCACCCCATCAAATACATCCCCCATATAGGGTCAAAATTTTTAAAATCTTTGAAGTATACATGGCTCGAAATTAACATCCGATTCCATTAAAACTTGGTACAACTCAATATTTCTATCACCACAAGATCTGTTATAAAGGTGGTGGAGATCGGACCATTCCTTCTGGTACCTCCCCCAAAAAGGGTCAAAGTTTTGAATTACCAAAAACATATGCCTACCAGTCACATATCGCATATAAAGTGAAGGAAGTGACCAATATAGTCCAAACCTGGAACGTTGCAACATTTATATCATATTTATTTGGGTCCGATACGAAATGTGCAATATTGGCCCATTCCTTCGGAATCTACTCCATAGAGGGTCAACAATTTGAATAATCATAACAGAAGTCAAAATATGATTGAATAATCGAACATTGCCTGAGGGTATACATCCATCGGCAAAACCGACTGATACTACTACAACTAGGACTAGTTTTAGATCAATCCTAGCAAAATTTTGGATTTTCAAGAATAGATTAATTGGGGGGTTTGGTTATACGACATCGTGGACCTATATAGGCAATTCTCTTCCAGGGGATAGAGTACTGGAAGGAACTCCTTGTGTAGAATTTCAGACAATTCCTTTGAAAAATGTTACTAAAATCATTAAAATATCGAATATAGGGCCTATACGATCACTTGGACCGATATAGAAATTCTCTTTCAGGGGATAAAGTACTCACAAGGAACTCCCTGTGCGGATTTTCAGACAATTCCATTGAAAAATGTGGCTAAAATGATCAACATACCGAAAATCGGGGTGTACCGTTATTTGGGGGCTATACGATATCGCGGACCTATATAGCCAATTCTCTTCCAGGGAATAAAGTGCTCCTTTTTTCCTTGTTCCATTGAAAAATGTGGCTAAAATCATCAAAGTGCCAAATATCGGGAGGTACAGTTATATGGTGCATATACGACATCGTGGACCGATGTAGCCAATCTTCGAACTTGACCTGCCTGCAAACAAACGATTATAACTCTTACAAAAAGGGAAATAAGAGCCTAATTATCTTAAAATTTTCCACATCCCAATATTTTTATCAACATAGTATCCGGTGTAAAGATATATCGGATCGGTAAATCGGTCATAATCCCCATAATTTCTAACCTGATTACGGGAAAGTAATTTTTCGTTGAGGGAAATACCCGGTTCCCTGTTATTCGTCCTGAAAACTCGGATCCGAAAACCCGACTTTTTCCGGCTCTACAAAACTGAAATGAAAAAAAATCTATGTTTCTACCTTATTTATATATTGTTAAGTAGACTTGAGACTTTCTCCTCCGGGCTATGTCTGACACCGGCTACGCGATCCCGAATACAATAGAGTCCTATCAAGTTCGCTCGTTAATAAATTTTAATATTTGTCGTTTATTTAGGTCTTTGAGTTTAATAATACCAACTTAATTGTCACCGGTTAAAAAATGCATATTTATTACACAAATTAATTCTCCACAATCTAATTAACGCACTAAGTAAATTCTCAAATCATATTATACATAAAATTATTTCAAAACGATTAAAATTAATTCACTTACCTGAACATTAAAATTGAAGAAATATTCTGGCCGCAACGGACATGGTAATCCACATTTACAGGTACCCGATGTCAGTAAGTAATCCTTGATTTGAAATGGTGAACGTAGCGTCACACCAGTTGGACTGTAACGAGAAGAAGAATAAGAAAATGGGGGTGAAAGAAAGTGAGAGACACAAATTAATAAAACATGAATGAGTCAAGAGTTAGGTTGTACAGAGCTAATAGAGTAAGAGGTACTTTGAATGGTTTTCATACCGCCCCTTCCATTGTGACATTGTGGGGTAGGACATTTCTAAAAAGGAATTTAAAAACAATTATTAACCATGTCCTACAACTGCACGGCAACGATGGGGGAGGCCAACAACAATAACAGCAAGAATTTTAATTAATTTGTTTTGTTTTAACTCGTCGGTCGTCGGTGTCTGGCTGTGGGGGAGTGGGATGGCAACATGAGTGCTATGGCCTTAAAAGTAGGAATGAATGGAACCAAGCAGGTATGACGTTTATAGATTTAATACAGGAGATAAAGGCAGGCCAAAGCTTAAGGCGTTTTAAATTAAAAGTGGGTGGGGAGAAGCGGGAACGGTGGCAGTATGCAGCATTGTGGTGTCATAGCACGGAGATATGTTGTTTTGTACTCAACAGAATATTGTTGCTCTTATTTGCCATAAGCGATTTCTGCTGTACACCTTCCCTTTGCCATGTAGGTAGCATATCTGCTCGTGTCCTTTTGTCTCAACTTTGACTGGATGTTTCCATTGAATTAATTACTTTGACATATGGAGGTTAATTAAGTCTCTGAGAGCCTAAACACGCACACACACACACACTAATAAACAATGACGTCAGCAGCATATCCCAAGTAGTCCTATGTTTATATGTCATTATTTTGTTTTCGGTCTGCTCAAGTGTTCTGTTATAGACAACAGCAACATAAAACAACAACCATTAAAAGTATTTGTTTTTGCATTTCCTTCTTGGCGTGTCTTTTCTTCCATGGCAGTTCAAGTTAAGAGGTGTGTTTAATTCCCGAGAAATGCCAATAAAAAGTAAATGCCATGGATATAATATTTCACGTTGAATTCAAGTAATTTGTTACAATTAAACAATTCGAGTGAACTAAACAAATGGGAGAATTAGATAAATTGAAAGCCAATTACATAAAATTTGAATTGAAAATGCTACAATTTTAAATTAACAAGTTAAAAAGTATCAGTCGCTCTAACCGACAGATGTATACCCTCAGCCAATGTTCGATTATTTAAATATATTTTGACTTCTGTTATGATTATTCAAATGTTTGATCCTCCATGGAATACATTCCGAAGAAATTGGCCAATATTATGTATTTCGTATAGGAATAATAATAAATAACAAGTTAAAAAGCAGTAAGTTCGACCGGGCCAAACTTTGAATACCCTCCACCATTTGGAACGAATTTGGAAATTTTAAAGAAATAAAATCCTTAAAAAATTCTGTTAAATTTTAAAAATACCGAATATTGCCGTTATTTACAACGTGGACCTACATAGGCATTGTTTGCCATTAGCCATTACCATATTCAAATTCGAAACTTGAAATAAACGGTGAATAATGTAGCTTAAATCATCAAAATATCGTATATAGGGATGTACTATTATATCGGACCTGTGCGAAGACCTGGACCTGCATAGACAATTTTGTCACAGGATATAGCATCCATATTCTTGGATTTATAACAGCTATAATCGTGAAAATTATAATAATTTTTGAAAACTATTACAGCTGGACTCAATTTTTGTGGTTTCTTTACAATATTTTTTTTTTTGAAGGATGGGGATCACAGTAGATTTACATTTCTCAAAAGATCTATAACTAATATATTATATTAAAGATTGTCGAATATCAGGATTTAAACATTGTGGATATAATCGACAATTTTTCCGAAGGAGTGGACCAATATATCCCAAATAAAAAAAAGATATTAGGATGTGTGAAATTTGGAGACAATCAGACTCATACCGATATTATCATTTTCGCACTGACACAAATATTGGGATTTTCAAAGTTGGAGCAAAATCGGATTATCGTTTCCCTTTCTATGCAGAAAATATATATTTTTAAAAATTCCGATCTTTTTGACCTCTGAACTCGATATAAGTTTGACAAAAACATTACGATGTACCATGTTTGGGCCAAATTGGATACTCCTTTCGAGAGTTATCGTGCTCACTAGCCTGCCAGATAGACAGACGGACGGACGGACATCGCTAGATCGACTTCAAATGTCCTTAAAGGGCTAGGAATGTTTTGATCAAATGATATATACCCTCTCTAGCTATATGGCAGTGATATAAAATCCAAAAATTGTATGTCTAGCAATCCCTAAAAATATTCCATAAGTCTCAATTTTAGGTCTAAGATTCCTTAAAAATGGTTATTAAAAATCTAAGATTTTTAGGCCCGAGAGTCCTTAAAAAGAATTGACGATTTTTATGTCTGAAAGTCCTAAAAATGAACGATTACCAAATGCAATAAAAACAAATATTCACGATGTGTAGGTTTGAGAATTACATGAATTACAGATATAAGCATCTCTAGAAATATTCTTTAAAATCATAGTGTGAAAACCCTAATGATTACCGTTCAAGAACTCTAACAGACCTAGAATTAGTTAGATTAAATAACGGATTTGAAATAATACATTAAAATGATGCTAAAATCTGATTTTAAATCATAGATATTTTAATCAATTTTTTATAAAGAACTTTCAGAACCATAAATCGCATATTTGTAATGGATGTTGTTGAAGTTTTGCATATTTGATTTGTTCTGTATGAAGGACATTAAAACATGAAATCGTGGATTGTTTTTAGGAAATTGCTGTAAGAGCCCTAAAAATTATATCTTGTACATCGCTGTAAACCCGACATCAATACAAGGTAGACTTACATTTTTATTTAAAAACACTGGTTATTTTATACGATATGAAAAGAAATTTACATTTTTTAATTTGCTAAATTTTCACACATTTCCACCTTTGTTGGTAGATGGCCAACCAGCAAAAAGTTAATTAAAATGGAAAAATATTATTCGCAGCCAATCAAAACAAACAAACAAACTGCTTTAGTACAGACACCAAAAACAAAAATTTAAAATAAACAAAAACGGAAAATTATACAAAAGTTTCAAGGTGTTCTCCATCTCACCTGAACAATGAAAACATGGCGGTGGGGAGATAATAAGTGATGACTGGTATCTATAGTTGGATGGTTGCCTGGATGACTGCCTGGCTGGCTGGCGTTACTGTTTTCTTTTTATTAAAATGTTAATAAATGCCAAGAAAACGTCTTGAACGGCGATAAGCAGAAGAAAAACCACATTAATATTTTTCTTTTCGCTTAGCAATGGGGATTTACTAAAGACAGTGCAGATTATCATTGTGTCAATGATGGGTAACATGGTAGGAAGCAACGAAAGAAAGCTAGTCAGAGAGTCAGCCATCATTCGTTCATTGCCTGGCTTTGTCACGTCTGTCAGCAGTTGTTAGTTAAAGTTGCCATTTTTTGACCATGACTGAAATGGAATATTTTGACAATATTCCAATAATAATTGGCATCAACAAACGAAATGTTTATTTAGTCGTACATAAAGTCATAGAGCATATGAACAGTAGAGTAGATGGAGATTATATATGCTATTTAAAATTGTTTAAAGCTTTATATTTGAAAAAAAAAAACAAGTAAAAAAAACATTAAGTTCGGCCGGGCCAAACTTTTAATACCCTCCACCTTAGGGTAGAGGAAACATTAGAAGAATTGTGGCAAAAACCATTAAAATGCCGAATATCGGGAGGTATCGTTATACGGGGGCTATAGCAAATCGTGGACCTACACATGCAATGTTTCGCCAAAGGAGCTAGAACCCATTATGACCCACAAATACCAATTTTCAGACAAATACGTGAAAAAATGTGGCAAACATCATCAAATTACCGAATATTGGGAGGTACCTTTATATGGGGGCTATATCAAAACGTGGACCTATACATGCAATGTTTTGCCACACGCACAGAGACTCGTTATGACCTACAACTACCAATTTTCAGAGAAATTCGTGAAAAAATGTGTTAAAAATCATCAAAATACCGAATATTGGGAGGTACCGTTATATGGGGACTATATCAAAACGTGGACCATTACATACAAGGTTTCGCCACACGAACTAGAACCCATTATGACCCACAAATACCAATTTTTAGACAAATCAGTGAAAAAATATGGTAAAAACCATCAAAATACCGAATATCGGGAGGTACCGTTATATGTGAGCTATACCAAAACGTGGACCTATACATGCAATGTTTCGCCACCGGAGCTGGAACCCATTATGACCAACAAATACCAATTTTTAGACAAATCCGTGAAAAAATGTGGCAAAAATAATCAAAATACCGAATATCGGGAGGTACCCTTATATGGGGGCTATACCAAAACGTGGACCTATACATGCAATGTTTTGCCACACGCACTGAGACTCGTTATGACCTACAAATATAAATTTTCAGACAAATACGTGAAAAAATGTGGCATAAATCATCAAAATACCCAATATCGGGTGGTACCGTTATATGGGGACTATACCAGAACGTGGACCGATATATCTCATTTTCAATACCAACCATCCTAAACACAATAAAAATAGCTCTGCTAAATTTTGGCGCTCTACGTCAAATAATGTGGGCTGTATCGTGATTTCAACAGACAGACGGACAGACAGACGGACATCGTTAAATCGACTTAGAATTTTATGCTGATTATGAATATATATACTTTATGGGATCTACGACGAATATCTAAGGATGTTACAAACGGAATGACAAGGTTAATATACCCTCCTTTCCAAGGTGGAGGGTATAAAAATTAGTGATTAGCAAAGGACGGATGGACGGATTTTGCCGACGGATGTATACCCTCAGCTATTGTCCGTTTAATTAAACATATTTTGACATCCGTATTTATTATTCATCATGTTGAGCCTTTATGGGGGAGGTTCCAAAAGAGTAGGCCAATATTATCTTTGATAAATGTCAAAGTGCCATATTTGGACAATATTATTTGTTATGAGATATGTGATAATTTATAGTTGAACTATGCGTAAGGTTCCAGATATAGCGAATAGGTCAGCTAATACTAATAAAAATATTGGGACCTACAAAATGTAAAAAATCGAAAATTTATTTTCCAATTTTTAATGGGGGAGGAGGTATCGGAGCGAATGAGCAAGAAAAAATCATTCACATCAGATCCCATGTTGAGAGAAATATTAAGATATACTAGGTTTGAACGCATTCACTGACTTGTTTCGTAAGTAATGACAGATTTAAGTATTTAAAATTGTGATCAATTGTGGGGGAGGTACCACAAGGGGTAGGCCGATATCTATCATCTTCACTCCATATCTTTTGTGAGTGTGTGAAATTTTAAGAAAGTCTTATGCTTATTTCACACTTTATGAGATTTTACGAAAATCGTATGCTTATTTCACACTTTATGAGAGACATAATTACTCAAAATGTTGATCCGTTGTGTGGGAGGAACCAGATGGTGTGGTCCGATATATTCCATCTTCACATCAGATCTTTTATTAGTAGAAATATTGTGATGTGTCAGTTTTAAAAATAATCGTACGCTTATTCCCCATTTTTTAGGGCGTTTTGTTATTAAAAATTTGATCCCTCAGCGGGGGAGGTACCGGAAGGAGTAGTTCGATATATCTCATCTTTACACCAGATCTTGGGATGTGTGGAATTTTAAGAGAGTCGGATGCTTATTTATATTTTTATGAGAGATATGATTATTGAAAAATTTGACCCGTTGTGGGGGAGGTACCAGAAGAAATGGTCCCATCTCTACCATCTTTATTACAGATCTTGTCTTGATGGAAATACTGAGATGTACCAAGTCTAAATGGTATCGGATGTTAATTTCACGTTTTATGAGTTTCACGGATATTTAAAATGTTGAACCTTTGTAGAGTGGACCGATGTATTCCATCTCCATGCCAGACCTTGGGTTAATAAAAAATGTTGGGATGCGTGAAATTTGAAGACAGTCGGACTCTTACAGCACATTTTATAAGTGTTATAATTATTGAGGACTTGTTGGAGTGGAACGATGTTGTCCTAGCACTGACGCAAATATTAGGATTTGCAAAGTTAAAGCAAAATCGGATTATCGTTTCTATTTTTTTTTTCTGTGCAGAAAATATATTTTTTGAAAATTTCTACCTTTTGTGGTGGAGGTACTGTAGAAAGAGTGGACCAATATATTCCACCATAGTATCAGACATAGGGTTAATAAAAATATTTGGATGTGTGAAATTTGAAGACAATCGGACTCTTACATCTCTTTTTATAAGATTTGTAATTATTCAAAATTTTGACCCCATTGTCCATTTTCGCACAACACTGACGCTAATATTAGAAATTACAAAGTTGGAGCAAAATCGGCTAATCATTTCTCTTTTTGTGCCCAATTTTTTGAAAAATTCCACATTTTGTGGGGAGGTACCAGAAGGAGTGGACCGATATTGCCAATCTCCGAAATCGATCTAAGTTTGACAAAAATATTACGATGTATCAAGTTTGAACAAAATCGCATAATCCCTTCGAGAGTTATGCGCGGACCAGCCAGACAGCCAGATAAACAGACGGACGGACATGGCTAGATCGACTCCAAATGTCCTGAAACGGATTTGGTCCAAAGATATCTAGGGTCTAAAACAGAAATTTCGATGAGGCACGTTTTGGCCGTATCAAATGATATATACCCTGTGGTAGCCAGCTGAGGGTATAAAAATTGATAGACCACTGTGCAGCACCACAAAAATATTTGTTACAAGACATACACACATTAATTTCCCGTTGATCACGTCATATGACAAGAAATGTCAAAAACAAAACACCAAGACAAAAATTCGTAACGAAACCATTTAACCATTTTCGTGTGAACAACACACTTTGTTTAAGACATACATGTGCTCGTGAGACAATTGAAATGTTGTTGGTTTTGGTCGTGAATAATGTTGTTATTGCTGAACGATTTTTTTGCTCTACGGATCCTAACTGAATAGTTTTGTTTTGCAAAAGCCACTGACAATCATGTGTGTATGTTGGCAATGATGAATTGAAGTTTCTTTTTCACACATAATAGCCCAAAAGTGGAGGTGGTGGCGGTGGTGGTTGTTTGGCATAGCTTTAATTTGATCTTTTGTTCGCTAATAAATGTTTTGTTAAATATTTTGACATGTCTGGGAAAAATATTTTTGAACGTATCCCATTAAATGTGCGGTTTGTTGTTTGTAATCAAGCAACAATGTAGAGATGGCATTGTTTATTTGTAGGAGAAAATTGTTTGCTGAAAACATTTTTTGGTTGTAAATCGAAAAATATCGGAACTAATTTTGGAGCTTCATATTTGTTTTGGGCTAATTGAATAACCTTTTTATACCATCAGTCAAATGGCTACAGATGGTATATATCATTTGATACGGCCAAAGAGTGCCTCATCAAAATAACGGTTTTAGACCCTAAGTCTCTTTGGTCGAAATCCGTTTTAGGACTTTTGGAGTCGATCTAGCGAAGTCCGTCTGTCTGTCTTTCTGCTGGTTGGTGCACTAGATAACTCTCGAAGGAAGTATTCGATTTTGTCCAAAACTTCTACATGGTAATATTATTATCAACCTTAGATCGAGTTCGGAGATGGGCAATACTGATCCACTCCTTCTGGCACCTCCCCCATAAAAGGTCAAGATTTTCAAAAAAATATATATATTTCTGCACAGAAAGAGAGAGGATAATCCGAGTTTGCTCCAACTTTGCAAATCCTAATATTTGCATCAGTGTTAGGTCAGGTGCGAAAATGGATAATATCGGTCCACTCCCCTACAAAGGATCAAATTTTTGATAATTATTGCTCTTATAAAATATGATGGAAGAGTCCGATAGTCTTTCAATTACACACATTACAATATTTTTATTAACCTATGGTCTGGCTTGAAGATGGAATATATCGGTCCACTAATTCTGGTACCTCCCCCACAAAAGGTCCAAATTTTTAATATCCTTGAAACTCTGAAAACGCGAAATTAACATCCGATTCCATTTAGGCTTGCACATCTCAATATTTCTATCAACACAAGATCTTTTATAAATATAGTAGAGATCGGACCGTTTCTTCTGGAACCACCGCCCTCACCCCAAATAGGGTTCAAGATTTAAAAACAAAACGCTCAAAGAATACGAAATAAGCATCCCACTCTCTTCAAATTTCACACATACGAACATTTTTGAAGCTGATATATTTGTATACCCTCCACCATAGTATGGAGGTTATATTAGGTTTTTCATTCTGTTTGTAACACCTCGAAATATATATTTTAGACCCCACAAAGTAATGCATTCTGGATCAGCATAAAATTCTATGTCATTTTAGCGATGTCCGTCCGTCTGTGGAAATCACTCTAGCTTCCGAACGAAATTAAGTAGGTTGATAACATTTTACTCAATTGTATATTATGTCTGCAGGACTTTTGGTGTTGAAAATGGGTCCACGTTTTGGCATTGCCCCCATATAATGGTATCCCCATATTTTCGGTATTTTGATGATTCTAGCGACATTATTCATCCGAAATATTTCAAATTTGGTATTTAAATGTAATGGATACTACAGCCTATGACAGAAAATTGTCTATGCAGGTCCACGTAATTGTATATCCCTCACAACAGTGATTCTAGTGACATTATTCACCGGAAATGTTTCAAATTTGGTATTTGAAGTTCGTAATGGATACTACAGCCTATGACAGAAAATTGTTTGTGCAGGTCCACATCTTATAGTCCCCTAATACCGATACCTTCCGATATTCGGTACTTTGATTATTTTACCAACATTATTCACCGGAATTGATTCAAATTCCGTATTTGAAATTCGTAACGGATACCACAGTCTGTGCTGGTCCACGTTTTGGTATAGTCCCCATGGTGCCTCCCTATATTCGGTATTTTGATGATTTTAGCTACATTTTTCACCGTTTTTTTTAAGTTTCATATTTGAATATTGTAATGGCTTACGACAAAAGTTGCTTATGCAGGTGCACGTTGTCGTATAGACCTTAATATAACGGCTAAAGGTTTTATTTACTTATTTTATTATTATTATTATTATTATTATTATTATTATTATTATTATTATTATTATTATTATTATTATTATTATTATTATTATTATTATTATTATTATTATTATTATTATTATTATTATTATTATTATTATTATTATTATTATTATATTATTCTTATTATTATTATTATTATTATTATTATTATTATTATATTATTATTATTATTATTATTATTATTATTATTATTATATTATTATTATTATTATTATTATATTATTATTATTATTATATTATTATTATTATTATTATTATTATTATTATTATTATTATTATTATTATTATATTATTATTATTATTATTATTATTATTATTATTATTATTATTATTATTATTATTATTATTAGTATTATTATTATTATTACTATTAGTATTATTATTATTATTATTTATTATTATTATATTATTATTATTATTATTATTATTAGTATTAGTATTATATTATTATTATTATTATTATTATTATTATTATTATTATTATTATTATTATATTATTATTATTATTATTATTATTATTATTATTATTATTATTATTATTATTATTATTATTATTATTAGTATTAGTATTATTATTATTATTATTATTATTATTATATTATTATTATTATTATTATTATTATTATTATTATTATTATTATTATTATTATTATTATTATTATTATTATTATTATTATTATTATTATTATTATTATTATTATTATTATTATTATTATTATTATTATTATTGTTATTATTATTATTATTATTATTATTTTTTTTTTTTTTAATTGCCAAATTCATTCCAAATCATGGAGGGTATTTAATGTTCGGTACGGTCGATCTTATGGCTTTTTACTTGTTTTCTGTATTAGACGAAGTATGCAAATGTAATACTTCGGTCGACTATATCTGGAACGTCACGCCTATTTTTACATATTCTTAAAATTATCACATCTCATATACAGTGAACGATGTAACCAATATAGTCCAAAAATGACAGGTCGCAATACTTATATCGTATTTATTTAGCTCCATTCTTTCGGAATCTACTCCGTAGATGGTCAACATTTTAAAAAAAATATATATATATTAAAATAATCGAGCATTGGCTATGCATCTGTCGGCAAAACCGATTGACACTTTTTAACTAGTTATTAGATCAAACAATGAAAGATTACAGTACAGCGGAAATATTTTCAAATATAAGTGATCAAGTAAGAAAATATCAAACGTTTGGAGAATATCAAAGACTTGGAAGGTGTATGTGTCTTTTTCAGCACATTTAGTAATGACAACTACCTATCTACTGCATTACAGAAAGGCTCAAAAATAATAAGTTAATTATATAAATGTACGAGGAAAAATAACCTTCTTTCATCATGCTAAGTAATGAGTAGCGGCGACATGCTTACATGTCCTACAAAAAAACTAAAAGCGGTTTAAAATCCATTTCTTGACTTTACCTAAAATTTAAAATTTAAATTTAATTCCAGACCTCATATCGATCTAAAACGTATTATCCATGCCACAATTCTAAAGTAGTACTTGGCATTTTATTAAATATGCAAATATACATTTTTCCAAACTTTTTAACTTTAATGCCATAGCAAGAAAGACCTATTACCGTTATGTAAACTAATCAAAGTAAATACTTGCCGTTATCCTTGTGTAAACTCATTTCAACTGTGTGTACGTTTTATGACGCTTCTACAGCCGTTTGTTTTACGTCCGCGTCATTGTGCTTCGACATTCTCATTTATGGCGAAGAAGAACAACGCCATTTGCTAAATACAAACTACAACTATGAACAATTCTAGAAACAATTCTTGGGAAAAGGAACAATTATTGTTTTAACCAGGCGACCAACCGACGAACCATTCAAAGGTTTTCCAGGCCACCGTCATTGCCATAGCAAGAAGCCAACCAACACCGATTGTGGGTGCAAATGTTTTTATTGGTATCATAAAAATAAAGCTAACATTTTGACGGGCTTTGAATTGCCGTCGTAACCGACCTGTAACATGTTGTGCATCGCACAAGGACGATGTGGCTGTTACAACTGTGACATCAATGCTATGTCTATGTGCGCCTGGTTTTCATGAAGACCATCTTCATTTGTAAAAGTAGAACAATTGTATTTTTTTAAAGTTAAGTTATATTTTCAAAAGGGAAACTGAATCTTCAATTTTAAAACCGCAAAGAAAAGACATTCTTTCAGTGGAGTCATAAAAAATAGTCTTGTCTATATTGGCTACCTAATAGGCGTTTTCAATATACACAGCGCATTTGTATATTTCCTCCATAATTAACTAGAAACAGAAATAATTATCAATTACAACGACTAATCCATTACTTTCGCCTTAGAAATTTAATGCAATCAACTTTACATTCAGACACTTTATTAATTACCCCGGTTACTCCTCAACGTCGTTGAATTGAGAACAAGAATATTAACAAATGCGGCTATCCAAGAATAATAAATCGCTGAGCAAAACATGCCAACAATTCATCTTCTAATAAAATTCACAACGATTTCAATTAGGCTCTTCATTAATTTTAAGTTGATCTGTTCTCAACAACCGGAGGCAGAGGGTATAGATATTTAAAAATGAATTAGTAGTCGTTGTCGGCTAATTGGCCATAAGGGATTTTGGTCAGACAACGACTGCTACCCCGCCGCAGATTGTTGAGTTTTCATTTTTAATTCAAAATTTCAAATGAAATCATTTTAATTGCTATAATTTTGCAAAACCGATTCAATAATGTCTAATGTGTAGCAAAAAAAAACAAACTCTGAAAACATTGGCAGGGCGAAATAAATCATTTATTATTAATGAAATATATGTTTTTGTTACGTTAGACATAAATTCCAATTTATGTGAAAACCATATCAGAGATGGTAAAGAATCCACTAAATTCTAAAATTTTATTTTAGAAATACATGGTGAGATAAAACAAATTAAAAAACAATTAAATTAAGCAGTAAGTTCGACCCTCCACCATTTGCAACGAATTTGGAAATTTTTAAAAAATAAAATGCTTAAGAATTCTGTTAAAATTTTAAAAATACCGAATATAGCCGTTATATTGGGGTCTATACGACGTAGACATACTTAGGCATTGTTTGTCATAAGCCATTACCATATTCAAATTCGAAACTTGAAATAAACGGTGAATAATGTAGCTAAAATCATCAAAATATCGTATATAAGGAGGTGCCGTTAAATTGGAGCTGTGCGAAGACCTGGACCAGCATAGACAATTTCCTGTCGCAGACTGTAGCTCCATTACGAACTTCAAATGCCACATCTCAAACAATTTCGGTGGGTATTGTACCTAAAATCGTCAAAATACCGAATATAGGGAGGTACTGATATATGGGGCCTATACGAAGACCTGGACCCGCACAGACAATTTTCTGTCACAGACTGTAGTTCCCATAACGAACTTCAAATACCAGTTTTGAAACAATTCCGGTGAATAATGTCGCTAAAATCATCAAAATACCGAAAACCGTCACATGCTGCCCGAATGTTGATCTGCGGTATTTTGGCACATTCCTGGCAAAGCGCTTGTTTGAGGTGATCGACACTTTGGTATTTTTTAGTGCCAACCTAACTCCTCAAAATACTCCAGATACAATTGTCCAATGGATTGATATCCGGAGATTTTGGTGGCCATTGTGCGTTGGAAATGAAGCGAGGAACCTTATTTTGTAACCATTCTACGGTGGCGCGTGCTGAGTGCCATCGTGCTGAGTTCTATTGGAATGTCCAAGGTCTGCAGCTAAAATATTTGCGTGCCCTCCATTTTCAGCCCTCCAATATTTGCGTGCTCATTTTCAGCTGACCTCTTAGGCACGTAAACACGATCATTTTGTTTGTTTACAAATTCATCGGAGCAAACCAAATTCGGCAGTTCACCACTTTCGGCCAAGCGAAGCAACTCGTTAACTCCTTGAGTTTATTTTCTTTCTGTTGCGGTGTAAGTTCTTGCACTTTTTGGAATTTCAATAGCGTTACCTTGATCTCATTTTCAATATTTACCGAATGGAATTTTGCGATATGTTCAGCTCACGAGCCATTTTTCGGCACTGCGACGCGGGTTTCGATCAAGTCGCTTCTTTACTTTTCGAACCATTTCTTCGGGTGTTGCTGTTTTCTTCCGTCCACTTTTGTACGCTTGTAAACAATATAATGAGCTGTCAAAGGAACAATTTAAACAGCTGTCGGACGAGTGGCTTAGAAATGACAGCACTCCGAAGTCGGTTGCAGTTTTTTCATCTCACCCTGTATTTGTCATAAATTTCAAAATAATGTGCGTTATTTTACAAGTTAGTAACTTTTTACAGTCATAAACGAATTTGAGTCTCGTTACATGCCATCCCTGTCACAACAAATACAAACAGCAAAGTCAACAGCTGAACAAATTAAATCCATTTACACGCCAAAAAAAGAGAATTTGAATTCAAATACAAATTCCCATTGAAAATAGAAAATAATAATGGGAGAATAAATGTTGACTGGCTCTGTCTGACATGAGTGACATATGATGACAAAACAACCATTATATCCAAATATATTCAAAATCAACGTTTCTATACTGCGACTACCATTTGTTGTCGTCGTTGTTGTTGCTGCCGCAGTTGTGACAATAATAAACATTCGTTGTAATTAAGGTTTCATTGGAAGTAATTATTTCATTATTGTGTTATGACAGAAGCTGTAATATCTCATTGGCGTACATGTGAAGATTTCTGAAGGCAAAAAAAAAAATAATTGAACGAAATTTGTGAGAAATAACAGTGAATTTCAGATAACAAATCGGTCAAGTTATTACATTATTACTTGAGGACAAGAAGTATTTCAAGAACTATAAGTTTCGAATAAGACATTGAGACCGTGAGAAATCTAGGCTGAAGCTAGGATCTTCTATTTTTCTACGAGGGCCGGTCGTGATGCGTAGTTGTTTCACAAGGCCGGGATTTTGGAAATTCGTACTAAAAGGCTACGAAAATTTCTCAAAAGTATTAAGACCAAGTTAAATAATATCAGTCGGTTTTGCCGACGGTTTTCTACCCCCAGCCTTGAATTATGATTATTCTAATTGTTAACCCTTTATGGGGAGGTTCCGAAGCTTTTGCCTAATACTGTCAAATTCATGTTCAACCTAAGACTGATATAAATACAGCAATGGCCATATTTGGACCATATCGTCTACTTCCTATACTTTATAGGAGATATGTGCACTTTTTTGGAAAATGTTGAAATATGCGTAAGGTAGCAGATGTGACCGACCAAAATATGCCACTTCATCGAATACAGATAAAAATATTAATATGTGCAAAATTTAAAGGAAATTGAACATTTATACAAATTATATCAGATTTCTGTTCAAGACAAATATCTACATACAGGAAGTTGTACAAACTCACCGACTTCTTTCGCTTGTTGGGACAGATATATGTATTGGAAGTTGTAACCCTTTGTGGGTGAGGTACCAGAAGAGGTTGGCAGATATCTATCATTTTCACAACAAATTTTGCGTTAGCAAAAATGTTTGGAAGTGTAAACGTTGAAGAGAACCGTATGCTTATTATAATCGTTCATTCACAACTTTCATCCTTTGTGGGGAGTGTACCAGAAGGAATGGTCCGATTTCCACCATCTTTACAACAAATCTTGTGGTGATGGAAATATTGTTCGAATGTTAATTTCGCTTTTTTTTAGCTTCGTGGATATTTAAAATTTTGAACTTTTTGGGGGGGAGATACCAGAAGGAGTAGTCCGATATATTCCATCTTCACACCAAACCAAAGAATTTAAAATAGCAATTTGGTGAGAATCAAGTTTTGAAAAGTAAGGGTGAGATGAAACAACTGCAACCAACTTCAGACTGCTGTCATTTCTAAGCCACTCGTCCGACCGCTGTTAAAATTATTCCAGTGACAGCTCATTATATTGTTTACATGCGTACAAAAGCATTTTGCTAAGAATTTTCCAGAAAAAGAGTTATTCGTGATGGAATTCAAGCGTGATAGTGTAATTTATTTATATTTGTCTCTCCAGTATTTAAATGTGAATACATTTTTTGTGTCTTGTACAATTGCTCGTTTCCGTGGTACTGGAGCGTCAGCAACATCAGCAGAAATGGTTCGAAAACTAAAGAAGCGAATTGATCGAAACCCTCGTCGCAGTTTGAAAAAAGGCTCGTGAGCTGAACATATCGCAATATTCCAGCCATTGAATTTCCAAAAAGTGTAACAACTTACACCGCAACAGAAAGAAAATAGACTCAAAAGAGCTAAATAGTTGCTTCGCTTGGCCGAAAGTGGTGAACTGCCGAATTTGGTTTCCTTCTATGAGAAAACATTCGTTGTTCAGCAGTTTGTAATCAGACATGATCGTGTTTACTTGCCAAAGAGGCCAGCAGAAAATGTGCACCTTCGGTTGGCCACCAGAACTCAAGCGACGGCCATTGTGATGGTGTGGGCCGCCATTACAGCCGATGGTCGCTCTCCGCTCGTATTAATTGACCATGGCATCAGAATAAATGCCGAATATTAAAGCGAAAATATTCTGGAGGGTTTCGTGATTTTGAGTACGTGAGTACCTGCCGCTTTGGCTTAACCCTACGGTGCTCTAAACACCGGGTGAATACAATGCGTCTACCAACGCTCCCACATCGAAATGTGAGTACCAATTGTTCACACGTATTTGGACGTGATCACCCACTTGGTTAGGGGCGGAGCCTATCTAAAGTCCTGCCTTTCTATGGGTCAGGCACCCGGTTGAAAATGCAACTCCACATTCGAGTTAATACTCTACCCGCGATTTGGGTACAAACCACAGCCACCGCGAAGCTCCCACAAATGGGCCAACTCCAACTGTCAGGCTAGGTCCAAGGACCTAGGGGCACCTGGCACCCGCGTTAGCAGAATATAGCCTTCGGTCAGGCTTCGTAGCCGAAGACACACAGACAACGACTCAGCCTTCCTCACGGGTGACTTGCGACCAATACATGGCCATCACCTTCACAAGTAGAGACAAAAGACACAATAATAAACAAGATCCTCCTCACGAAGAATCTCACGACATGACACAGTGGAAAAGGCGTATCTCAAAGATACACCAACCAACAACGAAGACACTAAAGGCAAGCCACAAAAACCAACAACCACCAAGGAAGACAGCAATTTAGAGACTGGACAGGCGCAGCAATTATGAAACAAATCAGGGCACAATTACGAGGAGATTAGCTCTCGGCTACCAGATCTGCAGTCCTTCTTCTATTGAAGACTTCTTGGGTACGCACACATTTTTGCCGCAGACCTTGGACATTCCAACAGGACTCACCACCATCGCACTCAGCACGCGCCACCCAATAATTGTTACAAAATGAGGTTCCACGCTTCACTTTCAGCGCACAATGGCTACCAATCCGTTGAACTATTGTGTCTGGGGTATTTTGAAAAGCAAGATTGGTACTAAAAAATACCGGGAATGGGCAAAAATACCGCAGAGCAACATTCGGGCAGCGTGTGACGGTTTCATTGGCCGTTTGAAGGCCATAATTCGTGCCAAAGGTGACCAATTCGAATCTAAACTTATTCTAAAATTTGATGCTATTTCTGACATTTTTTGCTTTCATCCAATAAAATTTAAATAAAAAAAAATATTAAAATTATGGCGTTTGACTTTGTTGCAGTTTTTTTATTTCACCCTGTACATACAAATATGTCATATGCAAATCTAATTTTCTTAATTCCCTATAATATGCAATGAAACAGAATTATTTCAAATTAAATATGCACATTATTTAATAAACAGAAACTCATCAAATTTATTTGCAATTAAATATTTATTCATTCTCTTCATATTAAAAAATAAAAAAAATAAAATATGTAACGAACGAAAAATTAATTAACCCACAAAAGTACTGCTGCACATGAATGACATATGCATATATTTATGCATATGTACATACATATGTATGTATAAATAACGTTTGCCAACAAATGAATTGTTAATGCAAAAGGTGGACATTTGTTGTTGTTGTTGGTAAATAAGCAAAACAAAACAGATGCAAATACCAATGATGTGAATGAAAAAATCGCTGTCTCAGCAGCATCCTTGCCCATTTCTGTGCGCGAGGCAAACAATGCAACGAAAGATGAAAATAGGCATCTCGACATAATGTTGGTTGTTGTTGATGTAGTAGTCGTGCGGAGCCTTATTTACACCATCGAACATTTATATGGCTCTGACTGATTCTGACAGGCAGAGAACACACAGATAACACAGACACAAACAAAAACAAAAACCAAATAAAATTTAACAATGTAAATTGAAACGATGTTTATTTTTTAAATTTAATGAAGAATCCAATGAAAAATTAACCAGTTGCCAGTCGTATATACACATCGTGAAAAACGCACACAGAAAATCGCAATGAAAATGTCTGCAAATACATGTGAGCAAGTAAATAAAGCAGCGAAGAAACAGCAACGAAAGTATTCATAAATTAATGAAAATTTATGTACGCACATGTTTATGAGGAGGCCAAAATGAGCGTCTTCTTTATTTGTTAGCCAAGTAGCCAGAAAAGGCAGCCACCACAGAAACAGAAAATTAAAATTCAATTAAACCAATGAAATGATGTTCAACACATGGCATCGGTTATGGCCTCAAATGAAGAACATTTTCTCTTTGCAAGATGATGATTGGTGAAGTAATATTGCAAATATTTTAGCAAAGAAAATGTATATGATCATCCTACGAATTTTTAGCTGAATCATAATACTGTTTCCTGGAAATACTTATTTCGGAAAAACTAATTCCAAATTCTCAAAATTATATATTTGCATTAAAAGGAATGCCACACAAAAAAATGGTCATTATGGAAAGAACTCCACGAGACCTTTCATTTGTGCCCAGCCTCGACACCGCTTCATTCTTAGTTTCTTCTGTTGAGAGATAATTCTTTAGAAAATTCAAAAAATTCCTAAATTCTTTTTGACTATAAGGTCCATATATTCGGAAAGTACTCCTCGAGACATTTTAATTATGTTTTTATTTAGCGATTTCATTGTAAATTTGAAATTTGTACGGAAAAATATGAAATTAGATCAAACCTAATATAACTTAATTTATCTTTAATTATACCCTACACCACAAGGTGGTCAGGGCATTATGTCTTTGTGCATTTGTTTGTAACAGGCAAAAGGAAATGGGATAAACCCATAGTTCCTTTTGATGATCTGCATAGAATCACATTCTGAGTCGATTTATGCATGCCCGTCCGTCCGTCCGTTTGCACGTACGATCAGATTGGACCTGAAAATAATTATTGTGCACCAAACGTCTAATATTTCCCCAAATTGGATGAAATTTTGCACTTACGACCGAATTGAGTCTAGAAGCTAGTATGCCAAATTTGTTGAAGATCGGTTCAGATATAGCTATAGCTCCCATATATAGTGTTCATCGGATTTGTCATATTTGTTACCCACAGCCGTAATATGCAATCCGTAACAACGATATTCAGGGAAATATATCAAATACAGCCAAATTTTAATGAGATAGGTTCCGATTTGGATATAGCTCCCATTTTTATCCGATTTCAGATTAATTGTGCACCAAATGGGCAATACAAGTCCGAATTTAAAAGATACAAATGCTTCGGCATATTTAGTCCTTTGAACTTTAAATTATAATTATAATCATAGCGTGTATGATTGAATTCTCCCATAAAAACTTTTAATTGTTATGCGCAGCTCTACTAAATTAGTAAAGTGGTGTAGGGTATCATAAAGTCGGCCCCGTCCGACTTTAAGACTTTCTTTACTGGGTTTTCTCTGGTTTACTACTCCCTCTCTCTCTCTCTCTCTCTCTCTCTCTCTTTATTAACCCTTAGCAAACCAGAGAAAAAATCACCTTGGTTTGTGTCTTTGCTAATTAAATTTAAATTTAACTTGACGGACATCTGACAACAGAACCTTGAAATTTCGCATGTGAGCCTCTGTTGATATGAGGCCTTGGGTGAAGAAATTCGCACTACAAGGGTACTAAGCGTACCAAAAGAAGAAAATTATATTAAGCAAACTACTAGAAATTTTGGAATTAGAACAAAAGATATGGTTGGAGTGGGAGGTGATGTATGAACGATTTTATGGAATTTCCATTTATAAGAGTATTCATAGGACTAGAAAGCACTAAATACCGATCATTGGTATTTAGATAAAGGATAAATGTGAAATTCAAAACGATAGTCACTTTTGGCATGTCGGGAACTGAGAAGTGCGGTTCAAATGAAGTTTAGAATGTGGACCAGAGAGAAGGCAGGGCTTATTGAAATTCGAACTAAAAGGGAACTTTATTTTTTTTAAAGAAGTATTCAATTATCTTACTTCATGTAACACAGATAAAAAAAATGGTATGGACAAAATTACGAGAAAATCTGGTTGAGAGAAATATTTACCAGATTTTAGATATACCAAGTTGTAAAGAGTCACTGACTTGTTTCGCAAGTTATAACAGACAAAAGTATGGAAAATTGTAAAATTGTGTAGGTGAGGTACAAGAAGGGGTTCGCAGATATATATCACCTTTACAACAGATCTTGTGTTAGCAAAAATGTTTGTATGTGTGAAATTTGAAGAGAGTTGGATGCTTATTTCGCTTTATTTGAAAGATTTGTTTTTCAAAATCTTGGACCCTATTCGGAGGAGGTACCAGAAGGAGGGGACCAATCTGTGTTGTTGGAAATATTGAGATATACCAAGTCTGAATGGAATCGGATGTTAATATCGCGATTTAAGAACTTCATCATGGCTATTTAAAATGTTGACCTTTTGTGGAGAGATACCAGAAGGAGTGGTCCGACATAATCCATCTTCGCAGCAGATCTTATGTTAGTAGAAATAATGGGATATGTGAAATATTAGGAGAATCGGATACTTATTACGGATTTTATTATCGTTTAGGTTATTCAACTTTGACTCCTTGTGCGGCGGCGGGACCAGAAGGAGTGAACCGACAGAACTTGTGTTGATAAAAACATTGAAAAATACCAAGTCTAAATCGAATCGGATGTTAATATCGCATTCTATAATCTTCATCATGGCTATTCAAAATTTCGATCCTTTGTGTGGGAGGTACCAGAACTAGTAGACCAATATATCCCAAAATTTTGACCCTATGTGGAGGAAGTGCTAGAAGGAGTGGACCGCTATATTTCATCTTCACACCAGTCCTTAGGTTAATAAAAACATTGTGAAGTGTGTAATTGCAAGACAATCAGACTCTCTTATCACATTATCATAATTATTCAAAATTTTGACCATTTGTGGGGGTGGTACTTGATGGAGTGGACCGATATTGTCCAATTTCGCATCTGACCTAGGACTGATGCAAATGGAGAAAAATCAGATTATCCTTTCACTTTTTGGGTGCAATAAAATATTTTTTTTGAAAATTTCGAACTTTTGTGCGTGAGGTATCAGGAGTGGACCGATATTGCCCATCTCCGAACTCGATCTAAGTTTGATAATACTATTACGATGTACCAAGTTGGACAAAATCGAATACTCCCTTCGAGAGTTATCGCACGCACCAACCTGTCAGACAGACGGACGGATGGACATCGCTAGATCCACTGCAAATGTCCTGAAAGGGATTTGGTCTACAACCAGTATTTCGATGAGGCACTTTCTGTCGTATCAAATGATATATACCTTCTATAGTCATATGGCTGAGAGTAGAAATAGGGAAATAAGAGCCCTATTGTCTTTAAATTTCGCACATCTCCATATTTTTACCAAAACAATATCTGCTATGATGGATGGATAGAATGGATCAATGGACCTTCTGGTACTCCCCCTTCCCAAAGGTCAACATTTTGAATAATTATAAATATGTTAACATCCGAATCGAGGTAAACAATTTTCTTCAAACTTCGTATATCACAGTATTTTTTTCAACCGGAAATGCGTCGTGAATTACCCGAACCTTATACAAACATGGGATATGTATGAACAAATTTTTAAAAAAGGCCTCAGCTTATACAAGCCCTTAGGTCTTCTGTTTGGTTTAGAGATCTTCTGTTTGTTTTAGAACTTCGGGAAGTCTTCTGTCGGTAGTATACCTCTAAGAGGTAATCGGTCTATGAAATCCCTTTAAGACGTCTTTAAATAAATACTTCTTACCTGCTGTCGATATTTGCCTGCAAAATAACTTTTGATTGTAAAGAAAAATATATACTCACAAGAACTAAGATAAGGTTAAGTTATATGAGGCCTACAAAGGTCTACTGCCTATAGAAATGTTGCAATAACATTTATTTCAAGTCAATTGCCTAAAATTAAAAATTACATTATATTTACTTGCTTAATATGAACATTTGACATACATATTTAATGTGATTTAATTTGTTGTTACAAACTAATCAGACTTCTTTGGTATCGAATCTAATAATCATTCCAGCAACATACTAAGTGCCTAACAACGCCCATGAGTCTTCAATGCAAAACATTGTAAGAGTTTGTTAACAAGATTTGCATGATTCTCCCCTAACTTATCTGTCTGGTAAATTTACTACCATACGTCGACTTCGATTTTAATCTGGTTTCATTTGACACCCATTGAAGCATTGAAGTGCTAAAATAACTGAAACTTAGTGTCATCTCAAACGAAAATAATAACATGTATTTGAATTGAATGTTGAGTGAATTTTTGCATAAATTTTCCAAGTTCGAAGTTGGCAAAAGTCTTTGGGGGATCAACTTTCACTTAATTATGTAAATTGCGTTGCAGCTACACACAATTCATAGGATAGTGTAAGGTACAATGATTTTGAAATTAAATTGTATCTATTTTTCGATACCAATTTAGAGGAGGAAGGATTTTGGAAGGAGACACTTTTGTTAGAGAGTTTTTAGAAGGGGTTTATATAACCTCAGCCATATGACTAGAGAGGGTATATATCATTTGATACGGCCAAAACGTGCTTCATCGAAATAACGGTTTTAAACCCTAGGTCTCTTTGGACCAAATCCGTTTCAGGACATTTGGAGTCGAACTAGCGATGCCCGTCCGTCCGTCTATTTGACTGGCTGGCTGGAGTATCCGATTTGGTCAAAACTTGGTACATCGTATGCAGGTTGAGATGAAAAAACTGCAACCAACTTCAGACTGCTGTCATTTCTAAGCCACTCGTCCGACAGCTGTTAAAATTATTCTGGTGACAGCTCGTTATATTGTTTACAAGCGTACAAAAGCATTTTGGCGAGAATTTTCCAGAAACAAAGTTATTCGTGATGGAATTCAAGCGTGATAGTGCGATTTCTTTATATTTGGCTAGAAAACCACAAGTGGCTATCGTTAGAGCTCTCCAGCGTTTAAATGTGAATAAATCTTTTGTGTCTCGTACCATCGCTCGTTACCATGATACTGGTAACCTAGCCCGACGTCAAGGAAGTGGACGGAAGAAAACAGCAACATCAGCAGAAATGGTTCGAAAAGTAAAGAAGCGACTTGATCGAAAACCGCGTCGCAGTGGCCGAAAAATGGCTTAGGCTGAACATATCGCAATATTCCATTCGGCAAATATTGAAAAATGAGCTCGGGGTAAAGCCATTGAAATTCGAAAAAGTGCAAGAACTTACACCGCAACAGAAAGAAAATAGACTCAAAAGAGCCAAAGAGTTGCTTCGCTTGACAGAAAGTGGTGAAGTGCCGAATTTGGTTTTCTCCGATGAGAAAACATTCGTTGTCCAGCAGTTTGTAAACAAACAAAGTGATCCTTCGGTTGGCCACCAGAACTCCAGGGCCGATTATAGAGATGGTGTGAGCCACCATAACAGCCAATGGTCGCTCTCCGCTCATATTAATCGACCGTGGCATCAGAATATATGCCGAAGTTTATCACGAAAATATTCTGGAGGGTGTATTAAAGCCTTGGGCACGCAAATATTTTGGCCGCAGACCTTGGACATTCCAACAGGACTCAGCACCATCACACTCAGCACGCGCCACTCTAGAATGGTTACAAAATGAGATTGTTCGCTTCATTTCCAGCGCCCATAGGCCACCAAAATCTCCGGATACCAACCCGTTGGAGTATTGTGTTTGGAGTATTTTGGAAAGCAAGGTTGGCACTAAAAATTACCAAAGTTTCGATCACCTCAAGCAAGCGCTTAGCCAGGAATGAGCCAAATTACCGCAGTGCAACATTCAGGCAGCGTGTGATTGTTTTATTGGCCGTTTGAAGGCCATAATTCGTGCCAAAGGTGACGAATTTGAACAAATCTAAACTTATTCTTAAATTTAATCATATTTCGACTTTTTTGCTTTCATTCAATAAAATTTAAATGAAAAGTGTTCAAATTATGGCTTCTAGTTTGTTGCACCCTGTACATCGGACCATTCCATCTGATTCCTCCCCCACAAAAGGTCAACATTTTGAACAACCAAAACGATCATAAAATCCGCGATAAGCATCTGGATCTCTTCATATTTTACGCATCCCATTACTTCTACTAACATAAGATCTGCTGTGAAGATGAGATATATCGGTCCATTCCCTCTAGTACCTTCCCCACAAAGGTTCAAAATTTTGAATAACCATGAAGCTCATAGAACGCTACATTAACAGATAAGATTCTGAAAATCCAAACGCTCACATCCCATTCATCTAACAAAATACGTGGTTAAGATGATATATATATGCGAACCCCTTCTGGTACCTCACCCACAAAGGTTCACACTTTTTAAATCTTTTATCTGTCATAACTTGCAAAACAAGTCATCGATCGTGTACAACTTGCTATATCTAAATATTTCTCTTAACCAGAAACCTGAGATGAATGTGAAATTTATGATTTCGCATAAAATTGGATATAAATGCTCGATTTTCTTGTAATTTTGCAACATACGAATATTTTTGCGGAATATTTTTCTCGACATTATCTTTCCCATAAAAATGTACTCCATTCGAATATGAAATCTTCTATTATTCAAACTCACAATCTCTTCCATCTGGACAATACAAAAAATCAGCAACCCAACTCTTTTCTCATATGCAACGGGGTGGCATCTGTCATTCATCAGTGTTGGATGTTGTCGACGTTAAAACATGTCGACAGGTAATCAATAATAATGTCCATTCGTTCACACCGACCACAGCAGCAGCAGAAGATGAGGCAAAAACTGCAAAACAAAATCGAAACAAAGACAAAGACGAAGCTATCCTATCTATGAACACATCTGATGGGCTGTGTGGTGAATTGTGAAAGCCGCCTGTCTATGACTACCACGAAACCACAAATAGTTTTTGAGGATGAAGACTAAAGAAAATGACTGTTTGTTAATCATGTTGTTGCAAGTGTGGCTGGATGGTGTTAATGCAGCTGCTACTACTCCAGTCGCTTACTGCACATAATAATAATAACAATAATAATCAGTTAGGTAAGGTTTAGTTGATGAATATGGACGCCAGGAGCAACTACCATCCATTGTTCCTAAACTATTGAAATATCCAAAGAGGGGAGGACATTATTAATGACTTTTGTTATCTTGAAGCTTCAGATGTTTGAAAAATGGGAAAAACAGATAATTGTTGGTTTCTTCTATCACATCTGTATAGGACATTTTTATATATTTGTAGCATCACTTACGAAGAAAATTAAATGCAAGAATATTAGGACTTTTTGAATATTATAGCTGGGGAATAATTAATGGTTTCCTAAAGACGTATTATCTGCTGAAGGTCTGGTGAAGATATAGTACATACACAAGTTGTTTTTACAGGCATCTGTAGGTCTTCTATAGGAAAGATGACAAAATCCCCACATGTTTTCCATTATTTCAGAATACAAAAACGTTCACAAACTACATCGTTGATAATGTGCCGAGCAAAAATTCGATGTTAATAAAAGAGTAAAGTAAAGAGCAAAATAACTATTCATCAACGCCCAGACGTAGCGGTTGAAGCTACAATCTTGAAATTTTGGGTGAGAATCACTCTTGGCCCAATGGGGTCAGAATGTGTTCTATAACGGTACGGAAAATATTAAAAGGCACTATGATAACTTTTTTTTATGGTTTTATGATGACTTTAGCGACTTTATTCACGTAATATCGACATTATTCACGTAATATCGTAATGGCCTATTACAAGTCCTTGTCTTCGTACAGCCGCAATATAACGATAACACCCTATATTCGGTATTTCTCAACGCACTCTTATACCCTCAGCCATATGGCAACAGAGGGTATTTTTCACTTGATACAGCCAAAACGTGACCTTAGGTATCTTTGGATCAAATCCGTTTCAGGACATTTGGAGACGATCTAGTGATGTTTGGCTGGAGCTCATGATAACTCTAGAAGGGGTTCAAACATGATACAACGTAATATTATTATGAAACTTAGACCGAGTTCGGAGATGTGCAATATGGGACAACTCCTTCCGGTACCTCGGACAAAAAGTTAAAATTTTCAAAAAAAAATTATAAAAAAGCCCTTCACCATTTGAAAGAAACTCGAAAAATTTCATAAAGCTTCCGGAAACAACCACATAAATTAAAACTGCCTTTCTATTTGAGGAATCAGTACAGGCTGAGATAAAAAACTACAACAAAGTCAAGCGTCATGATTTTAACATTTTTTTTTAATTTTATTGAATGAAAGCAAAAAATCTCGGTAATAGCATCAACTTTTAGAATGAGTTCAGATTTGTTCGAATTTGTTACCTTTGGCACGAATTATGGCCTTCAAACGGCCAATGAAACCGTCATACGCTGCCCGAATGTTGCTCTGCTGTATTTTGGCCCATTCCCGGCGAAGCGCATGCTTGAGGTGATCTACACTTTTGTATTTGTTAGTGCCAACCTTGCTTTCCAAAATACTCCAGACATTCTTGGGTGGCGCGTGCTGAGTACGATGGTGCTGGGTCCTGTTGGAATGTCCAGAGTCTGCGGTCAAAATGTTTGCGTGCCCAAGGCTTTAATACACCCTCCAGAATATTTTCGCGATAATTTTCGCATTTATTCTGATGCCACGGTCGATTAATACGAACGAAGAGCGACCATCGGCTGTTACGGCAGCCCACACCATCACCATGGCCGGCGCTTGAGTTCTGGTGGACAACCGCCAACCAAAGGTGCACATGTTCAGCTGACCTCTTTGGCAAGTAAACACGATCATTTTGTTTGTTTACAAACTGCTGGACAACGAATGTTTTCTCATCGGAGCGGATAAAACCAAATTCGGCAGTTCACAACTTTCGGCCAAGCGAAGCAACTTTTTAGCTCTTTTGAGTCTATTTTCTTTTTGTTGCGATGTAAGTTATTGCACTTTTTGGAACTTTAATGGCCTTACCCCGAGCTCATTTTTCAATATTTGCCGAATGGAATATTGCGATATGTTCAGCTCGCGAGCCATTTTTCAAACACTGCGAGGCGGGTTTCGATCAATTCGCATCTCTACTTTTCGAACCATTTCTGCTGATGTTGCTGTTTTCTTCCGCCCATTTCCTTGACGTCGGGCTACGCTACCAGTTTTATGATAACGAACGATGTCACGAGACACAAAAGATTTATTCACATTTAAATGCTGGAGTATTTCAACGATAGCCACCCGTGGTTTTCCAGCCAAGTATAAAGAAATCACACTACCACGCTTGAATTCCATCACGAATAACTTTTTTTTTTGGGAATTTCTCAGCAAAATGCTTTTGTACGCTTATAAACAATATAATGAGCTGTCACTGGAATAATTTTAACAGCTGCAGTTTTTTCATCTCACTCTGTATATCCTTCATAGTTCCTAAAAAGTGACTTGGTAAATTTATGAATGAACGCCCTGAAAAATTTCTTAAAAAAAAAACACATGATTCTATTTAAAGACTAAAAAATCTGGCTTTAATGCCTTATGAAAGTATTCTTTGATGGAATATACTCGTATGTTTATAGAGGAGTCAAAAAATTGCCCAAACAATTTTTGACCTGAAATACTATTTTACCTCACTTATCATTGCTTCATTGCTTGAGTAAACGCTGCAATTATTTTTAATGCACCTCAAATTATCTAAATATATGTTCTGTAATGTGAATATGTTGTGTAAACTTAATTATAATTTATGTTTCATAGTCTATCGTAGGCCACTTTTATGGCAATATATCAATTACTGTTAATGGTTATTACGCTCGTCATGGTGTAAAAGCGATTAAATCGAAACACTTTGAAATCATAGCTGCAGTTTATGACTGACTGACTGCACCTTAAGATAATCTAATTGCAATCACGTTTCTCTAAATGATATGTTACTCGTTCGCCATTCGGGGACAAGGGCAAATGTCTTCGAGGTGTTTATGAACAATAAAAGATTACATATAAGGTCAAGCAGTCAAGCATAAAAAATATATATTAAACAATAAAACAAATTTATTGAAAATCGATATAAATATGATATTTAAAGGTCAAGCAGATATTACAAATTTTAAAAAGAGAAAATAATTTAGCAGTAAATCATTTCTACATTATTTTCAACCATATGCCATTATTTGAGAAAACTGGCAAAAACTATTTACTAAAAATACAAATAAAATAAACAAATAAATAAAAAAATAAATAAATAAAAAAAATAAAAAAAATAAAAAAAATAAAAAAATAAATAAAAATTAATAAATAAAAAATAGAAAATAAACAAATAAAAAACAAAATAACAAATAAAATAAAAATAAAAAATAAAAATAAAGGATGAAAAAAATAAACAAATAAATAAAAAAATAAAAAAAAATAAAAAAATTAAAAATAAAAAATAAAAAAATAAATAAAAATAAATAAATAAAAAAATAAACAAATGAAAAACAAAATAACAAATAAAATAAAAATAAAAAAATAAAAAAAAAATAAATAAAAAATAAACAAATAAAAAACAAAACAACAAATAAAATAAAAATAAAAAATTAAAATAAAAAATAAAAAAATACAAATAAAACAAAATAAAACCTAAAAAAAAAATGTCAATATCAATGTCAAGCAGTAAATATAAAAATATTAAACAATTATGTAAATTTATTGAAAATCAATACAAATATGATATTTAAAGGTCAAGTAGATATTACAAATTTTAATAAGAGAAAATAATTTAGCAGTAAATCATTTTTACATTATTTTTACCCATATGCCATAATTTGAAAAAAAAAAATAAAAACTCTTTACTAAAAATACAAATAAAACAAATAAAATAAACAAATAAAAAAAATAAATAAATAAAATATAAAAAAAATAAATAAATGAAAAAATAAAAATAAACAAATAAAAAACAAAATAATAAATAAAATAAAAAATAAAAATAAAAAAATAAATAAAAAAATAAACAAATAAAAAACAAAATAACAAATAAAATAAAAATAAAAATAAATAAATAATAAAAATACAAATAAACAAATAAAACAAAATAAAACCTAAAAAATATCAATATCAATGTCAAGCAATAAATAAAAAATATATAATAAACAATAAAACAAATTTATCGAAAATCAATATAAAAATGTTATATTAAAAGGCCAAGTAGATATTACAAATTTTAATAAGAGAAAATAATTTAGCAGTAAATCATTTTTACATTATTTTCAACCATATGCCATAATTTGAAAAAAAAAATCAAAAACTATTTACTAAAAATACAAATAAAACCTGCATTGATTTAATTATTTGGCTGTCTGCCAAAATTCGAATAATGTAGGTTGAATTGAATGGGTCTTTTTCTGTTTCATTTTTGTCTAGGCTCATCATCGCCATCATCACAGGCAGCCTAACAACGCTTTTAGAATTATGAAATTCTCTTATATTTGCCAATATTTCAAAATAGCATTGAATCGAAATGCAAACAACAAAACGTCTCTTAAACTAACAAAACTACTGAATGAATTATTCAGTTGTATGCGAGCAGATGACGCCACTGAAAAAATACACCATTCAACTGTGCCAGAATGTCAAATGGTTGAACTGCACACATCAATGAAATGTCAAATAATGGATATTAATTAAAAATTGTGAATGTAACATAATTTTTTGTAGGTACAGGGTGAGATGAAAAAAACTGCAATCAACTTCAGACGGCTGTTATTTCTAAGCCACTCGTCTGACAGCTGTTAAAATTATTCTGGTGACAGCTCGTTATATTGTTTACAAGCGTACAAAAGCATTTGGGGAGAATTTTCCAGGAAAAAAGTTATTCGTGATGGAATTCAAGCGTGATAGTGTGATAATTGGCTAGAAAACCACAAGTGGCTATCGTTAGAGCACTCCAGTTACAGTATCGCTCGTTACCGTGATACTGGTAGCGTAGCCCGACGTCAAGGAACTGGACGGAAGAAAACAGCAACATCAGCAGAAATGGTTCGAAAGTAACGAAGCGACTTGATCGAAAACCCGCGTCACAGTGACCGGAAAATGGCTCATGAGCTAAACATATCGCAATATTCCATTGGCCAAATATTGAAAAATGAGCTCGAGGTAAAGCCATTGAAATTCCAAAAAGTGCAAGAACTTACACCGCAACAGAAAGAAAATAGACTCAAAAGAGCCAAAGAGTTGCTTCGCTAGGCCGAATTTGGTTTTCTCCGATGAGAAAACATTCGTTGTGCAGCTGTTTGTAAACAAACAAAATGATCGTGTTTACTCAATCGCCGGCCATGGTGATGGTGTGGGCCGCCATAACAGCCGATGGTCGCTCTCCGCTCGTATTAATCGACCGTGCCATCAGAATAAATGCCGAATATTATTGCGAAAGTATTCTGGAGGGTGTATTAAAGCTTTCGACACGCAAACATTTTGACCGCAGACCTTGGACATACCAACAGGACGCAGCATCATCGCACTCAGCACGCGCCACCAAAGAATGGTTACAAAATGATGTTCCTCGCTTCATTTCCAGCGCACAATGGCATCCAAAATTTCCGGATACCAATCCGTTGGATTATTGTGTCTGGAGTGTTTTGGAAAGCAAGGTCGGCACTAAAAAATGCAAACTGTCGATCACCTCAAGCAAGCGCTTCGCCGGGAATGAGCCAAAATACCGCAGATCAACATTGGGGCAGCGTGTGATGGGTTCATTGGCCGTTTGGGTGTTGGTCCTTGAAAAAAATCTTTATAAAATTCACTCTTATTAGTGTGATAGTCCTTGAAAAAAATCCACGCTGATAGTCCTTGAAAAAAATCTTTACAAAATCCACGCTGATAGTCCTTGAAAAAAATCTTTAAAAAATCCATGCTGATAGTCCTTGAAAAAAATCTTTAAAAAGCCCACACTGATAGTCCTTGAAAAAAAAATTAAAAAATCCACGCCGATAGTCCTTGAAAACAAATCTTAAAAAAATTCACAATGGTAGTCCTTGAAAAAAATCTTTAAAAAATCCACGCTGATAGTCCTTAAAAAAAAATCTTTTTAAAATCCACGCTGATAGTCCTTGAAAACAAATCTTAAAAAAATACACGATGATAGAGCTTGAAAAAAAATTTTTAAAAATTAACGCTGATAGCCCTTGAAAAAAAATCTTTAAAAAATCCACGCTGATAGTCCTTTAAAAAAATCTTTATAAAATCCACGCTGATAGTCCTTGAAAACAAATCTTAAAAAAAAAAATCCACGCTTATTGGTGTGATAGGCGTTGAAAAAAATTAAAAAATCAAATCAATCAAACAAATCTTCAAAAAAAGAATTAAACCCACGCTTATTAATGTGATATTCCTTGAAAAAATATCGTTAAAAATCCACGTTTATTGGTATGAAAATCCTTGAAAAAAAATATTTAGAAAATCCACGCTTATTAGTGTTAAAGTCCTTGAAAAAAAATCATTAAAAAATCCACGTATACTGGTGTGATAGTTCTTGAAAAAATCATAAAAAAGCCAAGCTTATTGATGTGATAGTCCTTCGAAAAATCTTTAAAAAATCCACGCCCATTGGTGTGATAGTCGTTGAAAAAAATCTTTAAAAAATCGACGTCTATTGGTGTGGAAGTCCTTGAAAAAAGCTTTAAAAAATCCATGCTTATTGGTGTAATAGTCCTTAGAAAAATATCTTTAAAAAAAACCATGCTTATTGGTGTAATAATCCTTGAAAAAATCTTTAAAAAATTCACGCTCCTGAGAATTCGATTATTGTCCGTAAATGTTGAAGAAAAAAAAAACAAAATATTTGATGGCGCCCAATGTTCGCATTCCGCTGACTAAAATATCCATAAAGGCAATAAACCTTTCGAATTTACATAATTTGAGCCAAAATAAACATTCCATAAAAGTCCAATGCAAAAATCGCCATAGACATTATGTGTCAGAAAAAAAACGCTCTTTGGCATGAAATTAATTACTACAAAAATAGGTAAATTGTAAAACTGCCGCCACCGCCGACACACACGAAAATAAACAAAAACGAACCGAAAAAAAAGTATTCTGTTTACCAGTATTTATAGGCAAATAAATGGATAGATAGATAAACAGACAGTGTGGAAAACACAACAGCAACAACCGAAACTCCCAACGAAAAAAAAAATGTCTAAATTAAAATGTGGTAAATTGTGAAAATTTATCATGACTACACCATCAACAATTCATGCCTCTTAATTTGCGAAACATTTATGGAGGTAAGTGGGAGTTGCAGCAACGTGACTATTATGGCGGCGAGGCAGTCAAGCGCAGCATAAAGAACACTGGGCCCACCAACAGTGGGTAGGTATGTCAGAAGCATGTTTATGCAGCTTTGTTTTTTGTTGATGGGTTTTCCTCATCGTCTATGGATTGTATCAGTTTTTGGGCCATGCAAAAATTGCCGATGAGCATCAGCAGCACCAAATCATGAGAATGACATCGATGATGGCGGTGATGGTTAAATGTCTTTTCGGCATGCCGAAAATTAATTGCATTCAAATGCGTTGCAATATTTACTCTGGTGTTTTTGTTTTCTCGGCTCGGCAAAATTTGCAATTTATTTTCAACGTCATAGCCGTAGATGATGCTCTGCCTTTCGGTTGGCATCAAACACGTTTGACTGTCTTTGATATTGTCATCGACGATGTCGTCGTCATCATCTCCATCATTTTCCCCAATACGACCATCAAAGATAATGTATGACTTTGACACTACAATATCTTATGGGCACACCGTTTTGGAATCATTAAAGTAGGCATTTTTAAATGAAGCTCTATGCATAGATGAAATATTTTGTTGATTTGGGAAAGATAAACCTCGCAGTAGCAGCAGCTAATATAGACACAAATTCTTAAACTTAAGTACTTACAGTTTTATTTATTTTTGTTTTTTTTTCAAATAGTAACATGTAATTTACCTAAAATGGAAGAGAATAACTAAATTAATTAAAAATTATAAAATTGAAAAATAAATATTCCTAAATAATGAACTGTATGGAAATCTTTGGTTATACATAGCGTATACGCTACGATACCATTCATACGTCGCGATGTCCACGGTTCAAAGATCAAGATCAAATATTCAAACCCCTTCACCATAGAATAGCAATATAAGCCTATAAAATATCGAATGCCATCCCACGAAAGGATTGAGCATTATTTATCTCAAGAAATATCTAGAATTATACAATACTAGCAAGTTCCCGCTACTTCGTCAGGGAAAATATCACCTTGAAATTTTAGATTCGATCCAACAATTCGTGTTTAGCCTTTTTAGTACTCAAAATACAGAATTTGTCCAGTTTGAAAACTTATTCTAATCAAAACTTCATACAGCGAATAGAATTTTTAGACTTAAAAAAATTTTTTTTCCAATTTTCCCTAAAAAGAAGTTATTTTTAACACCAAAAAGTCTTCCAAATCATTCATTTTTAAAACCATTGCACAATGGACCCACATCCAATTTTTATGTCCAAAACTATTTAACGTCTCCATATGTAAACCCCAGAAACCAACAATAACCTTAATATCAAATTTCATATTTTTAGCTCTTTTATTTCCCCATAACCAAATTTAGTACGCATATCCAAAACCACCTCCATATCTTAACCACAGACACCAACAGTGAAATCCATATCAAATTTAAGCATTTCAGCTCTGTCCCTTCACCCTATAAACAATTTAGTTCAATGTTGTACTTTTCGAACAACTATATTACACATTTCCAAAACAATCTCATATCTCAATTGCAGCTACCAACAGAGATCGCAACATTAAATTTCAGAATTTCAGCTCTATCCCTTCACCTAATACCAAATTAAAACACCACTTACTATCAATTATAGTACACTTTTCCAAAACCACTATCAGATCTCAACGCCAGATACCAAGAGAGACTTCAATATAAAATTTCGGAATTCGGGCTCTATACAAATACTCAATACCAAAATTTAGTGCCACTTAGTAGTTTCGAATAATTATAGTACACATTTCGAAAACAACCTTCAAATAAAAATCCAGATTCCAGCTCTATCACTTCACCCAATACCAAATATAGTACCATTTAGAACTTTTCGTACAATTATACTACATATTTCCGAAACCACATCCATATGTCCAGGCTACACACGAACAGCGATTCTAATGCCAAATATAAGATTTTAAATAGTATATGTTCACCAATACAAAATTTGTACGATATATAGTACTATTTAGTACCTTTCGTACACATTTTTAAAACTATCTCTATATCTGAATTCCAGAGTCCGACAGAGACCATATTATCAATTTTAAGGATTCCAGCTGTATACATTCACCCAATATCAAATTTAGTACCATTTAGTACTTATCGTGAAAATAGAGGGTACATTTCCAAATCACTACCACATCTCAAACAAACACAGATACCTTCAGTAAATTAAACATCAAATTTCAGAATTTTATCTCTAATACCCTTCACCCAAAACCAAATATGGTACCATTCCGTACTCTTGGTACAATTATTGTACCCATTTCACAAACCGCCTCCATATGTTCAGGCTAGACACGAACAGCGATCCTTATATCAAATTTAAGATCTCAAGCAGTATCTGTTTACCCAATACGAAATTGTACCGAATATAGTATTATTTCGAACTTTTCGCACACTTGAAGCACAAGTACCCAAAACTACCAACAAAAGGCACCCCAATACAAACTTTTTAAAATTCTAGATTTATCAGTTTATCCTAAACCAAGCTCATCCAAAACTCACACCAAATTTCAAATTTTTAGGTTTCTTCGTCTACCAATGGTACCATTTAGTATCAGCTTCGAACTTTTCGTAACATTAATGGTCGAATTTTAAAAATCCCTTTGGTACATCTATCCTGCACCCCATCAGTGAGTCTCGTTCCAAATTCTGACTCATTCCGTTTGTCCAATACAATTTTATTAAATTTTTGGTAGTTTTTGTGCGCTTTTAGTATGAATTTCCAAAAACCCAGCCTTATCATACGATTACGCACCAAGGCTAACCCTCATGCAAAATTTCAATATTCTAGCTTCATCCGTTTCGTCTGGCCGTTAACTGATCTGACAGTCAGTCATTTCACTACACTTTATATACAGGGTGAGATAAAAACTCAAACTTCCAAATTCAGACTGCTGTCATTTCTAAGCCACTCGTCCGACAGATGTTAAAATTATTCCAGTGACAGCTCATTATATGGTTTACAAGCGTACAAAGCCTTTTTTTGAGAATTTTCTAGAAAAAAAGTTATTCGTGGGGGAATTGAAGCATGGTAGTGTGATTTCTTTATATTTGGCTGGAAAACCACAAGTGGCTATCGATAGAGCACTCCGGCATTTAAATGTGAATAAATATATGTGTCTCGTACCATCGCTCGTTACCGTGATACTGGTAGCGTAGACCGACGTCAAAGAAGTGAAGGGAAGAAAACAGCAACATCAGCAGAAATGGTTCGAAAAGTAAAGAAGTGATATGATCGAATCTGAACATATCGCAATATTCCATTCGGCAAATATTGAAAAATGAACTCGGGGTAAAGCCATTGAAATTCCATAAAGTGCAAGATTTTACACCGCAACAGAATGAAAATAGACTGAAAAAACGCTAAAGAGTTGCTTCGCTTGGCCGAAAGTGGTGAACTGCCGAATTTGGTTTTCTCCGATTAAAAAACATTCCTTGTCCAGCAGTTTGTAAACAAACAAAAATATTGTATTTACTTGCCAAAGAGGTCAGCTGAAAATGTGCACCTTCGGTTGAGCAACAGAACCCAAGCGCCGGCCATGGTGATGTGTGTGTGCCGCCATAACAGCCGATGGTCGCTCTCCGCTCGTATTAATCGACCGTGGCATCAGAATAAATGCCGAATATTATCGCGAAAATATTCTGGAGGGTGTATTAAAGCCTTGGGCACGCAAACAGGACTCAGCTGCACGCGAAGATTGGCACCTCGAACAAGCGCTTCGCCGGGAATTGGCCAAAATATCGCAGGGCAACTTTCAAGCAGCGTGTGACGATTTCTTTGGCCGTTTGAAGTCCATAATTCGTGCCAAGGGTGACCAATTCGAACAAATCTAAACTTAATCTAAAATTTGATGATATTTCCGAAATTTTTTGTTTTCATTAAAAATTATGGCAATTGAATTTGTTGTATTTTATACCCTCCACCAAAAAAAGTATGGAGGATATATTAAGTTCGTCATTCCGTTTGTAACTCATCGAAATAATCCAAGACCCAACAGACCCAACAAAGTATATATAATCTTGATCAGCGTAAAATTCTAAGACGATTTAGCCCTGTCCGTCCGGCTGTTGTAATCACGCTAAACGCATTAAGGTAGGAAGCTAAAATTTTGCACAGATCTCTCTTTTGTCTGCAGGCAGGTCAAGTTCGAAGATGGGCTATATCGGTACACGATATCGTATAGCCCCCATATAACGGTACCCCCGATATTCGGTATTTTGATGATTTTAGCCACATTTTTCAATGGAATTGTCTGAAAATCCACACAAGTAGTTCCTTGTGGGAACTTTATACCTCGGCAGAGAATTATCTAAATAGGTCCACAATATCGTATAGCCCCCATATAACGGTACCCCCACGGTATTCGGTATTTTGATGATTTTAGCCACATTTTTCAATGGAATTGTCTTAAAATCCACACAAGTAGTCCCTTGTGAGTACTTTACCCCCTGAGGGAGAATTGTCTATACAGGTCCACGATATCGTATATCCCCATATAACGGTACCCCCACGGTATTAGGTATTTTTATGATTTTACCCACATTTTTCATCGGAATTGTCTGAAAATCCACACAAGGAGTTCCTTGTTGCTACTTTATACCTCGGCAGAGAATTATCTATATAGGTCCACGATATCGTATAGTCCTCATATAACGGTACCCCCGATATTTGGTATTTTGATGTTTTTAGTCATATTTTCAACGGACAGAGAATTCTCTATATAGGTTAACGATAACGTATAGCTCCCATATAACGATACCCCGCGATATTCGGTATTTTGAAAATCCACACAAGGAGTTCCTTGTGAGTACTTTACAGGCAGATTGCCTTATAAGTCCACAATGTCGTATCAGCACCTTCCGATATTAGATATTTTAAAGATTTTAAAAGAATTTTTAATGAATTTATTTTTATTGAAAATTTCTAATTCGTTCCAATGGTGGAGGGTATTCAAAGTTCGGCCCGGCCGAACTTACTGCTTTTTTACTTGTTTTTATTTCCCCTGTATATTTTTAGAAAGTATATACATTTAGGGTCTATATCAAAGCATGGATCGGGTTACATTGACCTGTATTATGATTTCAACCTTGGGGATAACTTATCTTGAACATCCACACATTTCGGCAATACCATAATGATTTATTTGCGTAGTTTAGTAGAAGCATTTCCAAGGGTTATTGGAATGCTCATACCCGAAGTTACATAGTAACAGAGGCTATATAATTCATATTGGTTTCATTGTCCCATCCAAAAAACCGGCTTTGTGTGTTACTACTCAAACATAAAACCCAGATTCTCATTAAAACGTAACATTATAAATCAGTCATTAAAAGGATGAGATATTAACCGCAAGCAATGAAATTTGATGGTAAAAATTCCATTTTCAGTCCCTCGGCTATCTAAATTATTCATTAATTCTCAATAAATTGTTATTAAGTGCCATCTAGTGCATAACATTTTCCATTTTGCCCCAATGCTCACACACGCACACATACCTACATTCGGTATTTTCCATTTTCATTTAACCCATAATTCTTGGACTTAATGTTCGTGGTGTGCCTACCCAAAATGCCAGTGTCATTTAGAGAAGAGGAGCCACCTTACCAAAAACAGCAGTTGTCCCTGTCGAGTTGTAAATTCTAAACTATGTTGTTTACTTTGGCTGGTGTGACAGTGTCATCTAGAAAGCTGTCTGCCTGCCAGCCAACCAACCAACCAGCCAGATAGCCACCAAAGAGGCGTAAAAGCCATTCAACCACACAGACACACAACATTGCCATGTGCGAGCCTAAATGAAAATCGAATCTACTCCGTCGGATAGATGGGGCGCAAGCGAGAATCTGTTGCCTAAAATGCCATTATTTAAAACAATTAGCGCATATTTCAATGATCGTCCGGCACTCTGACAATTGTTTTGGGAGATTTCAGGCTTTATCAGATAATACAGATGGCAATGAGGACGACACGATGACGATGGTGCTGATGATGTTAATCCAGGAGTGGTGATGGTGGTGTAATGGTGTTGTTTGATGGTGATGCCGATCCGATACTGTATAAGCTACTGCCGCCAATTGAAAGTTTTTGTTTGTTGTTGATTTCTCCAGTGATTTCCTTTGCTCCTGTTTGCACATGGTCCTACGTAGTTGACTGCGATATGCGTATCCAACCACTTCAAAAGAGAGATATTTACGCATTTCAACTTGTCCCATAATTTAACGATTTACAGCAGCATTTACATGTCGTTCTTATGCTCTCTCTCTCTCTCTGGTCACCACTTAATGTTGCCTTATCTATGTGGTTTATCTGTTGTTGATATTGCCACATTGATGGAAGGAACCAATGGTTTCGGCTAAGAATTTTAATGCAATCTTAATGTGGAATGGATAGTAGTGGCCAAATGAAGTGAGGATTGACTACATTAGGTATGTGTGTGTGGGTGGATGGAAATTGAAAGTACTACATTTAAATATTACACAGGCTAAGACTTATGTATTGAATGTGAGTATAAGGTTCCGGGAAATAAATTGGGATAGACATGGCTTACGTGGACTAAGTCCTACCAGGCTTTTGACCGTTTCAGGGAGAGGCAACAGAGAAAGATCCCAACTAGATGTCGTATTGGTGAAAATATATTAGGATGTGCCACGTTTGCATCGTGGGGTCGTGGTTATTCAAAATTAAACCGGTTGTGGGACAGGCACTGGAAGGAAAGGTCCGTTCTTTATGCTAGATCTTGTGTTAGTAAATGAATGGGATGTGTGAAATGTGAAGATCATGGGACACTTATTTCACATTTTACAACAGAAACGATTATTTAAAGTTTCGATTCTTCATGTGAGAGATACTCGATGGAGAGGGCCTATACAGGGTGAGATAAAAAAACTGCAACAAATGCAAACGCCATAATTTTTACATTTTTTTTAATACACCCTCCAGAATATTTTCGCGATAATATTTGGCATTTATTCAATTAATACGAGAGGAGAGCGACCATTGGCTGTTATGGCGGCCCACACCATCACCATAGCCGGCACTTGAGTTCTGGTGGCCACCGAAGGTGCACATTTTCAGCTGACCTCTTTGGTAGGTAACTACGATCAGTTAGTTTGTTTACAAATTGCTGGACAATGAATGTTTTCTCATCGGAGAAAACCAAATTCGGCAGTTCACCACTTTTCGCCAAGCGAAGCAACTCTTTAGCTCTTTTGAGTCTATTTTCTTTCTGTAGCAGTGTAAGTTCTTGCATTTTTTGGAATTTCGATGGCTTTAACACGAGTTCATTTTTCAATATTTGCCGAATGAAATATTGCGATATGTTCATCTCACGATCCATTTTTCGGCCACTGCGACGCGGGTTTGATCAGTCGCTTCTTTAATTTTCGAACCATTTCTGCTGATGTTGCCGTTTTCTTCCGTTCACTTCCTTGACGTCGGGCTACGCTACCAGTATCACGGTAGTAGGCGATGGTACGAGACACAAAAATATTTATTCACTTTTAAATGCTGGAGTGCTCTAACGATAGCCACTTGTGGTTTTCCAGCCAAATATAAAGAAATCACACTATCACGCTTGAATTCCATCACGAATAAATATATTTCTGGAAAATTCACACCAAAATACTTTTGTACGCTTGTAAACGATATAATGACCTGTCACTGGAATAATTTTAACAGCTGTCGGTCGAGTGGCTAAGAAATAACAGCAGTCTGAAGTTGGTTGCAGTTTTTTCATCTCACCCTGTATATATATGTAAAAGAAATAGAACTTAGTTTTTCTCGTTATAAGTCAAGAACCGCTGAACAGATGTTACAATTCTCATCAATTCGGAATGGTTTTTTGCCAGTAAAGCATAAAATTTGTTGTGTTTGAAGATGTAAACTTAGGGGTTCTAATGGACGAAAAAATAGAAATGTTCCTGATTTTGTAGTCGTTCTACAGGTCACAATTAAAAACCAATCGACACGGAATTTTGAATGAGTAGAGAGTTAAGTGCAGAAAAGAAGAGTAGCTAGCGTATGAAATTGTTTTGAATACCTAACATCACGACGGAGTGTGTAAATATTCTGGAAATGTCCTCGGTCAAAAAGCTAGGAGTAGGGTTTTTGACATCATATCAAAAACGAAATCTTCCATAATGAATTGGGACATAAGGGTCCTTCAAGATATTGTAGTGTTGTAGGGTATCACATGGTCGGCCCCGCACGATAGCCTTTGTTACTTGTTTTTTTTTTTATTAACCTTTAGCCAAACAATCAACCAATTGGGCAACAAAAATATTAGAAAAACCCAAAGGTTTAAAAAATGAGCTATTGTAACTAGTCGTAGTCATTCGTAAATAAATCTTCAAAAATATTTTAAAATGTGCGCAGATAGTCCTTCAGCAGATAGTACTTTTAAGGGATTTTTTAATTCCACAATCATAGTTTATAAAGTCCCTCAGAAAAATTAAAAAAAAAAAATTTAATATTATAGCTAATATTAGCCTCCAGACTTCTTTTTTTAATCCAATATCACATCATAAATAGCAACACCTGTCAATTGTACTTTACTGGAGCCTGAATAAAGTCAAGAACAACCCGTTCCTATTATTTATGAAGCGATCATATGTAAACAAGTGTATAATTTATTAATCACGTTTAACCTTCATAATAAATAGTTAATAATTGTATGACAGTTTTGATTGGAATTTATATGCAGTTTTTTATTACTTTTCAATTTTATTGGCTTTGACTGTTGATTTTATATTTCCTTGTTCGCTGCAGTCATATTTATTTCGTTCTGGTCTGCCTCGAACAAATTACAGGCTACAAATGCGATAAATCTAAATCTACACAAACAGATACAATGTAATTTTAATATTTCAACAAAAAAAAAAAGCAGTACCAATTAGATGAAGTTAGATATAGTCGAATGTACGAAGCGCTACACAGTTAATAGCAATAGACAAATTGTAGACAACATATTAATAAAATAAGTCTTTAAAAACATGTAAGACAATGTGCGGATCTTAGGTTAAAAAGGCTACCAAAAAAAAAAAAAAATATATAAAAAATTAACTACAGAACTTTTAGAAGAAAAATTCAACGACCAAAGAGATCTAATGATGCTCAATATACAAATCCACTGATATCCATATGAAAATCTATTAATTTCCTATCAAATAAACAGATTTCCATAAAATTTAAAATTTGATTTCGATTCATTACATCATGAAGTGTATTCGTTTGTCGTTGGATAGTGACAATTAATATTTCTATTTTTATACCCTCCACCATACTATGGAGGGTATATTAATTTTGTTATTCCGTTTGTAACTCCTCGAAATACTCATGTCAGACCCAACAAAGTATATATTCTTGATCAGCGTAAAATTCTGAGACGATTTAGCCATGTCCGGCTGTCTGTCTGTTGTAATCACGCTATCTTTCGAACAAATTGAGATAGAAGGCTAAAATTTTGCACACATGTATATTTTGCCAGTAGGCAGGTTGAGTTCGTAAATGGGCATGTAGGTCCAAGTTATCATATAGCTCCCATATAACGCTACCTCCCGATATTCCGGTATTTTAATCATTTTAGCGACATTATTCACCGGAATTGTTTCAAATTTTGGCATTTGCAGTTCGTAATAGATACTACAGCCTAAGACAGAAATTATCTGTGCAGGTCCACGTCTTCGTATAGCCCCCATATAACGGTACCTCCCGATATTCGGTATTTTGATGATTTTATCGACATTATTCACCGGAATTGTTTCGAATTTGGCATTTGAAGTTCGTAATGGATACTACAGCCTAAGACAGAAAATTATCTGTGCAGGTCCTCGTCTTCGTATAGCCCCCATATAACGGTACCCCCGATATTCGGTATTTTGATGATTTTAGCGACATTATTCATCGGAATTGTTTCAAATTTGGCATTTGAAGTTCGTAATGGATTCTACAGCCTAAGACAGAACATTATCTGTGCAGGTCCACGTCTTCGTATAGCTCCCATATAACGGTACACCCCGATATTCGGTATTTTGATGATTTTAGCGACATTATTCATCAGAATTGTTTCAAATTTGGCATTTGAAGTTCGTAATGGATTCTACAGCCTAAGACAGAAAATTATCTGTGCAGGTCCACGTCTTCGTATAGCCCCCATATAACGGTACCCCCCGATATTCGGTATTTTGATGATTTAGCGACATTATTCATCGGAATTGTTTCAAATTTGGCATTTGAAGTTCGTAATGGATTCTACAGCCTAAGACAGAAAATTATCTGTGCAGGTCCCGTCTTCGTATAGCCCCCATATACGGTACCCCCCGATATTCGGTATTTGATGATTTTAGCGACATTATTTACCGGGATTGTTTCAAATTTCGCATGTGAAGTTCATAATGGAAGCTACACCCCATGGCAGAAAATTGTCTGTGCAGGTCCACGTCTTCGTATAGCCCCATATAACGGTACCCCCATATTCGGTATTTTGATGATTTAAATATTGTAATAATTTATGACAAAAGTTGCCTATGCAGGTCCCCGTCGTCATATAGGCATTCGGTATTTTTAAGATTTTAACAGAAATTTTAACGGATTTTATTTATTTTTTTTTGGAAATTGCCAAATTTGTACCAAATGGTGGAGGGTATTAAAAGTTCGGCCGGGCCGAACTTACACTTTTTTACTTGTTTTTTTGCATTTATATTTTTTTCAAATTACATTTATTTGCCTGTTTGCGATTGTCAAGACGTAATTTGTACCAATTGGCACATATCCCCACTTTAAGCTACCAGGTAGAGCAGAAAATAAACTGCATGTGTTAATATACTGCCACCTTTGTTTGATTAACGATTCATTGAAATGGTATCTATCTAATCGATAGAAACTATTCAACGCTTTTTGACGAGAAATATTTTTCTTTGGCATTGAATCGCTTTGTGGCAATTACAACTGACGTTTTATGCTGATCGAAAGAAAATGACCGTTACATTTAAAGATCTTTATCAGGCAAAATGCCTCTGGCATAAATTATAAAAGTATTGAAAAATAAATGTGTGATTTGAGTGGGGTGTTTGTAACATCCAAAGCTTGTTTATATAAAAGTAGATATGGGAATTTCAGAGTATTAGAAGGGGGTGAATTAAAAATATGTGCTTAAATGCCAAAATTAGTCTTGAAACCCATAGAGGGGTCCATATTTATACCCCATGCATATGGCTAGAGAGGGTATATATCATTTGATACGTCTAAATGTGTCTCAATCGATATAACGGTTTTAAAAGTATAATACTCCTATCATTATTACACGTAGATCGAGTTCGGAGATAGGCAATATCGGTTAACTCCTTCTGGTTTCAAAAAAAATGTTTTACTGCTCAGAATTAAAAAAAAATAATATCCGCTATTGCTCCAATTTTCCAAATCCTCATATTTGCATCAGTGCTAGACCAGGTGCAAAAATGCACGATATCGGTCCACTATGTCAAGTACCTCTACCACAAAGGGTAAAAAATTTTGAATAATTGTAACTTATGTAATCTGGAATGTTAGGGTCCAATTGCCTTCAAATTGCACATATTACAATATTTTAATCAACCCCAAAGTCTGGTATGAAGATGAAGTACATCGGCCCACTAATTCTGGTATCCATCCACAAAGGGTCAAAATTTTGAATATCCACGAAGCTCTTAAAAATGCAAATTTTCAATATTTTCATCTGCACCAGATCTGTCATAAAGATGGTAGAGATCGGACTATTTCATCTGGTACCTCTGCCACATAGATTTGAAAACATTTCAAAATATTCAAAATGTGACCCTTTGTAGGGAGGTACCAGAAGGAGTGGACCGATATATTCCACCTTATAACCAGATCTTCAGTCAATAAAACTATTGGAATGTGTAAAATTTTAAGACAACCGGATTCTTACATCACATTTTATAAAAGTTATAATTATTCAAATTTTGTCCCTTTGTGTGGAAGCACTTGATGGAGTGGACCGATATTGTCCATTTTGTGACCTGACCTAGCACAGACGCAAATATTAGGATTTGCAAAGTTGGAGCAAAATCGGAAATATCATTTCTCTTTCTGTGCTGAAAATAAAATTCTTGAAAATTTCGACCTTTTGAGTGGGAGGTACCAGAAGGAGTGGACCGATATATTCCATCTTCACAGCAGATTTTGGGTTAATAAAAATATTGGGGTGTGTAGAATTTGAAGACAATCGGACTCTTACATCACATTTTATAAGAGTTGTAATTATTTAAAATTTTGACCCTTCGTGGGAGAGGTACTTGATAGAGTGGACCGATTTTGTCCATTTTCGCAATAATATATAATGATGAAAATATTAGGATTTGCAAGGTTGAAGCAAAATCAGATTATTCTGTCTGTGTCTGTGCAGTGAAATATTTTTGGAAAATTTCGACCTTCTGTGGGGGAGGTACCAGAAGGTGTGGGACCGATATTGCCAATCTCTGAACTCGATCTAAGTTTAGTAATAATATATCAAGTTTGTATCAAGTTTGAACCAAGTCGAATACTTCCTTCGAGAGTTATTGTGCGCACCTTCCAGTTAGACAGACAGAGGAACGGACATCTAGAGATCCACTTCAAATGTCCTGACACGGATTTGGTCGAAAGAGACCTAGGATCTAAAAGCGTTATTCGGATGAGGCACGTTTGGCTGTATCAAATGATGAAACATACAGGGTTGCCCATATTCGACGGACCCATGTTTTTTTTTTTTTTTTAAATCAATGAAAAAAATAAAAACTTGGCGGTTGGCAATGTTAATCATTTAATTTGTTCCAAGTAGATTTGTTTACATCATTTTTGAATATGATATCTCTCAAATGGCCACCTCTGGCGTTGATGACGTATTGAGCCCTTTTTGCTGCATTTTCCATCGTTTTTGCCAACATTCGGCCGGAATAGCGGCTATTTCTTCACGAATGTTGTCCTTGAGCTCTTCTACGGTCCTTGCTTCTTAACGTAAACCTTTGACTTCAAATATCCCCACAGAAGAATTCAGGCGGCGTCAAATCGGGCGAACGCGGTGGCCAGTCCAAATCACCACTTTTCGACATCAAACGGCCCGGAAACAAATTCTTCAGAAAATCGATTGTTATGCGACTTGTGTGCGGTGGAGCGCCGTCTTGTTGAAACCAGAACTGCCTCATACGCTTTCGACGATAATTGGCATCACAAAATTGGTCATCATGTCGCGATAACGCTCCTGATTGAAGGTAACAGCATGTCCATTTTCATTTTGGAAGAAAAACGGCCCAATGACGTTTTCGCACTAACGCCGCACCAAACTGTGAATTTTTCGTCATGAAGAGGCACTTCTTGAATCTCCTGAGGATTTCAGTGGCGTAAAAACGGCAATTTTGCTTCATCGGAGATGATAATTTTGTTCCAAAATTGCTCGTCATCTTCGGCCATTTCAATGACTCTTTGGGCCCATTCCAATCGACGAGGCTTGTCCGCAGGCAACATTCTTTGCGTCATTTGAATTTTGTACGGGAACAAATGCAAATCAATGCGAATAATCCGTTGTAAAGTGGACCGAGCCATGCCCAACTGCTGAGAACGGCGTTTTTGGGATGTTCTTGGGGACCTCTCAACACGGGCAGCGATATTCTCGGCCGATCGCCTTGGTCGACTTTTATATGGCCTCTTCGGATTAGAAAGAGCCTTACCAGTCGAAAATTTTTCGTATAAACAATTTGACTTCTTCTGTTGAATGTAATTTCAACTATTTCAGAGCGCTCGCGTGGCGTGTATTGGTTCATGGTAAAACCTTGGACTGACGCTTCAAACGCGGTATGTCATTAAGCGATGTGACATCTCTGTCAAAAGTTATGGCGTTTCCAGATGGTCCGTCGAATATGGGCAACCCTGTATGACTGAGTGTATAAAAGTTATGAATTTTGAATGGGGTATTAAACAAATTCCTGAAAAATGTAGATTCATTTAAAGTTCTCAAATATTACAGATTTTGCAAAAAAAATTCTACAATTTTTTTTAAGGAGATTATTTAAGAAGATTTCTTTTGAGACATTTTGCCAACATTTCTTCATCTAATTTATTTTATTAAGTTATTTTGGAAAGACTTGGATATTTTAAAATATTTACTGTCTTTAATACATTGGACATAGTGGTAATGTATTTTAGTCGGATATTGATTTTCAAAAAACTTATGCCTCATAATAATAGCTACATTCATATTGTTATATAATCCCATATAATAAAAATTAATAAGAGAAAATATGTTTTTTCAACCCAATCTAATAAATAAAATTAGCAAATAAATAATAAACAATCATTGCATATTCATATTTTTTTGATTTGCAACTACTTAACAATTTAATTACGAATTGTGTTTTGATATGGGTTTCTCATACAGTCACGCTTGTTTGTATCGTTTCGTTTATTTTCTGTTCGTTGTTTTATTTTTATTTTATTTTTTTTTTTTTTTTTTTTTTGCTATTCTCCTCAAATAGCTCAATTAATTTTCAATTCATTGGTGTTTTAAACGACCGACAAAGTGTTGAGTTATAAAAATGTAAATTTTCCATTGTTTTTTGATAAATGAAAATATACAGAAATGTTTGAAGTTTCATAGGTACAAATTATTACTGTAATTATGATTAGTTTGTTAATTTCAGTTGCATGCATTGCATTAATTGATGGAATGCAAGGAAAGCCCCAAAGGCGGCGGCATGTTGGTTGGTTAAATAGACAAATATTTATGGGAAAACCATTATTCATAGAGACCACTAATAGGGTTGCAAAATTATGTATGTATAGTTTCTTACCAGTCAATGGTGAAAACAATACTTACCTAGAAAAAGAAGAAATAATAAGTATGAGTTATTATCACAGTAATATGTTCACAGAAATTATAAAACAAAAATAATATTTTTATGCTTAAAAGTATGTAAATAGTATTTGTAAAGGAAGATTGTGTGATTGCTCCCAAATATTCCTGTATTATAGAAAACAAGTAAGCAAAGGCTATAGTCGTGCGGGGCCGACCATGTGAGACCCTACAACACTAAGATATGTTCGAAGTCCCCTTATATCCAAATCCATTTTGAAGATTTCGTTTTTGAAATTAAGTCACGGAACACTGCCCAAAGGTTACCTTAGTTTTTTGACCCGAGAATTTGGCCAATATTTACGCACTCCGTAGTGTTGTTAAGTATTCAAAACAATTTCACACGAAAGTTGTGGTATATTTTACAAAAAATGCTAAACTCTTTCCCTGTCCTTAACTCTCTTCTAATGCGAAATTCAGTGTCGATAAGTTCTAATTGTGGTCTATACAGCGACTACAAAATTAGAAATAAAATAATTTTTTTAGTCTATATTGCGGACATCTTTTAAAACAATGGGCCTAGCCCTTCTGAGCCCAACCCTACCCTTGTGAAAATTTTCGTGAGGATCGGACGATATTTGCAATACTTATATAATATCCCCAACCTGTGTGTAAGGTTAAAAATATAAGTCAAATTGAAAAAAATCGCATGCGATAAAAAATATGAAAAAATAAAAAAATGTCACAAAATCTACAAAATCTATATTTACATCATTATTGGCATATTGTCTGCAATTTTTTTTTTTAAGATTTTATACTTTTATGCCAAAAGGGCATTCTGAATTGACAAAATTTGTCAAAATCAGTCCAGCCATTCTGTAGCTATAAGCATTCTAACTTACATCCCTTTCCTTTTCTATATACACTTGTATATTTCGCTATATATAACCGATATATTTACTATCGGCATCTACGTAACGGTCAGAATTGACCTTTCGTCCACTTGTGATTTCGCCGGGATTAAAAATATTCGTGGTTTAACACAATGTTTGGGTCTATTTCACCCACTTAATATTACCCGATGACCATCAAATTGGAAGACTTCTGCCCAGCTCTTAGCTCTAGCCCATGCTAACTTCCGCTTTGATTGGTCTATAATTGCTACAGGTCGCAAGCTGCAAAATCAGGAATTTTTTAGTTTTTGGTCCATTTCAACCTCTAAATATTATGGGATCTCCAAAAGAAATAGGGTTCTATTCGTGAAGATCGGGCCATATTGCGACCTGTAGAGTGATTACAAATTAACATGGACAGAGGACAGACGGACGGACATACATATCTAGATCGACTCAGCTCGGCGAAATAGGAAGTTCAATATACTTTCCTATGTGGGGAACCAATATTTCGTAGTGTTACATAATTTTGGCCCAATCAACTTATAATACCCCCAACACATAGTGTTGTAGGGGTATAAAAGTAAACTTTTTATTAGGTGGGTATTTCTTTGAGATATTATCGATCGAGTGATTACAGTCGAGTGATA